>NC_086320.1:185454337-186054337 GCF_036172605.1 Pelobates fuscus | reverse complement strand
GCGGTGTTCGGTAGATAAAGAGTCCGTTTTTAGATCCATGGGTTTCGCACCGAACACCGCTGATTCGCCTCGTGTCCAAAATGGCCGCCGCCTCGTGGTCGGCATACGAACGACGACCACCCGTACGATGGAATGGAGAGGTGTTTGCGGTTAACCATAGCGTTCTAATTTGTGGTCAAGGTGTTAATGAGCCGCACACTCCTCTCCTGGGTGGCCGATGTTCGGTAGTTTTACTCGGTACTTTAGAAAACTTAAAAACAACAGCGTACGGACAGGAAATCCACGAATCCAATGAAAACAGATGAACCCGCAATACAGGCCTATGCAGCAGGGTTCGTCACACGGCTCCCCCCTTGTGGAACACTCCGGCAGACCCGGCTTGGCCCTTTAGCGGGTCAACGTGGGGATGACCGGACTAGGAAGTAGCAAGGACGTCGGTTTGCCGGGATAATCCATCTGCATTCCCATTCTGCTTACCGGGTCGGTAGCTGATGGTGAAGTTATATGGTTGTAATGCTAAACTCCACCGCAGCAGTCTACCATTGTCTCCCGAGACCCGGTTAAGCCAAACAAGGGGATTGTGGTCCGTGATAAGGGAAAATTCCTGTCCATACAAATAGGGACTCAATTTCTTCAATGCCCAGACCAGGGCCAAACATTCTTTCTCCACTGCCGCATAACTCACTTCCCGGGGTAACAGCTTTCGACTGAGATATGCGACAGGGTGTTCTCCTCCATCCTCCCCGACCTGGCTTAGCACAGCCCCCAGTCCATACATGGAAGCATCTGTATGGACGAGAAAACGTTTGTTAGGAAGTGGGGCAGCCAGGACAGGGGCATTCACGAGGGCCTGCTTAAGTGCTTGAAACGCAGCTTCACAAGCTGGAGACCACAGGACCTGCTTAGGGAGGTTCTTCTTAGTCAGGTCTGTCAGGGGTTTAGCTATCGAGCTATAGTCGGGGACAAAGCGTCTGTAATACCCTGCAGTCCCTAGGAAGGCCAATACCTGGGTCTTAGTGATAGGTGTGGGCCAGTTCGCTACTGCCTCTATCTTGGCCGGCTCTGGTCTCTGGCTCCCACACCCCACCCTGTGACCCAAGTATTGTACCTCAGCCAGGCCTAGATGACACTTTTCTGGCTTCAACGTCAGGCCAGCGGCCCGAATTTTATCCAGTACTACCCCTACGTGTACTAGGTGTTCCTCCCAGGACTCACTGTAGATCGCAATATCATCCAGGTATGCACAAGCAAATTCCTGGAAGCCATCAAGGAGCCTATCCACCATCCGTTGGAAGGTAGCTGGGGCGTTCTTCATCCCAAATGGCATAATCTTAAATTGGTATAAGCCAAAGGGGGTGACGAAGGCCGACTTGGGGATGGCGTCCTTGGCCAGGGGAATCTGCCAGTAGCCCTTACACAGGTCTATGGTGGTCAGGTAGCGTCCCCTGGCAATGCGGTCTAATAATTCGTCTACCCGTGGCATCGGGTAGGCGTCAGTGGTGGTCCGCTCGTTGAGCCTCCTGTAGTCCACACAGAACCGGGTGGTCCCATCTTTCTTAGGCACCAGGACTACAGGGGAGGCCCAAGGGCTATCGGAGTGCTCGATGACCCCAAGCTGGGTCATCTCCTCTATCTCCTTCCGCATTCCTTCTCGGACTGCTTCAGGGATACGGTAAGGGGGCTGTCGTAAGGGGTTCTGTCCAGGGGTCTCTACCTTATGTACAGCTAGGGTAGTGTAGCCGGGTTCTTGGGAGAACGTCGCCTGCTTCTCCCACAGAAGCTGTTTCGCCTGTTCCTTCTCCGCGGGGCTTAACCTGTCCCCTAGCTGTACGAGCTCAGTCAGATCCGTCTGGGCACCTCTGGCTAATAGGTCGGGTAAGGGCAAGCTTTCGGTGTCGTCTGCAGCGGGGGCACACACTGCGGCTACATCCTCAGGTCGTTCCTGATACTCCTTTAGCATGTTCACATGAAAGGATCGCTGGATCCTGTCATCTGAACAGCTGGCTATAAGGTACGTAGTATCGCACACCTGGGCTAATACTTTATACGGGCCCTGCCAAGATGCCTGCATCTTGTTCGCCTTCACAGGTTTGAGCACTAGTACCTTCTGCCCAACCTGGAATACTCGCTGTCGGGCACCCCGATCGTACCATTCCTTCTGTCTCCCCTGGGCCACCTGGAGGTTCTCTCTTACCATCAGAGACAGTTTCTCCATGCGGTCCCGAAGTTCCAGAACATACGGTACTATGGGGGTACCTTCCTGCTCTGTCTCCCCCTCCCAGTGGCCTCTAATGAGATCTAGAGGTCCGCGGACCCTTCTCCCATAAAGCAGCTCAAAGGGGGAGAACCCAGTAGATTCCTGGGGCACCTCTCTGTAGGCAAACAACAGATGAGGCAGGAATCGCTCCCAGTCTCGGCAAGTGTCAGAAAAGGTCCTCAGCATCTGTTTGAGGGTGCCATTAAATCGCTCGCAGAGACCGTTAGTCTGTGGATGGTATGGGGAACTAAGTATCGGTTTAATGCCGCATACCCTCCACAGCTGCTGGGTGAGCACAGCGGTAAATTGGGTTCCCTGGTCAGAGAGAATCTCTTGAGGGAACCCGACCCTGGTAAAAATCCTAACCAGGGCATCAGCAACTGTCTCTGCCTCTATGTTAGACAGCGCTACTGCCTCTGGATAGCGAGTGGCATAGTCCACCACGGTGAGAATGTATTTCTTACCAGATGGACTAGCCCTGGCCAGTGGACCCACAATATCAACGGCTATGCGGGCAAAGGGCTCCCCAATAATAGGCATCGACATAAGCCTACCTTTTGGGTGGTCCCCCCGCTTCCCTACCCGTTGACAAGTGTCACACGTGCTACAATATATCCGCACAGCCTGGTTAATTCCTGGCCAAAAAAAGTTCTGCATAATCCTATGGCCTGTGCGGCGGGACCCTAGATGTCCGGCTAGCGGGAAATCATGCCCTATCCGCAGAATCTCCCGCCGGTATTTCGCGGGCACTACCAGCTGTCGATTCGGCGGAGGGGCAACACTTTTCTGGGACGGCTTGGGGATCCGATATAATCTGTCCCCCACCCACTCATACCGCTCCCCCTCTGCTCCTTCCTCTCCAGTGTCTGCTCTGCCTCTATACTACTGGAGAGATGGGTCTGTCTGGGTTTCCCTCCCGAACTCCTCCGGGGAATCCCAACTAGCTAACGTCTGCCCTGGGGTGTCAGTCGGGGAATCGGTTCTTACCTGGGTCTCAGCAGCAGGTGGGCCGGTTCCAGCAGCACGGGTCTGAGCACGGGTAGTCACTGGGTTGGCTTCGCCAGGTCCCATAGTAGCATAGGCAGAAATCAGAGGGGCCAAATCATTTCCCAGCAAAACATCGGCAGGCAAGTCCTTCATAACCCCCACATTCACATGTCCAGCTCCCGCTCCCCAGTCCAAATGAACCCGGGCAACAGGCAGACGGAACACGGCGCCTCCTGCCACCCTTACTGCCACAGTGTTCCCGGTGTGTTGGTGTTCCGAAACCAGGTTCTTTTGGAGTAAGGTCATAGTAGCTCCGGTGTCTCTTAGACCAGTGACTTCTTTCCCATTTAACTTAACGGTCTGTCTGTGGTGTTGGCGGTTGTCCTGCTGAGCTGCGTGAACTGGGTCTGCTTCGTGAAGGAAACCCCAAAACTCCTCCTGCTCAAGGCAGTGAGCAGAAGGCTGAGGTGGCTGCTGGGCTCCGCCGGCTGGGTTTCTCCAGGATGGTGCTTGGTTGGCGTGGTTTAAAGGGCATTCTGGTCTTTTATGTCCCATCTGCTTGCACCCAAAGCACTGGACCTGGTTGGAGTAACCCCGTTTGTTGAATCGGGCTGACTGCCCATGGTTGGTTGCTGGCGGTATAGCGGGGGTACGTTGTGCTGGGGGGTGATATAGGTTGGTGGTTGGAGGTGCTGCCGGTTTGTATTCCACTCGGGCAGGGACCTTGGCTGCTGTCTGATCGAGCTTACGGGCATCAGAGTATTCGTCAGCCAGACGAGCAGCTTCATGGAAGGTAGCGGGTTTACGGTCCCTGACCCACTCTCGAACTCCTGCAGGTAATTTGTCAAAGCAGTGTTCTAGCAGGAACACTTGCAGCACCTCTTCCCCAGTTACCGCTCGACACCCTGTCATCCAGTGGGCTGCCGTGCGGTGTACCCGGCATGCCCATTCCACATAGGAATCACCAGCCTGTTTATTATTGTCTCGGAATCGCCTCCGGTACGCCTCAGGGGTAACAGCGTACCGGGTCAAAAGGGCATCTTTTACTGTCCGGTAGCTAGTGAGTTCCTCCTCTGGGATGGCCCGAAAAGCTTCACTGGCCCGGCCGGATAATTTCCCAGAGAGGATAGGAACCCATTCTTCTGCGGGCACCTGGTGTAAAGCACACTGTCGTTCAAAGTCCGCCAGGAACCCGTCTATCTCTCCTTCAGTCTCAATAAAGTTTTTAAAAGCAGCAAATGGTACCTTTTTCTTCCCATTGTTATTATGGGGTACCTCTGCTGCTGCAGCTCCGCTTCTCTGGAGCGCCTGTTGTGCTGCTACTGCGGCTTGTACTTGCACCACAATATCCGCTGCAAGGTTGGGGCCAAAGTGTGCCAGCCTTATCTGAACTGCCCGGTTAAACGCTATTTCCTCGGGTGTTAGATCCAGCAGGCCAGGCACATTAGCTATCTCCCTTCCCTGTGCTGTATCCATCTCTACCAATATAGCAATAATCTCTCTTTTCTTGAGATTGCTCGCTGATCGTCCTCTGCGCTCCAAAATGTCTTTAAGGGTAGCACGCCTTAACTCCTCATATTGCATTTCCAATCCGGGGTGTGTAGCTGGCCTTCAGGGCGGTGGGATTCATCCCGTCGCTTGCCACCAATTGTTACGACACTCACCGCCTGGAGAGTGAAGCCGCCGTTTAGTCGATATTCCCCTTTCTGCAGAAATGCAATTCCAGCATAACCGATCATAAAACTCCCGACCGGAGCATACGAACACGGTAACTCCCGATCAGCAATCCATTCGAAATCCTTCCACAGCTATAAATAAACGAAAACGCTGTCCCAATAGTCAATCCCTCCATAAACGAGACAAAGCTCTGTTTTGAAGGTCAAGCAGAATGTGTTTAATGGGGGCTACCTGCCCAGTATTTATGCAGGTCTCCACCAGGTAGACACTCCCCTAGGGGACCTGGTGGAAGACTGTAAAATATATTAAACAGTAGCCAATCGCAGTGGCTATAACACAAGCCCTCCCCATTTTACCCATAATACATCTCTTCCTATCCTGGAGATAATTAGGGAGAAACCTAATTAACTCCGAGGATAGGAACCATCGCCATTTTAAACACAAACACAAAAAATGCAATAAAATACATAAAATCCGAAGTACCGACTCCATAGTGTTCGTGTCACGTATCCCCAGATAGCCTGAATCTGAGGGCATATTCCTACAGAATAGCGCTCAGATCCGAAGTACACAGTCCAATCGCCATGGAGTCAAAGTCTCTCATAAGTCCTTCGGTACACGAATGACTCCATGGGACGGCTATCTGGGTAAGTTCCTACGGATGAAGGAAACCCCCGAACGGAACAGGGTTCGTATGCCTACAAGGGAATAGGAGGGGAGACGGCCGTCTCCAGCGGTGTTCGGTAGATAAAGAGTCCGTTTTTAGATCCATGGGTTTCGCACCGAACACCGCTGATTCGCCTCGTGTCCAAAATGGCCGCCACCTCGTGGTCGGCATACGAACGACGACCACCCGTACGATGGAATGGAGAGGTGTTTGCGGTTAACCACAGCGTTCTAATTTGTGGTCAAGGTGTTAATGAGCCGCACACTCCTCTCCTGGGTGGCCGATGTTCGGTAGTTTTACTCGGTACTTTAGAAAACGTAAAAACAACAGCGTACGGACAGGAAATCCACGAATCCAATGAAAACAGATGAACCCGCAATACAGTCCTATGCAGCAGGGTTCGTCACAGTGGACTTCAGTTATCGTTTACTACTTAAAGCTACAGTGCCTGTAATTGTGGACTTCAGTTATCGTTTACTACTTAAAGCTACAGTGCCTGTAATTGTGGACTTCAGTTATCGTTTACTACTTAAAGCTACAGTGCCTGTAATTGTGGACTTCAGTTATCGTTTACTACTTAAAGCTACAGTGCCTGTAATTGTGGACTTCAGTTATCGTTTACTACTTAAAGCTACAGTGCCTCTAATTGTGGACTTCAGTTATCGTTTACTACTTAAAGCTACAGTGCCTGTAATTGTGGACTTCAGTTATCGTTTACTACTTAAAGCTACAGTGCCTGTAATTGTGGACTTCAGTTATCGTTTACTACTTAAAGCTACAGTGCCTGTAATTGTGGACTTCAGTTATCGTTTACTAATTAAAGCTACAGTACCTGTAAATTGGACTTAACGTCACAATATCTTCTACTTTTTATAATAAATATTCAAACTATAAGAAATCTGCAGTTGTGTTCCTTCATAACAAATGTTTAAACGTGACAGAATAATCCAGCCCTTGTAATGGATCCAGCAGATTTCGATTCTACGATAACTACGCTGAATCAAAGAGTTGATACACTAGCCCAAGGTGTGCAAGACCTGCAAGTTACTAACGAAAGAATTCTCACTTATGTCAGAGATTTACAAACTCATACTCCTCATACTATTCTGCACTCGGCTAGCGATCCTGCTGTATGTAACCCTGAAAAGTTCTCTGGAGATCGTTCTAAATATAGGGAGTTCCTTAACTCTTGTAAACTATTAATTGCTTTGAAACCTAGATCTTATCCTACAGAAAGAACTAAGGTTTGTTCGGTTATTTCCTTTCTAAGAGGTGAACCTATGTCATGGGCCCATTCCTTTCTGGAAAACGATGACCCCATCTTAGACTCACTGGATGAATTTTTTGAAGCCATGTCTCTTCTCTATGAAGATCCAAACAAACAAGCAACAGCTGATTTAACAATCAGAACTCTACAGCAAAGACATAGACCCGTTGAAGATTACATTGCTGAATTTAAAAGATGGGCAGTAGAAACGCAATGGAATGACATCACATTGCGCAACCAATTTCGAATTGGTTTATCTGAAGCTGTAAAAGATGAACTATCTAGAACAGAACTCCCTACTACTTTGAACGCTCTAATTCACCTATCAATCAGCATTGACAGAAGATTAAGAGAAAGAAAGGCCGAAAAAGCCCTCTTACATTCTAAAGACCGAAAACCTTTCACTCCCTCAAAAGCTCCTGAAAAGACTTCCTTACCAAGCGAACCTATGGAAATAGGGGTAATAAGAAGTCCTCTCACTCCTGAAGAGAAGAACCGAAGACGTCAATTAAACCTATGCATGTATTGTGCTTCTCAAGATCATTTGGTTCCTGATTGTCCCTTATTGAAACGGACAAAGGGCGGTAGGCAAGCCTATGCCTCTGCTATCTTAAGTGCACTCCCTTCTACACCAACCACTCAGTTCACTCCTATATCTGTCATACTACAGTGGGATAAGGTGAGAATTATGACTGAAGCTATCATCGATTCTGGTGCAAATGGGGTATTCATCGATTCAACCTTTGTAACAAAGAATAAAATTCCTTGTGTTCGAAAAAACACTTCTGTTCCTATTAGAGTGATTGACGGCTCCCTTATCTCCTCGGGACCAATTCTTCATGAAACCATCCCTCTAAAGGTAACCACCAATCATATTCATACTGAATTTCTAGTATTTGATGTTATTCCATCACCTCTCTATCCCGTTATAATAGGGATCAACTGGTTAAGGAACCACAACCCTCAAATTTCTTGGTCTCCCTTCTCTCTCACCTTTAACTCCCATTATTGTAAAGAAACATGTTTAAACAAATTCCCATTCTTCAGATCTCCAAAGAACCAACTATACCCTCTTGTTATTCAGACTTTTCAGACGTATTCAGTAAAAAGGAAGCTGAAACGCTCCCACCTCATCGTTCCTACGATTGTCCTATAGACCTCATACCTGGTGCCCCAGTACCTTTTGGGCACATCTACCCTCTCTCTGAGTCTGAATTGCAAATTCTCAAAGAATATCTGGATGAAAACCTACGGAAAGGGTTCATTAGACCCTCTAGTTCACCTGCTGCCTCAAGTATGTTTTTTGTGAGAAACAAAGACCAGACTATACGTCCTATCATTGATTACAGAGCTTTAAACAAAATAACAGTTAAAAATCGTTATCCTCTTCCCCTCATCAATGAACTGGTTGAACGATTAAAAACTGCTACCATCTACACTAAGCTTGACCTTCGCGGGGCATATAACCTCATCAGGATAAAGGCTAATGATGAATGGAAAACTGCTTTCTGAACAAGATATGGCCTCTTCGAATATCTGGTGATGCCTTTTGGCCTTTGCAACGCCCCTGCAACTTTTCAACATTTCATAAATGATATCTTTAGAGACCTATTGGACGTCTGTGTTATCATTTATTTAGATGATATTCTCATATACTCCAACACTCCTGATGAACATAGAAAACATGTCAGATGGGTGTTATCCAGACTCAGAACTCACAAACTATTCGCTAAACCCGAAAAATGTATTTTTCACGTCAATGAAATAACCTTCTTAGGTTATGTTATTTCCCCTCATTCAATAAGTATGGATAATTCAAAAGTCGATTGTATCATCAACTGGCCTGTTCCCTCTACAGTAAAAGAATTGCAGCGATTTCTAGGGTTCGCCAACTTCTACAGAAAATTTATTAAAAACTACTCTGAGATAGCTCACCCACTCAATCAACTTAACAGTAAAAAATATCCCTTCAATTGGAACGAGAAGGCTCAAACTGCCTTCAATGAATTAAAGAGAAAGTTTATAACAGCTCCTGTTCTTCAACTTCCAAATCCTTCATATCTTTATGTCCTTGAAACGGATGCTTCGGAAATTGCAATTGGAGCTGTCCTTTCTCAACATAAAACTCCTCAGGAACCTCTTCATCCAGTCGCCTTCTTCTCACGATCATTATCTCCTGCCGAAAAGAATTATCCTATAGGGGAAAAAGAATTATTAAGTATCAAAGTGGCTTTAGAAACCTGGAGACACCTTCTTGAAGGTGCTCAGACCCCTTTAATCGTATATACTGACCATAAAAATCTCCAATATCTTCACTCCAATAAAACACTGTCTGCTCGACAAGTAAGATGGAATCGCTTTTTTTCCCGGTTCAATTTCCAAATCGTCTTTAGACCTGGGTCTAGAAACAAAAAGGCAGATGCCCTTTCCAGGATCCATAAAGACACTATATTTGAACCTCCTCCGCCTACAGTCATTGGAATCTTATCTTCTCTTATTGACGACATTAAAGATCTCAGTGAAGATGCTCTTGAACTTCCTAAATCAATTAAATTATCCAAGAAAAACGGTCTCTACTATTTTAAAGACCGGATTTATGTACCTCCCTCTTTCAGAATTAAAGTACTTGAATTTATTCATGATTCTCCTCTGGCAGGTCATCCAGGTATAAAAAAGACCCTTGAATTGTCTAAGAGATACTATTGGTGGCCTCGTCAAGACCAAACTATTGAATCTTATGTCAAATCTTGTTCTATATGCCAAAGATCCAAACATGTCCATCATCAACCATTCGGTCAATTATTGAATTTACCGATTCCTGAACGGCCTTGGCAATCCATTTCTATGGACTTCTTGGTGGAACTACCTCATTCTCACCATCATACCACCATTTTAGTGGTAGTAGACCGCTTCACGAAAATGTCTCATTTTATTCCTTTAAAGAAGTTACCCTCATCCTCTGAACTTTCAAAAATATTCCTTGACAACATAGTTAAACTTCATGGACTGCCAGACGAAATCATTTCAGACCGAGGAACTCAGTTTACCTCCAAATTCTGGAATGCATTATGTGCTACTCTTCATATCCAACGTAAACTATCATCTGCATATCATCCTCAAACAGATGGACAAACTGAAAGAGTCAACCAATGCTTAGAGCAATATCTACGATGTTATTGTTCTCACTTACAAGACGATTGGATAACATGGTTACCCATGGCAGAATTCGCATACAATAACTCTTTTCATACCAGCAGCAAAATGCCTCAATTTTTATCCAATTATGGATTTCATCCCTCCTCATTTCCTGCTCAGACAGTTTCTTCATCTAACCTCTCCGATTCGAATCAAATCTCTCATATGTCCTCTTTATTCAAGAAATTGCATGAAAATCTAGAATTGGCCTCCTCCAATCAAAAGAAGTTTTTTGATACAAAAAGACAACCTCCTCCCTCTTATGAAATCGGTAATCTTGTCTGGCTTTCCTCAAAGAACATCTCTACAAACCGTCCATCAAAGAAGTTAAGTTCCCTTTTTCTTGGTCCTTTTCCGATAATATCGGTTATCAACCGTAATGTTGTTAAATTGAAGCTTCCACCTACTTTGAAACTACATCCTGTTTTTTCATGTGTCCTTGCTAAAACCTCATCATCCTGACCCTTTCCATAGAAATGTCACTACTTCTCCTGATCCCATATTGGTCCAGGGTGAAGAAGAATACGAAATTCAAAGTATACTGGATTCAAGGATTCATCGTGGCTCTTTACAATACCTCATCAGATGGAAAGGATATGGAATTGATGAAGATACATGGGAAAACTCCTCTGTCGTTCATGCTGACAAATTGATTTCCAATTTTCACAAGCGTTACCCTTCTAAACCAAATCAATAGCACCCAGAGGTTGCTCATTAAGGAGAGGGTACTGTCATGCCTTAACTATGGTATCCTCTTACTTCCTGGTTCCACTGAGCCTAGCCACACCCCTTTATGACACGTCTCCTTATTTAATCCGACCGCACCAGCTGATCGACGCTGGATTATTGAACTACGTTCCGTACTCACGAACCGGCTACAACTTCGTTGTGAAAGCCTTCTGTTACCGGACCGGACTGGAAGACACTTCAAGTTCCCTTCACCTCTCCTCATCCACGACTAAAGCTGAACTCTCTTCACTTATGATAACCGCCTCTGAGGAGATCTCGGGAACCAGTGTTCTATGTGCCGGAAGCTAAGTAAAACCTCTGTGATAAGCGTTACATCTCAAAGCCGTTATTTCCTGTCTCCAAAGTCCTTCTATAAAACAACCCAGTTACAGCTATCTTCAACTCATTCACTATACAAGTTAGCTGCATCTGTCTTGCTTCAGTTAAATGCTATGGAACAGCTATTGTAACTTCTTATCACCTAATTCGTTAATACTACTTAGAGACTCTTTCTGATTCAGTGTCTGCTAATTACTATCGTTTACTACTTAAAGCTACAGTGCCTGTAATTGTGGACTTCAGTTATCGTTTACTACTTAAAGCTACAGTGCCTGTAATTGTGGACTTCAGTTATCGTTTACTACTTAAAGCTACAGTGCCTGTAATTGTGGACTTCAGTTATCGTTTACTACTTAAAGCTACAGTGCCTGTAATTGTGGACTTCAGTTATCGTTTACTACTTAAAGCTACAGTGCCTGTAATTGTGGACTTCAGTTATCGTTTACTACTTAAAGCTACAGTGCCTGTAATTGTGGACTTCAGTTATCGTTTACTACTTAAAGCTACAGTGCCTCTAATTGTGGACTTCAGTTATCGTTTACTACTTAAAGCTACAGTGCCTGTAATTGTGGACTTCAGTTATCGTTTACTACTTAAAGCTACAGTGCCTGTAATTGTGGACTTCAGTTATCGTTTACTACTTAAAGCTACAGTGCCTGTAATTGTGGACTTCAGTTATCGTTTACTAATTAAAGCTACAGTACCTGTAAATTGGACTTAACGTCACAATATCTTCTACTTTTTATAATAAATATTCAAACTATAAGAAATCTGCAGTTGTGTTCCTTCATAACAAATGTTTAAACGTGACACCCTATGTGTGGAAATCTAGGTTTAAGTGGGAAAAAGATTTAAATAGTGAATCTACCGAGCAAGATATGATTAGTGCAATAGCTAAGGTTAATAAATCAGTACATTGCCTGAATATAGTAGATACTTTTTATAAGCTTGCAAATAGATGGTATATGGTCCCTGAAAAACTAGTGAAAATATATAAAGATCAGAAAAATGTATGTTGGAGATGTGCGGAAGGGAAGGGAGATTATCTCCATATTTGGTGGAAATGTAAATCTCTGAGTAATTTATGGAAAAGTATGTATGAACAGATTCATATTATTTGTCAGATAAATATACCTTTTACACCATAGAGCTTCTTGTTACACCAGAGGTAGCCCCCTATGCTCATCGAAAAAAGTAATTTGATAATACATATTTTAATGGCAGCCAAGATAGTGTTGGCAAGACATTGGAAAAGTAACAAAGTTTTAGAGTGGGCTGAAATTAAAAAAACAATCAATATAAAATTGGAAACTGGAATAATTCAAGGGAACTCTGTGGGTTTGACGAAAATAAGTAGATGGATAAATATAGTTGAAAAGTAATCAATAATTAATCAAATATTGAATTAAATAAATATTTAATGTTTATATAGAATATGCCCCTGGTATGTCTGATGCCCCGAGAGAATCTAGTGCCAATTATTTGCTCAATTGAAAGCAATTGTAAATTTGGTTAAAATAACGCTAGCCCTCCGCGACTGTATGTGAGTTACCTGTGTTCTAGTATGACTGTTTGTGGGGATACCTCAAATTTTGCAACTTATGTAAATATAGATTCTGTTATAATATTGTCGTTCCATCTAGATATGAAATATAGGGATGTTAATTAAACATATTTAATGCAATTCGGGGAATTGTCGGTTCAAACCATTTTATAGTTTTTGTTTTAACGGGAACGTATGTAGTTGAAATATATTTGCTATATGAGGTATTGTATGTATTTTTATATTTTGTGAAATTTTGAAAAATAAAATAGATTATAAAAAAAATAAAACATTTCAGTCTACAATAAACGCCCACATCTGGAAGAAAAAAACCTCCATGAGTTTCCTTCCACTCACTATGGCTACCTTTTCAAAAAGGGGGCCTTAACATATTATAAAGCAGCGATCATGGCACAAAGTTTAGATATAATGACCAACAAAACTAGACCGATCTGGCTCCAATTTGAATACATGTGCAACCGCTTAACCCACATCCCCAACTACCTATGGACAACATCTATTTCCAATGATCCTATAACACTTCCATGCACAAAATTTGTGATGCAATCCTGGAAAAACTGATTCCCTTCCCAGAACTACAATTATCCCATAACCTACCATCATGAGATCTTGTTATATACCTTAGGGTAAAACACATATTACATTCCAGAGGAGTGGGATACATTGACCCACCGCTCCTGAGTAAAGTAGGCTACAGGTGTCATCACATCACACTCCTCCAAATTCTTATCACTTTGCTACACAGCACAGAACAACACAAGCGAAGAGAGTAAACTGTCCTATATGCTCAAATGGGAGGAAGACTTAGGTGTGGTGTTTCCCTTAACTGATCGGGAAGCAGCAATTGCCCGTACTAAACTATCCTCAAGATGCGTTACCCACTGGGAAGCATATTATAAAATATTAATGAGACCAGGGTTCGGAATTGGGTATCTTAAATAGAGATGAGTACAGATTTCTCAATAAAGAATGTGCTATCATCCCGGTCATTTATATCCTCCCTAAGATCCACAAGGATCCAGTACAACCTCCAGGCAGACCTATTGTGGCAGGGGTGGATTCTTTACTATATATTGACACTCTTCTGCAACCCCCTGTCTTGAAAACTAGAGCCCATTTAAATGATTCTATTAACCTTCTCCAAACATTACATAATTTTGTTTGGTTAGAGGGATATATCCTCGTAACCAGTGATGTAAGTAGCCTATATACGGTTATCGAGCACCATACGGGTTGCGAGGCGGTTGAGTATTTCTTGAGAGCATCTAATTCCTTCAAGGAAGAACAGATCAGATTTGTTATTGATGGTATTAAGATCATAATACAGAATATTTTTTTCTGGTTTGAAAAATATTTTTTACATCCAGAGAAGAGGTACTACCATGGGGACCAAGTTCGCCCCAAGTTATGCTAATTTGTTTATGGCATATTAGGAAGAGTCTTTTATATATGCTCAGCATGACTGGGAGGCGAACTTGGTCCTATAAAGGCGGTACATAGATGACATATTTTTATATGGAAGGGGGATAGATCCTCATTGGATAATTTCTTGACTTTCCTAAACAGAAACACATGGGGTATCAAACTTACCTCAGAGTTTAGCTGTCAGGAAGTGCACTTTTTGGATCTGAGAATATTTGTAGAAAATGGGATAGTTAAGACCAAGACCTTTTTAAAGACTGTCGATGTCAACAGTTTTATTGACAGCGACAGTTGTCATTTTAAAGCATGGCTTTCTAATATTCCCAAAGTACAATTTATGCGGTCGAAGCAGAATTGTACTGATGATAACATCTTTTTAGAACAATCTGGTATTCTTAAGAAACAATTTTATCAAAAAGGATATGAAAGGGAATATGTAGAAACTCAATTTAAGGAAATCTGTATAAAACCAAGAGAGGATCTTCTAAGATATAAAAGAAATGACAATATCATTCAAGAAAACCAAGTTTCTTTTATATGTGATTTTGATTCTCAAAGCCACTTGTTCCACAAAATTCTTAAAAATCATTGGCATATTCTGAGACAAAATGAAGACTTCCTTACTTTCGTGGGAGAAAAACCAAGAATAGTATATAGAGAAGCGAACAATCTTAAAAATGTTTTAACTAGTAGTTGTATTTCTAAAATCCCCCCAAAAACAAAGACGTACAGGGCAATGATTTCAAGGGGTTCTACAATTGTGGAAAATGCAAAGCATGCAGTACCACTAAAATTATAAATAAGAAAACTGAAAAATGTTATTCTAATCAAACTAAAAAAGAATATGCAGTGAAGGAATTCATCACGTGTAATTCGATTAATGTGATCTATTTATTGATGTGCATTTGTGGACTGCAATATGTAGGACGCACTACTAGACCCTTGAAAGTCAGAGTTTGTGAACACCTTAGGAACATACAAAAGGGAGTTCTTAACCACTCTGTATCAGCACATATTAATCAAATCCATAATGGTGATATAAAAAATTTGCACTTTATGGGGATACAGAGGGTATTAAAGCCATGGAGAGGGGGTGACCGTATAAAAATCTTAAACTGAAAAACAAAACTGAAATGAAATGGATCGTTGAATTGGAAACCCTCTCTCCAAAGGGCTTAAATATTGATTTTGAGATGTATAATTTTATTTGATAGTTTTTTATGGCTTTTTAATATGCTATTGGAAGATTTATATGTTTTAAAATTTGTTTTAAAATCTTTTTGGGTATTTGTATTGATTATATTTTTATGTGCCTTTTTCTCCCCCCCTCCCCCCTTTTTCCTTGAGTTATCTTGGTTACTCATATGCAAGGACCATTTCATAAACAATATAGGGGTCTGAGACATTGTTGTAAGTCAGCCACAGTGAATATGAACTGTATTGAGGAAAACCGCATATGAAAGCAATGGAACGCATTAACACCGTAAATGGAACGCACGCAAACCCAGAAGTATTAGTGGTGGAACGCACAAATGCGGAAGTGGGGGAATTCAATCACAACGGTATCAGAGTCCGGAGTGGCAGATTCATCGGACGAATACGATTGGTTTATGGGCGATGGGGGCGGGTTCTTTCTACCCGTTTTCTGCGCCAAATTTCCTTTTTAAATGTTTATGGAGCTTGTTTATTGTATTGCACCTGAGGAAGACGTATTTTAACATCGAAACACGTTGTGCTCGTTATTCTGGCATCACCGAATCTTGAATGTAAGATTTTATATGTTTTTTAATAAATTATACTTTTGTCACATTCCTAATTGGTGTTTGCCAATCCTATCTCATATTTTGAGGATCAAGCTGTATCCTTCTGGAATTCATTGGAAAGAATTATTCCTAAAGTGGTACTACCTGAGCCAGTTTATCCATTAACAGGCTCCAACACATGTGAGTGGGACCATATAGACTGCTATATTAGACTGATTTATTATTGCAGTATTATGCTATGATTTCTCCTGTCTCTCATGTTTAGGATTTAAGCCTATTGACATCCATTATATTGGGGTATTTATCCTTATTTTTATCTATTTACTCACATAAGGTGGGCATACCACTGATATATATCTTTGTGTATTTATCATTAGCGCTGCACACTTTTTTGTATTGTTGTGTTATGGTTGTTGTGGGACTTTTGTGATTAAATCCCACTAGTGTGTTCTAGCAGCTGTTCTATAGCGCCACAAACTTTACCTTCCTTTTGGTTTTATTAATGAGATGATACCTAGTACCCATCAGACTTTGTTTGCTTTACCCCACAGTAGAACCTACGTGCTGGAGGTGTAAAGTAGCAAAGGGCGACATATACACCAGAGGACTATTTATTGCATATCATACCTGAGCTGAACAAGATGCCATCTAAGGCCGCAGGCATTAACATCCTACTGGCATCTAAGATAGGAATCGCTTTCCACTGGAAAAGCACAATGTGCCCTACAACACTAGAAATACTCAGGAGGGTTGATCTCACATTCCACCATGAAAAAGAATGGGCCAAGCGGGGCAGCGTAGAGAGATTCCAGGAAAATTGGGGCGTTTGGAACCTTTTTACACCCATTATACCAAATTTTATAACATGACAGGAGGCTTCATATTTGCTTAAGTCTCTCTTTACTAGAACTCCACAGCAGTAAAAAACACAGAGAGTTAAACAACCAATCAGAAAATAGTAAGGAGACCATATAACTCCCTTCCCAGCATTCCATTTCCTCTTTCTTTACTGCTCCGCATCAGTAACAGGTCAGAGTACCACTGCCTCCTGCTTTTTAGTTGGTGGCTTTGGGTTTATTAATTCTACATTCTTCATATACCTTTATTGTGGGTTTATGTATTTTATGTATTTTACTTTTCTGTGCATTTAAGATCTGGGGACTCCCTTTCATTCCGGTGTTCTACCCTCTGGGGATCTCTATCCCCGTTTTTTCTCACTGTCCCCTTTTTTCCTCCCTTTGGCTGTCACACTTTTTTTTTTTTTTTTCCCTCAGCTCCGGTCGCGGGGCGCTCGTTTCTGAGCGCTCTCCCGCCGACCGGAACTTTCACCACGTGGCCGCACCTCGCGGCCGCCACGATCCGCGGACCGCGTGTGTCCACTGGGCGGAGAAGGGAGCTCTTGCTCTCGCCCCCTCCCCCGCCCGTTTGATTCTCGGCGCCAGGCTCCCTGCTACTCTGCCGGCGCGGGGGGCTCCCACTCACACAGACCGCGGCTGCAGGCCTGTGTGGGGTCTGGGAACCCCCTCTCTTCCCCTCCTTGGTCAGTTTTCGTCCCATTTGCGTATGCAGGGACCCTTTCTATGGCCCTGCTCAGGTAGCATTTATTTATTGATGTACTGTTAACACCTCTAGGTACAGGGCGTTCAGTGTCCCTTAAAGGTGTATGCTCCATTTTATTTACATTGGTATATTGGGGTCCCCCTTTTTTTCCCGTGTTGACCCTGAGTATATTTCATCCTACACTACTATTTGAGAGCACGTACCCAGTTGCTTCTAGTGCACATGTGACTGTACATACAATATTGGCCTGCTGACACCGTGCATATTCTGGCCTGCTGTGTCTGTGCCCATTATACTGGCCTGCTGTGTCTGTGCCCATTATACTGGCCTGCTGAGTCTGTGCCCATAAGATTGGCCTGCTTTGTCTGTGCCCATAAGATTGGCCTGCTTTGTCTGTGCCCATAAGATTGGCCTGCTTTGTCTGTGCCCATAAGATTGGCCTGCGTTGTCTGTGCCCATAAGATTGGCCTGTTTAATCTGTGCCCATAAGATTGGCCTGTTTAATCTGTGCCCATAAGATTGGCCTGCCTTGTCTGTGCCGTAAGACTGCCTGCTGGGCCTGCGCCTTTGCCGGCCAGCCCTGACTATATTTATGCTCGGACCCCCCGCCTGTGCCCTATTACGAAGCCGGCTCTGACCGTGCTTAACCCCCATCGGCTGCTGGCCTATATTATTCAGTGGGGAGTTTACGCGGGGGTCCTCTGGGGCCATACTGTTGTCACTCATACATTGCTCTCATATAAACCGGGTCTCACCTGTCATTTTTACTCCAGGGTCACGCTGCTGCTCTGAAATGGACGCTTCGACCCAAGAGAACTTGCAGGCTATGATCAATGCGGCCGTCGCCGCGTCAGTGGAAAAAGCGCTCTTTCGCGCTATGCCCCAGCCACCCCAAGAGAGGGAGGCACCGGAGGCCCAGCGCATGCTGGTCGAGTCCGACCCCGACTCTCCAGACAGGAGCCAGGCACGCGCACCTAAGCGCTACTGGAAGGGTGCAGGCCCTGAGCATACTGCCTGGAAGGGCAAGGCTCCTGCTAAGTGACCTAAGCGGGCGTCCGCTTCCTCTCCAGCACGCCCGAGATACTTCCCCGAAGAGGAGGAAGATTTCACCCTTCCCGCGCCTCTATCTGTCCTGGATGAATGGCGGGCGGACCAGTCCCCCTCGGAGGACGAGGGCGGGTGGGGTGGGGAAGATTCGGAAGAGGAGGCATACCATCAGGATGCTGACGAGACCACCTCGGAGAACCTACGCGCCCCTCTGGGGGAGGACGTGTTCCTGGATGCCACAGGCGTGCCCCTCTTTGATCCGCGCAACATCCGGCACCCCCGGTCTCCCGAGTGGTCTCTGCCTGATCACCTGGCCCAGTTTGTTCACTATTGGGTCCGCAGACCCCTCGACTGGGCAGTTCGAAAGAGGCTGAGGGCAGAATGCCCGAGACCTACCTTGCCAGACAAGGTCGCTGTAACACCCGAATTTGATCCGATGGTCTCCACCTACTTGACCCGGACTGGTCGCGACCCCAAGAAAGGGGTCGAGCGCAACCTCCGCCTCGCACAGGATAAAGTGCTGGACGTGCTCGGACCGCTGTCACGGATCCTGGCCATGGCGGACGAGGCCGTCACTCAGGGCTCACACCTGGACGCTACTGCCATCAGGGATTGGGCATTGCGCTCTGTTTGCCTGCTGGGCAACTCCAACTCGGCCCTGTGCACGGAACGGAGAAGAGCAGTCCTCATGCGCATGGACGGCAAGTTGTCGGAGCTGGGTTCCAAGGAGTTGGGCCCATTGGCCAAGGGCCTTTTATTTGGCGAACCCTTCATCAAGGAGCTCCAGAGGCATGTTAACCTCTACACCACCCTGAATAAGGCGCAGACTTCGCTAAAGAGGGTGTTTCGTTCCCACTCTGCACGTGTTTTTGGCAGGGCTGGTAGGCAGCGGGGTCGTGCCTCCAGCCGCTTCTGGCCTTCGGGCCAACGAGGATCCCGCTCCCCATCCTTCTTCCCCAGCTACCGCCCAGGGTCCTTCGCTTCCTGGAGGTCGGACCGCGGCAGAGGTAACCGCGCCCGTGGTCGGGGCAGAATGCCATCAGGTGAGACACATGACACCACACGTTTACCACAGGTATTTGCATGCCGGCCGTTTACGTTTTTGTCTCGACAGGTGGAAAGACATCTCCTCGGACGCATGGATCCTCCAAACGGTCCGGGGTTACGTAATAGACTTCCATTCCCCTCCTGTTCAGGAATCCCGCCCCCGGACGCCGGTATCGTCGAGGGAATCAAAGGCCTTGGTGGACGCCGAGATACGAACCCTCTTCGACAAAGGGGCGGTTCAGAGGGCTCCGGACGACGGCGGTTTCTTCAGCTCGATTTTTCTGGTCAAGAAGAAGTCTGGAGAATTCCGACCGGTTATAAACCTGAGGAGTCTCAACGCCTTCGTTTCTTACCACCACTTCAAGATGGAAGGCATCCATCTACTACGGGACCTCTTGCATCAAGGGGATTGGTTCACTCGCCTGGATCTGAAGGACGCATACCTGTCTGTTCCGGTGGCGACGGAGCATCGTCGTTTTCTACGTTTCGTTTGGGAAGGAAGGCCTTGCCAGTTCACCTGCCTTCCCTTCGGCCTCAGCTCGGCTCCGTGGTGTTTCACCAAGCTGCTGAAACCGGTGACCGCATGCCTACGTTCCAGGGGCATTCGTTGCCTGATATACCTGGACGACTTGCTTCTCTTCTGCGAGGACGCCTCCAGGCTGAAATCTCAGACGGCCTTCACGGTCTCCTTGTTCGAATCCCTGGGATTTGTGGTCAACCGGGAGAAGTCAGCCCTGTCACCAGCGCAGGTGGTTCAGTTTCTGGGTTTCGAGATCGATGCGGTTCAGTGCGTCCTACGACTTCCCCAGACGAAGATCACGGCCATTCGGAAAGAGATTCGAAGAATTCTACGCCAGGTCACGATTCCTCTCAGGGTTCTGGCGCGAATAGTGGGTCTCCTGTCCGCCTCTATCCAAGCCATCTACCCGGGCCCCCTTCACTACAGGGCCATGCAGCGCCTGAAGGCGCGCTTCCTGCGCCGGATGCCCTCTTACGACCAGCGAATATCCCTCACGCAGGAAGTCAAGACTGAGCTCCGATGGTGGCTGTTACACATGTCGGCCTGGAACGGCAAGGCGATTTTCGGGCCGACCCCAGACTTTGTCCTAGAGTCGGACGCGAGCTTGTGGGGCTGGGGTGCGACCTGTGCGACTGCCTCCACAGGAGGCCCCTGGTCGAACACGGAGGCAGGATACCACATCAACTGCCTGGAGATGATCGCGGGGTCATTCGCTATACGCAGCCTTGCGGGCCACCTGTCGGATTGCTGCATCCTCCTGAGGATGGACAATATCTCGGCGGTGCAGTATATCAACCGCCTGGGGGGGGCACGTTCTCAAGCACTGACGGAAGTCACGAAGGAGATATACAATGTTTGCCTTCAGCGCAATATCACCCTCCAGGCGGAGTATCTTCCAGGAGTATCGAACCTGACGGCAGACTGGTTCTCCAGGCACTGGAGAGATGCCAGCGACTGGCGACTGCATCGGCAAGTCTTCCTCGAGGTGGCGCGACGGAGGGGCCCTTTCACGGTGGACCTGTTCGCATCCAGAACGAACTTCCAGGTCCCGAGGTACTTCAGCTGGCTCCCGGACCCGATGTGCACGGCGGTGGACGCCTTTCTTCAAGACTGGCCGTCACAGGGAGCCTATGCTTTTCCGCCCTTCACTATGATACCCAGGGTACTACTTCAGCTACGACGTCAACAAGTGTCGTTAGTATTGCTGGCACCTCTGTGGCAGGGCCAGGCCTGGTTCCCAGAACTGTTGGAGCTGTCTTGTCAACATCCGCTCCTTCTCCCGGCACTACCGACACTCCTGTCAGACACTCGAGGCAACCATCACCCCCTCGTTCTGGAGGGCCATCTCCGTTTGGTGGCTTGGACTCTTTCCGGGGCTCCTGGAGGGTCGAGGACCTATCGGAATCGGCTAGGGACCTCCTATGGGACTCGTGGGCCCCAGGCACGAGAAGATGTTATTTATCCGCCTGGAACGTTTGGTGTCGCTGGTGCGTGGAACGGAGTGTCGATCCCTTTACAGCACCTGTCCCCAGCGTTCTGAATTTCCTTTCGCACCTGTTTGTCCAGGGTAAATCTTATCGCTCAGTGAACGTGGCCAGGTCGGCCATCTCGGCGGCTCATGTCCCTCTCCTAGGGACGCCGATTGGACAGGATCCTTTGGTTTGTAGGCTGTTGAGAGGGATCAGACTGTCGCGTCCCCTGGCTCCTAAATATACATCGCTCTGGGACGTTCATCGGGTCTTGGATTTCATTCAGTCTTGGACGGAAAATCAGGATCTTCCTCTACGACAACTGTCGGCCAAATTTGCGCTTCTGTTATGTTTGGTGTCTTTTCGTCGGGTCTCCGACGTTAGGGCTTTCGATGTTAACGCCTTCTCCTTTTCCCCGGACGGGGTGACCTTTTCAATTACAAGGCGTACCAAATCTGACTCTTCTACAGTCTTCTACCCATTTTTTCGAGAAGCCCCTAGGCTCTGTGTAGTTTCTACCCTGTCTCGTTATGTGGCTGACACCAAGCCGCTTCGACCCTCTCAATCAGGACAGCTGTTGATCTCCTACGTTCGCCCTCATAAACCGGTTTAGACCGTTACCCTGGCTCGCTGGATCAGATGGCTCCTGTCCTTGGCCGGTGTGGATTCGTCGTTCAGTGCTCACTCAGTCAGAGGTGCGGCAGCATCTGGAGCACTGATGGCAGGTGCTTCTCTTTCCGAGATTCTACGTTCAGCAGACTGGTCTCGAGAGGACACCTTCCGGAGATTCTACTTCAGACCGGCGGAACATGCATCGTTGGTTCTTCTGAATGAGCGTTAAAACAGCAAATATGAAGCCTCCTGTCATGTTATAAAATTGTAGATTATGCTAGCTTTAGTGTACCTATAATCTTAATTTTATTAATGACAGGAGGCGAATATTTCCCACCCTTTTTCTTTTCCCGACCCTTGGTTTTTTTCTTGGTTATTGCATGTTTATTGAATAAAGAATTACTCTACCGATCAGTTTCTATAGTGGTTATTTCGGTATTTTCTAATCCGGGGGCGGGCCCGATAGACTTGGTGGTTTGCTCTTACAAATTGTGTTGGGTGGCTACATGATTTTAGACGTACACTTCATTGGCTAATCACCCTTTTCGACTGTCTTTCTCTCGTTTCAGTGTAAAGTTATCAAGATGAGGTCAAGTTCAAGTCTTCGTTTCGGTTGAACAGTTTCTGCATGGATCGTTATCTATGTCAAGATGGACCTTCTGTTATATTGTGTTATGCTTTTCCTTACTATATTTGTTGTCGCAGTTAGAAAGAGGAAATGGAATGCTGGGAAGGGAGTTATATGGTCTCCTTACTATTTTCTGATTGGTTGTTTAACTCTCTGTGTTTTTTACTGCTGTGGAGTTCTAGTAAAGAGAGACTTAAGCAAATATTCGCCTCCTGTCATTAATAAAATTAAGATTATAGGTACACTAAAGCTAGCATAATCTACAATTAATGTGAATATGACACTGTAACCGACAACATGTATACTTGTGACAACCTGTGAATTCATCACAATACCTTCCTTGAGGTTTATTTTTTATTCAAGTTTATTTATATTACTTTACCTAATTCTCCCTTCCCTTCCCCTCTCCTCCTCTCCCCTCCCCTCCCCTGTCCTTCTAATTCCTCCCTCGCTCTTAAATAGTAACTTTTCTAACATCACTGATAGCCTTACCATTCCCTATCCCCCTCCTTTAAGGTAATATCACATGCTGACAGGAGTACTGGGTACTCTAGGTGATAGAAGGACAGCACCTTATAAAACTCAAGCTCTGAAACTGACAGTGATTCGGCTTGACTATGAGATTTGCAATGGTACCTCAAAGGAAGCTCATGTACTTAGGGTCTGTGAGGACTTGTCCCATTTACAGGCACAACTATGGAACTCACTGTATATAGTAGACATGTCAATTTCTCTTATGTTGCCAATCAATCCGATTTCATATATTACCTAATACTGACACGCTTTGTTGTCTTGTGACATGCTTAGCAGCAAACACCCATGCAACTTGTAACATGAGGCATTCCATAACCTATCAAGTTCATATGTTAAACCTAGAATAAGTTGGTATATGTTGCATATCTTTGTTTACACTGATTTGTTCTTCAAATATGAAGCTATCTCCTCAATGCTTGTTACCTTATTTCTTATGAAAATCAATAAAAATCATATATTGGAAAAAAATGTTTAACATACAGGCCCCAACAGTCCCCACCAAAAGAAAAACTACCGTATAGTAATATGGGGTTCTTATAGATCCGTATAGGCTTTTTATTTATTTTACAATTTAATGGCAAGAACTGGCCAGCAACCACATAATGAACACTCACACAACTGAGGGTTTCAACTATTTGCCCACTGGCTGCTAGCAATGCCAGAGGATGGAACCAAATGCATCTTCTGGATGCATTTAGTTCCAAATTGTGTTAAACACCAGTGCTTTGTGAATATTTCAAATCCTATACTGTGTAAGCCACAGATTTTAACATGGACACCAAATGCATCTGGGCAACTGCTGTTCAAACCAACTGAATTCCGACTGTATTTGAGTTAAGTAATTCTGCAAAGTGTGACTGCAGTTCTGAATTTGTAACTTGCACAGAATTTTTGGCATCCAGAGAAAATCCAGTGTTTAGTGAATAATTCCAACAGAATTGAGTATTTGGTTCTATCCAAACTGAAATTCCACAGAATTTGGCATGATTGGCTGTTTGGAAAATTCTATATCTTTAAAGCACCATGCCACCATAAAACCAAGCAAATGACTTGTTGGTGCCTGAATATATCAGGATGCTTAGGGATTACATGTTCTGCACTTGGGGTATTTAAGATGGACAGAATAAAAAGGAAACAAGTTTTTTCTTTTTTAAGGGAGGGGCAATAAGAAGCTTAATTTTCCATCATGGACAGAATGTCTGTCCGATGATATGGGCTGCACCTCCTATCCTATCAAGAGGTGGAAAAAAACATTGATGGTTAGGATCAGCCAACAAATTTTGATTTTAATTATCGCTTAAGTGAGAAATTACTAATACAGAAAAAAATCAAGGAGCAGTAAAACAATCTTACAATCTCTAAGCAGGTTTGCTTGATACTATTTGACTGTGAGTTTTTCATCGTTCATATACTTGTGAGTTTTTCATCGTTAGAGAGAATTTTATATATTTTTATATCATTAACTTTATTGCACTAGGAGTGCTTTTTGTTGCCCCCCCTCCCCTTTTTTTGTCTCCTTTATTACAGTATCCAGCTGTTCACTGGCAGGCTATAAGTATACACCTGTCAGTGTTTTGGTTTTATACACCTTGTTTGGGTTTTTTTAAATATCATCACTGTTTTGCATATTGCAAGTCACTTTTATAGATTGGAGGTGTTTTTATATGTTTTATGCGCACTAGCACTTTTTTCTTCCTATATTACTGTGTACCTTTTTACCAGGGTATTTTGTTGGTGCTGCTGTCTATACCCAGTTTCTATTTCTAGAGGTGTTTTGCGCCAATTTATCTATCTTGTATATTATTCTTTTTTGTTTGGTAACTATAGATAAGTGGCTGCATTTGGGATGTCTATCTTCGATATTGAGGAGATTTTTAAAGGGTTAGAAAAATTACTAATTAAGGAGACGAAATATAAATGGGAGATTGCCACAATGGAAAAGTATTTGTCTGAAAAGATAACACCTAGGGGCCTAAGGTTTTTTAAAACACCTACGTTCGAAAAAGAAAATGAAAAATATTCAAAGATATGGGATGATGCATTGGAGAGATTTTATTTCGAATGTATGAATATTCTTATCGCATGCAGGTCTGAATCTCTAGAAAAGATAGATGAGGAGGTACAAAATATACATGAGCAGTTACAGCCATGTTTGGGAACGGAGGATTTTATTGAACTGTCTGAAAGGACCCAAAAAAGTATTGAAAAGATAGAGATTGATATCAAAGAGACGAAAATTCGGAAATATAGGAGGGATAAAAGAGATTACAAAGAAGGGAGAGTGAGAGACTATAGGAAAGAACATCAAAGTAGGAATATGAATAGGGATGAGAGATGGAATAAAGATCCCCAACATCATAAATCCCAGAACACTTACTCCAAACATAGGCCTGAGATGCACCTCAATAGAGGGAGGGGACCCCACGATAAGGGAACAGAAAAGGAAGAGTGGATAAAAGTAAGGAATAATAGGAGAAAGCAATATGAGAGACCTAATACCCCCATTAAACAGAGAGGTAATACCGAAGTTATTAGGAGAAGTAGTCCACAGACATATACTACACGCAACCGTTTTGAAGCCTTGAGAGATAGACACGATGAGGATAATTTTTTAGACAGAGAACCGAAGAGAGGGGATTTTCCTATAAAGAGAACGAGAAAAATCAGTTTCGGGGATGAAGAGGAGGAAAGAAAAAGAAAAGAAAAGAGGTACAACCGATAATCCCGATTGGGATTAATAATATTTCCACATATTCCCTTAAGGAAAATGAAATTAAGGTCCTAAACAAGGGACTTAAATTTGCACCATCAAGAAGTTTTAATACGTTTCCAGCATATATAGATCTTATGAAGTATAGTAGAAGATTGTGTATTAAAAAAATATTTTTAAACAGACAAAATAACATTACGTATAGTTCAGAAGATGAGGGTTTTAAACACACTTCTTTCCAAAATAGGTCTAATTTTTATCCCAATTATTTAAAACATGGTAATATAGAGGCATTCGAGAAAGCGGTTTTTAATGATTTTAAAAAATTTGAAAATAGACGTGTTCAACATAACCTTACTTATGAAGAAAGGGCAGCTTTAAAGGGACTCAGAGAAAATGATCAGATTGTCATCAAACCCGCAGACAAGGGCGGTAATTTGGTGATAATGGACTCTGGAAAGTATGTGGCAGAATGTATGAGACAATTGGAGGACACTGAGGTTTATAAACGGTTAGATGGTGACCCATTGGGGAATATGAAAAAGGTACTGACAAGACTTTTAGATAGAGGAAAAGTAGAAGGGTTTTTAACTTGCAAGGAATATGATTTTTTGAATGTGAAAACACCAAGAATTCCTGTATTCTATATCCTTCCGAAAGTCCACAAAGATCTAACAAATCCCCCCGGAAGACCTATTGTCTCGGGCATTGGGTCTTTGTCTTATAATGTATCTAAATATATAGATTCTTTCCTACAACCTCTAGTGAACAATACCAGTTCCTATCTGAAGGACACTTCTGATGTCCTAAGGATGTTGAATGGAAGGAGGGGTATGCCTTAGTGACCTGTGATGTTACCTCCCTATACACATGCATACCCTATGAAAGGGGATGTGCTGCTACCAAGTACTTTCTGGAGTTAGATCAGACATTGGAGCAGAAACAGATTGACTTTCTTATTGAATGTATTAGATGGACTCTAGAAAACAATTATTTCTGGTTCAATTCCCAATTTTTTTTACAATTAAGGGGGACTGTGATGGGCAGTACCTATGCGCCCAGTTATGCCAATTTATTTATGTCCCATTGGGAACAGAGTTTCATCTATGGGCAGCATGACTGGAGCGCACGGGTACGTGCCTATCGCAGGTACATTGATGATATGATTTTTATTTTGGATGTACCGGAACAGGATTTTAATGAATTTTTACATTTCACAAACAATAATATGTGGGGTATTTACCTTACTAGTTCTTTTAATTCAGAGTCCATAGATTTTTTAGATCTCAAGATTTTTATAGATGGAGGAGTCCTGAAGACGGAAACCTTTTTTAAGAAGGTGGATGCTACTGGATATGTAACCTATAGAAGTGGGCATTTTCCCCCATGGTTGAACAATATTCCAAAGGGCCAACTCCTAAGACTGAAGCGTAATTGCACTACACGTCCTCTCCATGTCAGAATATGGGAGCACATATATAATATTAAGAGGGGTTTGGAGTGTCACAGTGTCTCTGAACACTTTAAGAAAATGCACAACCAAGACCCGAGTGGGTTGGAATTTATAGGGATTAAACGGGTGTTCAGGGATTGGAGAGGAGGAGATTTTATCCGTAAGATCGGACAGGAGGAGATGCGCTGGATTTTTTTACTTGACACTTTATCCCCGTCCGGTCTTAATAGGGACTTTGAGTTATGTCATTTTTTATAATTTTTATAAAGTTTCTGTCCCTTTAATTTTTTACAGGAGATGGTATATTTATATATTTTATATTTTTTATTATAGTATTTTATTATAGTATTATATTTATTTGTTTATTTTAGCTTCATCTTTATCTGTATCCAATATAGATATATACAAATAATTTTTCTCTCTCTGTATGGTTATTATCTCTTTTATACCTTTATGATGTGTTATTTTGGAAGTTTGCATTTAGAAGATCTTCCCTTTTTTCTCCAAATGTAGATTTTTTTCTGGACCGTTTTATTTAGGAGCTATGGGATGTGTCTTTTTCATATAAAATTAATATATATTTAATGTAAGATCATTTTTTTGTACATATGATGTGTTTTTAAATATGGATTATATATAAAAGTCTATAAATATTGCTGTATACATGAGGTTTATGTATAGAATATGGCTTATAACGCTTTTAGGGAATTGCAGGACTATATCAGATGTTTTAAAGCAAAGTTTTTCCACAACTGAGTGATAATAGACTTTATATGAACTCAATGAGGTTGAAAGGCCGATTGGATCACGGCCTCAGGACATATGATATTTAACAGGTTCTCCAGTGGGAGGAGATTATGCTCGTTTGAGAAAGCCCCAAGAGGCGGGGCGAAACGCGTCACGGGACCACGTGATCAACATACATGGAAGTGTTTGTTACATATCCACAGGCGGGAGACACCACTCCGAACGAGGGAACGAGAGAAGGATCAGAGTATCATCCTCCTAACAGCAACAGATCCCCAGATGGTGTGGTGAGCTTGCGGTGGACTTTGCCGTTTTTAAGTTTGCGGATTGGAGTGTTTTTTTATGTGAATTAAATTTTTGGCGTTTTGACACAGTGGTCACCAGAGCATTTCTTCGGATCCCACGTACCCAAGGGGCTGATCCTCCCTGGGCATGATAGCCATGAGTGGGGCTAATACCACTCTCTACTTGTGAGTTTTTCATCGTTAGAGAGAATTTTATATATTTTTATATCATTAACTTTATTGCACTAGGAGTGCTTTTTGTTGCCCCCCCTCCCCTTTTTTTGTCTCCTTTATTACAGTATCCAGCTGTTCACTGGCAGGCTATAGGTATACACCTGTCAGTGTTTTGGTTTTATACACCTTGTTTGGTTTTTTTTAAATATCATCACTGTTTTGCATATTGCAAGTCACTTTTATAGATTGGAGGTGTTTTTATATGTTTTATGAGCACTAGCACTTTTTTTCTTCCTATATTACTGTGTACCTTTTTACCAGGGTATTTTGTTGGTGCTGCTGTCTATACCCAGTTTCTATTTATAGAGGTGTTTTGCGCCAATTTATCTATCTTGTATATTATACTATTTGACTGTGGTTATTGGGAGACAGATCAGAAGTGATATTGTGTATTTTGCAATTGCTGTGCCTGTGTGGGAGTGGAAGATAGCATGTGTCCTAGTGTGAGACTATTTAGGCCTAAATTACTACTGTGACTTATAGTGATGTACCGAACTGTCCGCCGGCGAACAGTTCCCGGCGAACTTAGCGTGTTCGCGTTCGCCACGGCGGGCGGACACATGCGCAGTTCGATCCGCCCCCTATTCGTCATCATTGGGCAAACTTTGACCCTGTGCCTCTCGGTCAGCAGACACATTCCAGCCAATCAGCAGCACTCCCTCCCTTCCACACCCTCCAACCTCCCTCCCAGCATCCATTTTCGATTCATTCTGAAGCTGCATGCTTAGTGAGAGGAGGGAAAGTTTAGCTGCTGCTGATTAGATAGGGAAATTGATAGCTAGGCTAGGGTATTCAGTGTCCACTACAATCCTGAAGGACTCATCTGATCTCTTCTGTAAGGACAGCACCCCAATAAGCCCTTTTTAGGGCTATAACATCAGGCTGCTTTTTTTTTTCTTTTTTTTCCTGTGTAATGTAATTGCAGGTGACTGCCTGCCAGCTTCTGTGTGAGGTTCACATTGGATACTGTGCCTACTTGCCCAGTGCCACCACTCATATCTGTTTTAACAATAGGTTAAGCTTTACATTTAAAATAATTTTTTTTTTACTGTAATAGAAGAGCAGTTGCCTGCCTGCCAGCTTCTGTGTGAGGTTCACATTGGATACTGTGCCCACTAGCCCAGTGCCACCACTCATATCTGTTTTAACAATTGGTTAAGCTTTAGATTTAAAATAAATAATTTGTTTTCACTGTAATAGAAGAGCAGTTGCCTGCCTGCCAGCTTCTGTGTGAGGTTCACATTGGATACTGTGCCTACTTGCCCAGTGCCACCACTCATATCTGTTTTAACAATTGGTTAAGCTTTAGATTTAAAATAAATAATTTGTTTTCACTGTAATAGAAGAGCAGTTGCCTGCCTGCCTGCCAGCTTCTGTGTCAGGTTGGATGCCTTGCCCATTTGCACAGTCAGTGCCACCACTCATATCTGTTTTAACAATAGCTTAAGCATTAGATTTTAAAGAAATCATTTTTTTTCACTGTAATAGAAGAGCAGTTGCCTGCCTGCCAGCTTCTGTGTCAGGTTGGATGCCTTGCCCATTTGCACAGTCAGTGCCACCACTCATATCTGTTTTAACAATAGCTTAAGCATTAGATTTTAAAGAAATCTTTTTTTTTCCACTGTAATAGAAGAGCAGTTGCCTGCCTGCCAGCTTCTGTGTCAGGTTGGATGCCTTGCCCAATTTGCACAGTCAGTGCCACCACTCATATCTGTTTTAACAATAGCTTAAGCATTAGATTTTAAAGAAATCATTTTTTTTCCACTGTAATAGAAGAGCAGTTGCCTGCCTGCCAGCTTCTGTGTCAGGTTGGATGCCTTGCCCATTTGCACAGTCAGTGCCACCACTCATATCTGTTTTAACAATAGCTTAAGCATTAGATTTTAAAGAAATCATTTTTTTTCACTGTAATAGAAGAGCAGTTGCCTGCCTGCCAGCTTCTGTGTCAGGTTGGATGCCTTGCCCATTTGCACAGTCAGTGCCACCACTCATATCTGTTTTAACAATAGCTTAAGCATTAGATTTTAAAGAAATAATTTTTTTTCCACTGTAATAGAAGAGCAGTTGCCTGCCTGCCAGCTTCTGTGTCAGGTTGGATGCTTTGCCCATTTGCACAGTCAGTGCCACCACTCATATCTGTTTTAACAATAGCTTAAGCATTAGATTTTAAAGAAATCATTTTTTTTCACTGTAATAGAAGAGCAGTTGCCTGCCTGCCAGCTTCTGTGTCAGGTTGGATGCCTTGCCCATTTGCACAGTCAGTGCCACAACTCATATCTGTTTTAACAATAGCTTAGGCATTAGATTTTAAAGAAATAATTTTTTTTCACTGTAATAGAAGAGCAGTTGCCTGCCTGCCAGCTTCTGTGTCAGGTTGGATGCCTTGCCCATTTGCACAGTCAGTGCCACCACTCATATCTGTTTTAACAATAGCTTAAGCTTTAGATTTTAAAGAAATCATTTTTTTTCACTGTAATAGAAGATCAGTTAGTTGTCTGCAAGCGTCTGGGTGTCAGGCCTACTTCAGCGTGTGCTCTGCAGACCTGTGCCAGCATGCTTTGACAGTTGCCAATCATATCTGGTGTCTCTTTAGCGTGCTTTTACAAAGTAAAAAGGTTTCCAGTGTAAGCTAATAGCAGCCAGTCAGTGTCCTTCAAGCGGCTCTGTCAGGCCTTCCTTCAGCGTGTGCCCTGCACAACCCTGCCAGCGTACTTTGACAGTTGCCACTCATATCTGGTGTCTCTATAGCGTGCTTTTACAACCAAAATTTTGTTTCCTATGTAATAGAAGAGCAGTTGCCTGCCTGCCAGCTTCTGTGTGAGGTTCACATTGGATACTGTGCCTACTTGCCCAGTGCCACCACTCATATCTGTTTTAACAATTGGTTAAGCTTTAGATTTAAAATAAATAATTTGTTTTCACTGTAATAGAAGAGCAGTTGCCTGCCTGCCAGCTTCTGTGTGAGGTTCACATTGGATACTGTGCCTACTTGCCCAGTGCCACCACTCATATCTGTTTTAACAATAGCTTAAGCTTTAGATTTTAAAGAAATCATTTTTTTTTCACTGTAATAGAAGAGCAGTTGCCTGCCTGCCAGCTTCTGTGTCAGGTTGGATGCCTTGCCCATTTGCACAGTCAGTGCCACCACTCATATCTGTTTTAACAATAGCTTAAGCTTTAGATTTTAAAGAAATCATTTTTTTTTCACTGTAATAGAAGAGCAGTTGCATGCCTGCCAGCTTCTGTGTGAGGTTCACATTGGATACTGTGCCTACTTGCCCAGTGCCACCACTCATATCTGTTTTAACAATAGCTTAAGCTTTAGATTTTAAAGAAATCATTTTTTTTTTCACTGTAATAGAAGAGCAGTTGCCTGCCTGCCAGCTTCTGTGTCAGGTTGGATGCCTTGCCCATTTGCACAGTCAGTGCCACCACTCATATCTGTTTTAACAATAGCGTAAGCTTTAGATTTTAAAGAAATCATTTTTTTTCACTGTAATAGAAGATCAGTTAGTTGTCTGCAAGCGTCTGGGTGTCAGGCCTACTTCAGTGTGTGCTCTGCAGACCTGTGCCAGCGTGCTTTGACAGTTGCCAATCATATCTGGTGTCTCTTTAGCGTGCTTTTACAAAGAAAAAAGGTTTCCAGTGTAAGCTAATAGCAGCCAGTCAGTGTCCTTCAAGCGGCTCTGTCAGTCCTTCCTTCAGCGTGTGCTCTGCAGAACTGTTCCAGTGCACATTGCCAATCATATCTGGTGTCTCTATAGCGTGCTTTTAAAACCAAAATTTATTTTTCACTGTTATAGATTGAATAGCAGTTACTTGTCTTCAAGCGGGTGTCTCAGGCCTACAGTGTGTGCTCTGCAGAACTGTTCCAGTGCACATTGCCAATCATATCTGGTGTCTCTATAGCGTGCTTTTAAAACCAAAATGTATTTTTCACTGTTATAGATTGAATAGCAGTTACTTGTCTTCAAGCGGGTGTGTCAGTCCTTCCTTCAGCGTGTGCTCTGCAGAACTGTTCCAGTGCACATTGCCAATCATATCTGGTGTCTCTATAGCGTGCTTTTAAAACCAAAATTTATTTTTCACTGTTATAGATTGAATAGCAGTTACTTGTCTTCAAGCGGGTGTCTCAGGCCTACAGTGTGTGCTCTGCAGAACTGTTCCAGTGCACATTGCCAATCATATCTGGTGTCTCTATAGCGTGCTTTTAAAACCAAAATTAATTTTTCACTGTTATAGATTGAATAGCAGTTACTTGTCTTCAAGCGGGTGTGTCAGTCCTTCCTTCAGCGTGTGCTCTGCAGAACTGTTCCAGTGCACATTGCCAATCATATCTGTTGTCTCTATAGCGTGCTTTTAAAACCAAAATTTATTTTTCACTGTTATAGATTGAATAGCAGTTACTTGTCTTCAAGCGGGTGTGTCAGTCCTTCCTTCAGCGTGTGCTCTGCAGAACTGTTCCAGTGCACATTGCCAATCATATCTGGTGTCTCTATAGCGTGCTTTTAAAACCAAAATTTATTTTTCACTGTTATAGATTGAATAGCGGGTGTGTCAGGCCTACAGTGTGTGCTCTGCAGAACTGTTACAGTTCACATTGCCAATCATATCTGGTCTCACAGTAGCTTGCACGCATAGTACCACTAATCCCCCAAAAAATGACAGGCAGAGGCAGGCCACCCCGCAGGGGCCGTCGTGGTCGTGGTGCTGTGATTCCCTTTTGCCCTAGAATAATGCCCAGTTTTCAGAAGCCACGTACGCTGAACTTGAAAAGTTCTGAGGACATAGTTGACTGGCTAACACAGGACACCCAATCTTGTACAGCCTCCGCTCGGAACCTTGACGCACCATCCTCCTCCAGCTTAGCTTCAGGCACCTCTCAAGATACCACTCACCCGCCTGCCGCCACCACCAAAACTAGCACCACAGCCGCTTCACTTGGTATGTCAGAGGAGTTATTCACACACCCGTTTGAAGAAATGAGTGATGCGCAACCATTATTGCTTGAGGATGTAGATAACAGGGATATGTCTCAGGCAGGCAGCATTAAACACATGGAGGTACGGTGTGATGATGATGATGTTGTACCTGCTGCTGCTTCCTTTTCTGAGTTGTCAGATACAAGCGAAGCGGTTGATGATGACGATGCGTCCATGGATGTCACGTGGGTGCCCGCTCGGCAAGAAGAAGAACAGGGCGAAAGTTCAGATGGGGAGACAGAGAGGAGGAGGAGACGAGTTGGAAGCAGGGGGGGTCGTCGCAAGGAGCTAGTGGCACAGTCAGACAGCATGCATCGGCACCCGGGGTCAGCCCGACAGCACGCCAATCAACGCATGTTGTGTCCACCACCAGAATGCCGGCATTGCAGAGCTCAGCAGTGTGGCATTTTTTGTGTGTGTCTGCCTCTGACAACAGCGATGCCATTTGCAACCTGTGCCAAAGGAAACTGAGTCGTGGGAGGTCCAACACCCACCTAGGTACAACTGCTTTGCGTAGGCTTATGATCTCACATCACAAACGCCTATGTGATCAACACATGAGTACAAGCAGCACGCCTACTCTAAGCCGCCATCCTCCTCCTGGTCCAGCATCTTCAGCCACGTCAACCACTGCTGTCCTTCTTGCCCCCTCTCAACCATCCGCCACTCCGTCTCCCGCCTTGAGCAGTTCCCGCTCATCTGCCCACAGTCATGTGTCTGTCAAGGACATGTTTGAGCGTAAGAAGCCAATGTTACCAAGTCACCCCCTTGCAAAGCGTCTGACAGCTGGCTTGTCCGAACTATTAGCCCGCCAGCTTTTACCATACAATCTGGTTGAGTCTGAGGCGTTCAAAAAATTTGTAGCTATTGGGACACCGCAGTGGAAGGTACCCGGCCGGAATTTCTTTTCACAAAAGGCAATCCCCAACTTGTACTCGATTGTGCAAAAGGAAGTCATGGCATGTCTGGCACACAGTGTTGGGGCAAGGGTCCATCTGACCACTGATAACTGGTCTGCAAAGCATGGTCAGGGCAGGTATATCACCTACACTGCGCATTGGGTAAACCTGCTGACGGCTGACAAGCAAAGAATGCGTGGCATTGCAGAGGAGTTGGTGACACCGCCACAAATTGCAGGCAGTCCTGCTGCCACCTCCTCTACTCCTCCTACTCCATCCTCTTCCATAACCTCCTCGGCTGAGTCCTCTTGTGCCGCTGCTTCTTGCTCCACATCAACGGCACCCCCCCAGCTCCCCAGGTACTATTCCACATCCCGGATACGGCAGTGTCACGCTGTCTTGGGTTTGACTTGCTTGAAAGCAGAGAGTCACACCGGACAAGCACTCCTGTCCGCCCTGAACGCACAGGTGGAAAAGTGGCTGACTCCGCAGCAACTGGATATCGGCAAAGTGGTGTGTGACAACAGAAAAAATTTGATAGCGGCATTGAAGTTGGGCAAGTTGACACATGTGCCGTGCATGGCACATGTGTGTAATCTGATCGTACAACGCTTTGTGCATAAGTACACAGGCTTACAGGACGTCCTGAAGCAGGCCAGGAAGGTGTGTGGCCATTTCAGGCGTTCCTACATGGCCATGGCTCACTTTGCGGATATCCAGCGGCGAAACAACATGCCAGTGAGGCGCTTGATTTGCGACAGCCCTACACATTGGAATTCAACACTCCTAATGTTCGACCGCCTGCTCCAACAAGAAAAAGCTGTTAATGAATATTTGTATGACCGGGGTGCTAGGACAGCCTCTGGGGAGCTGGGAATTTTTTTGCCACGTTACTGGACGCTCATGCGCAATGCCTGTAGGCTCATGCGTCCTTTTGAGGAGGTGACAAACCTAGTCAGTCGCAACAAAGGCACCATCAGCGACATCATACCATTTGTTTTCTTCCTGGAGCGTGCCCTGCGAAGAGTGCTGGATCAGGCTGTAGATGAGCGTGAAGAGGAAGAGGAAGAGTTGTGGTCACCATCACCACTAGAAACAGCCTTATCAGCATCGCTTGCTGGACCTGCGGCAACGCTGGAAGAGGATTGTGAGGAAGAGGAGTCAGAGGAGGATTGTAGCTTTGAGGAGGAGGAGGAGGAGCAAGACCAAACACAACAGGCATCCCAGGGTGCTCGTTGTCACCTATCTGGTACCCGTGGTGTTGTACGTGGCTGGGGGGAAGAACATACCTTCAATGACATCAGTGAGGAGGAGGAACGGGAAATGAGTAGCTCGGCATCCAACCTTGTGCAAATGGGGTCTTTCATGCTGTCCTGCCTGTTGAGGGACCATCGTATAAAAAGGCTGAAGGAGAACGACCTGTACTGGGTGTCCACGCTACTAGACCCCCGGTATAAGCAGAAAGTGGCGGAAATGTTACCCAATTACAACAAGTCGGAAAGGATGCAGCATTTGCAAAATAAATTAAAAAGTATGCTTTACACAGCGTATAAGGGTGATGTCACAGCACAACGGGAATCTAACAGGGGGAGAGGTGGAAGTCATCCTCCTCCTCCTCCTCCCACGACCACGCCGGCAAGGACAGGACGCTTTAAAGACGTGTTGTTGATGGAGGACATGCGGACCTTTTTAAGTCCTATGCATCACCACAGCCCTTCGGGATCCACCCTCAGAGAGCGACTCGACCGACAGGTAGCAGACTACCTCGCCTTAACTGCAGATACCGACACTCTGAGGAGCGATGAACCCCTTGACTACTGGGTGTGCAGGCTTGACCTGTGGCCTGAGCTATCCCAATTTGCGATAGAACTTCTGGCCTGCCCCGCTTCAAGTGTCCTGTCAGAAAGGACCTTCAGTGCAGCAGGAGGTATTGTCACTGAGAAGAGAAGTCGCCTAGGTCAAAAAAGTCTAGATTACCTCACCTTTATTAAGATGAATGAGGGATGGATCCCGAAGGGACTGACACTGGGCGATACATTCGATTAAAAAAAGGCCTGATGAGATGAGCTGCCTTGGGCTAAAAATGGTCCACACGCGGCTGTATTTTAGCTCTGAATGACGTTTGACTTGCGTGACTTATCCGCCACCAACTAGGGTTCAAGCCGCCATGTTTTAGGGCACTTTCTGCCTGTGAAACAAACATCAATGTTTCTGGCCGCTGCTACAGCAGCGGCTGCAACAATACCAAATTCTTCAGGCATGTGTACATGCCTAATTTTTAGGCCCACTGGTGCAGCACTGTGGCTTCAAAAACCAAACCAAAAAAAAATCCTCCAAGATGGCACCAATATACCAGTTGTCTAAGCATCTTCCCACCTTGGCCTAAAAAGGGGAGGTGATTCAACAATTAAAAATCTCTGCCATTTACACGTCCACTGATAGTAGACGCGGAAGGTATTAAACTGATTTGGACAATACTCCACTCCTATCAGTAGGTCCGTCCCATTGTGATTTATGCCCCCCACCCACCGCGCAGGGATGGGGGCCAGGGAGGAGGAAAGTAGGCCCCCCATTGTGATTTATGGCCCCCACCCACCGCGCAGGGGTGGGGGCCGAGGGGGGAGGACAGTAGGTCCCCCCATTGTGATTTATGGCCCCCACCCACCGCGCAGGGGTTGGGGAGGACAGTAGCTCCCCCCAGTGTGTATCATGGGCTTTGAGGACAGGTGTCAATCCATACCTGCCAAGTGACCCTATGTAGGGGTAACAGTCCCTATTCTGCTCTGTGTCAGTGTGTATCATGGTCTCTGTGGACGGGGAACAGCCTCTATTCTGCTCTGTGTCAGTGTGTATCATGGACTCTGTGGACAGGGAACAGTCCCTATTCTGCTCTGTGTCAGTGTGTATCAGGGGTTTTGAGGACAGGTGTCAATCCATATCTGCCAAGTGACCCTATGTAGGAGGAACAGTCCCTATTCTGCTCTGTGTCAGTGTGTATCAGGGTTTTTTTTTTTTTTTTTAATTCTTTACTTTGGTTGTGCAGGAGGTTACAATATTTCTATAAGCGCCACAACAGCGTATTTCAGTTTTCAAACAAGCCAAACAGTGGCATGATAGTCTGCACATTTTTTTTTTGTATTTAACATGCTTAACTAAACAGTTGAATTCTCAGAATACAGGTAGATGAAATAAAATGAAGTAGATGAAAGTTACTGGATGCTTAACTTTGCAGGTCCGCCTATGCTATAGTAGAGATTGCATGAGCACGTTTAAAACAGAGCAGTATCTGGCTACAAACAAAGTGCAGAAAAGTAATTAAGCTAGGTATGTTGAGGTAATAAGACTAACAGTACATGCAATGACGAGTTCAATATACAATATATGTAGGCACAGCTTGGTAGCGTGGGAACGATTAGCCGTACCTTAGTATTTGTATTAATAAAACAACATTAAGCAGTGGCGGTAATGCGCTTGATAAACACAATATAAACACAATAAAAATTACAATAAAGCAAAATAAGGCTTACAATGCCTCGACGGAGAGGGTAAGCAGTTATCCAAACATGTTGTAACAATTGTTAGGCATTAGTGTAGGCTGCACATTGTTATATGTGTGTTGCTGTCACCGGTCTGTCGGTTACTACACTACGGAGCATGGAAGGTGTGAAACTAGGTCAGTTTACACAGCACAACATGAGTAATATGAGGTAAAATTTAGGGCTTAGAACGTTGCTTATCAGGTTGGCAGTACCGGTGCCGCTCGGGTGTGCGTTCCTTTTAGTTAACCTACACTTTGTAACGTAGCAGAGAGCCTGCTAGATAAGTTGCATATTGTGGTGTGTCACATGTAATGCTAGTTAACTTGCACATTGTGTGGTGAAGTCGAAAAATGATCAGCTTAGAAAAACCTTGCCTATAGAGTGTAACTTGCTGGATTAGTTATGCGTAGTAATAGTGGGACCTGAGCGTAGCCAACATTTAAGGCAACACAGAATAAAAACATGTAAAAAGAATAAAAAATAGAAAAATAGGAAGAAGAAAAAACAAAAAGAAGAGTACAGTAGTCCACCAGATGAATAATAAGCCAGGAGGAGCGGATGTCTGCGGGGCAGTCACTGTAAGCCCCCTGTTTTCTCACCCGATCCCCAGTTTGATTAGAGACTGCTGAGATCTCCGACACCTGGAGGGTAGGCTTATGTCGCTTGGAAGCACGTACTGTGAGCCTTCTGCTGATGTGCCCTGATCCGTGCTATTACTGGAGCCGCCATTTTGAGAAGTCAGGAGACTGAGTGTCCCTGCTCGGTGCCCCCGATCTCTGCGTGCTGTAAGAGTGTCTATATGTGGGGTTGTTCCTTGCCCATCGCGGGTTGCTGGGGTCGTTGAACGGCAGGCAATATGAGTGTGTTGGTTGACCCACCTCTGAGGCTGGAGGTCCTGAGCCTTGGCGTCCGTGGTACCCGGCACTGTTTTCCGCCCTGTGAAGCTTTGGCCTTGATTCTGTATGGAGGCTGTTCTTCTTTTGCGAGGGGGGTTTCCCTGTAAGTGGCGCCGGATAGCTGGGCGGATCCACGCTGCTGCCGCTCTTCTCTCCAGTTTATAAAGCCGTCTCTGGTCGGTGTGTTTCAACCAGAGGTGGGTGCACAACCGGTCAAAGAAATCCAGGGTATGCCTGGGAGGCTTAGCTAGTGTATGCTGAGTCACAGGCTGCGCATGTACTGCCATCTTGGTTAGGCCCCGTTTGGTCGTCGCCATTTGTTCGTGTAGTGATGTGGGGGTAATCGTCCCCTGCGAGGACCGGGATATCCCCCGCCGATCCAGAGGGGGGGGGCAGCAGGGCTGCAGTGGTTACTCGCTTGTGGGTGCTTCCCGTGCCGGGGAATCGGCCGCCTCCCCCGGGCACTAGGTCCCGCTCCGGTGTAGGCCGCATGGCCGATGTGGGACTTGCCATGGAGCTCCGTTGCCGGACAGGCATCATTCCGTGCGTCCGGGTATAATGCGTCCTGTCCCGGTCACCGTGTGCTACTATCACCGCAAGGTTGGTCGATATTACCACAATTACGCTCTGAGTTGCAGGAGCTCTGAAAATGTGCTGCTGGCCATCTTGGCTGTCAGGCCCCGCCCCCCGTGTATCAGGGGTTTTGAGGACAGGTGTCAATCCATATCTGCCAAGTGACCCTATGTAGGAGGAACAGTCCCTATTCTGCTCTGTATCAGTGTGTATCAGGGGTTTTGAGGACAGGTGTCAATCCATATCTGCCAAGTGACCCTATGTAGGGGGAACAGTCCCTATTCTGCTCTGTGTCAGTGTGTATCAGGGGTTTTGAGGACATGTGTCAATCCATATCTGCCAAGTGACCCTATGTAGGGAGAACAGTCTCTATTCTGCTCTGTGTCAGTGTGTATCAGGGATCATTAGGATAGGTGTCAATCCATATCTGCCAAGTGACCCTATGTAGGGGGAACAGTCCCTATTCTGCTCTGTGTCAGTGTGTATCAGGGATTTGACTATCTTTATTCAGATTCAAAAATTACAATTCCAGGAAAAATTTAACAAACATTTACAAGAACATGTTATGCACATCATAGAAACAACGTGAACCTCTTTAAAGCCACAAACTTAAGACAAAAAATACGTACACACAATGTGTAAGGGTTTGAAAGAATATTCTGAATCCTTACATATTTACTTTATCGTTTGTTTGATTTTTGTGAACCATATATAAACTACAAGCAGCGTGAAAACTATAAAAACTCAAGTGGCCATTCTGATCAAATTAAATAGTATGCTTTACACAGCGTATAAGGGTGATGTCACAGCACAACGGGAATCTAACAGGGGAAGAGGTGAAAGTCATCCTCCCCCTCCCACGACCCCGCCATATCTGCCAAGTGACCCTATGTAGGGGTAACAGTCTCTATTCTGCTCTGTGTCATTGTGTATCATGGTCTCTGAGGACGGGGAACAGTCTCTATTCTGCTCTGTGTCAGTGTGTATCAGGGGCTTTGAGGACAGGTGTCAATGTTAGGTGATTTCTGCCCTTTATGGATTAAAAGCAGACTCTGCATCAACTATGTAATTTTCCATGGGAGTTTTGCCTCCGGCATGCCACAGTCCAGGTGTTAGTCCCCTTGAAACAACTTTTCCATCACTTTTGTGGCCAGAAAGAGTCCCTGTTGGTTTTAAAATTCGCCTGCCCATTGAAGTCAATGCCGGTTCGCGAACATTTGCGGAAGTTCGCGTTCGCCATTCGCGAACCGAAAATTTCGGGTTCGCGACAACACTAGTGACTTATATAGTATGTATAGTATTATATAGTATGATGCAGCAATCTAGACGTGTTCACTGAGCAAGCAACCTGTCTCAAAAATAAATTTGAAGTAAGGAATTATGATTATGATGAAAATTCGACTCACTGTTTGAAGACATTGAACAGTATGATAGAGAACAAGTAATTCACTATCACAACCCCAAAAGAAAGCATATATTTATATCCCATAATATTAGACTTCACTAATAAAAGCTAAATAAAAAATATAAAACATTGAAAAATCATCAGAGACAAATATACTTCCAGAAGAATTACTATTAGTTTTCGAGGTGCCCCAACTTAAACATGTTTGTTTCAAAAAAACTATACGAGAGAAAAGAAAAAAAAACAACACCTGTACCAGAACTATTTTAAATAAAAAAGGCACTTTAAGTGTAAAACCTGCATAGCTTGTAAGTCCGCAGATAAGAACAACACACATTTAACTTCAAATCTAACTGTTCCCCAAAATTTTTTAATAGAAAAGATTTTATTACATGTAATTCTAAAAACATTTTATTTATTTATAACATTCCTACATATGTAAGACATTTAAAAAAAAAAAAAAAAAACGGCTAGCCAAACACTGCAGAAACATTTCTAAAAGTTTTACTAACCACTCAGAATACAAACGATTTTTTTTAATACACAAGGACCTGACACTTTATAAATTCTGTGCCATAGATAAAATTATTCACTTTGAGTGAGGAGGCAATATGGTGAAACAACTAAGGAGACAACTAATGAGATGGGTATTTGACGTAGACATGCTTACCCCTTATGGGTTAAATGTAGACTTTGATCTTTTTAATTTTCTTTAAATGTATCGTGCTATTTTCTTGGAGTCATACCTTTACTATTTATGACCTCAATGCCATGTCACTCTGGCCTCTTTTTTACATTTTAGCACCTTTGTTTTGGGCTCACTTTCATATGGCTGACTCTCTTATATGTTCCCTTTGCTATAATTGCTATAAGAATTTTTAACACAGTGTTTTATGTGCCTGTGAGATTAAAATGAAGACCTCTTAAAATAATTGATAATTTCTTTGCCATGGATTTCTATGTAATTTTGCAATCTCTTATGGTCCTGCAATCTCTTTGCAGCACTAGGAAGAAGCCATAATGACACAGACACAGGCACATGTTGTTCACAGTAAACATCTCCAAAATGTAATTGCATATCACAGGTTATATTGTGTTCTATAACAAGGCATGCTTTTACTCTTTATCCAGTCAAATGGTTACACCTGATCCTAATGTATAGAGAGGGTAGTAAAAAAGGGGGATAGGAGTTTTGGACTTTCCTGATGTTATTAACTAGATCAGCAGTATGGAGGGTGACTTTACAGCTGTTATGGGCAAATTCTAAATATAGAGGAGAAAAAAATTGTCAGGAAAAGTAATGCAAAAAAGTATAAACGATACCCAAACCCTTCCAAATAGAATAAAAAGAAAATAAATAAATGTTAAAACCAAAACATGAGATAACAGGATCTTAAGTAAAAGCTTATGGTGCATGTATCATAAAGTTTAAAGCTGAAGGTTGAGGTCTTTGGTACACTAGAGATACGGGACGACCTTCAGCTTTAAACGTTACGATACTTGCACCATAAGCTTATACAAAACAAATGTGTAGTTTTTTGAGTGGAAAGATGTACCACATCAAATAAACCCAGTGGAACGCTAATATTAAACACTTACCCTTAAGTAAGGGAATAGTAAATAAACCAATTATCTAAAAGAGGAAACAAATTGACAAAACCTGGTGCAGTATATATCGACAACTGGAGTGGTTTAAAAGATATATGTGTAACACACTCACATGGCATAGAGCCTAGGAAGCATAGGCTCAAGTCACAATCGTAGGGGTATTTATAGATAATACCGAACTTCTTCTATATGAAGACACAGGTGCTCAGGAGAAAAAGAGGGAAATAGAGCACAGTTCCTAGTGTATTATCCTCAGTACATAAATATAAATTAAAATAATGCAAATAACTGCCCAACTTTTGGAGAGCCAAAAAAGCTGGGCTCTCAGTATTATGGGCACTGTGCCTTTAAGAGGGCACACCTCTTCTTTACAAAGCAGGAAGTTGCAGGAACTCACAGGACTTGTGTTAAATTAAAACAATTTATTTAAAACCAAAAATTATCCAAAATAGTTTCCTGATCAGCCCGAGACATGTTTCAGCTTGTTCAAAGGCTTTCTCAATCGAATTCCTGTTCCTCATTTGTTTCCCATGTATATACCAGGAGATCTTCTTATGATTGGTCCTCGTGCCCTGTAGTAAACCAATTAGCCAGCCCATATGCAGAGGAGTGTTTCCGCTCAGCTGATAATGGTTCCCTTTACGTTAACGAAAGTGACATGTCAGAGTTTTTATAACGTCACTTCCAGTTTGGTCAGATCGCCATTTTCAGTGTTGGCATTTGCCCCGTTTGTCTGAGCAAAGCAACACAACGGACAGACCTTAGTTCATGTTGAACAGTGCACTTTGTTTGTTGTTACCATAAGCTTTTAGCCCATCTGTTCTAGAGTTGGTGGGAGGTAGAGTTTTTTGTAAGGGGTGCCCTGGAAGGAACAATAGAGTAGCTATATACAGAGCTAACTTGTAGATTAACCCCTGCATGGTGGAATAAGTGTTTACCTTTAGGGTTTGTCTCCTTATTTTAGATACCCTATTCATTTTCTTCCCCCTTCCTTTTGATTACCCCCAGGAGTGTGTTTCTTTGACCTGTATACACACTTGTCAGGAGGTTATTGATATAATGCTGCATATTGATCAAACACTGTAAACCAGATATTGAAACACAGTGATATGAAACTTTATTTCACCTATTAAAATAAGTGGATACATTTGTATCTATCTGTGATGAGACCAACCTCGCCACATTGCATTGGAGGAGCCTGGTTGCCCGCCTGCTGCCTTTGGATTATGGACCGGCAGCTAAAGGGTTAATTTTACTGTGCAGAAGGATTTATTTCTCCCTTTCTGCACAGCCGTTCGGTAGATTCTATCTACCGAACAAACAGCCTGTTTGCAACCTCCCCAGAGCCGTGGGAAGCCAGCCGGCGCTGTTTATTGGCCACCCAGAAGCTGGTGTGTGGTGCCAATTTACCTCCCTGAAGCTGCGGTTAACCGCAGCTTAATTGCTTGTTACTGGGTGGCCGCTGTTACACTTAGCGGCCGCTAGGTGGCGGTGTTCTGGAGCTCCCCGGGCAGCCAGCGCTTTTCTGCCCGGCTTTCATGCACCAAAATCGGAAACTTTTACGTGCAGGCACCGCTGAACCTCCAGCCCCTGGTTATAATTCGTATGGATTTGGTGAATGCATGGAAATTCTGTATTTTATGTTGGAAGAATGTTTTAACCCAGATAGCCATGCCATGGAGCATATTAGTGTAATTAAAGACGTTGGCTCCATGGCAATTAAACTGTATTCGTGTGGTCTGAGTGCCATTCACCTAATAATGTGCACTCAGACCTGAGCTATCTGGGGATATGTTACATGTCTGTGTTTTATGTATAAAATGTGTCTTTATGTAATTTAAAGTGATAGTCTTTCTTTGTGTCCCCACGTGTGTAATGGAGTCCTGGGAGATAATTGAATTACTTCTCCAGGGCAGAGGGGAGGAAGCCAGGATGCATTGTGGGGATGTTTTACTGCTGTATGTCTGTAATTGCTCTCTGTCTGTCCGTTGTTACAGTCTTCCATCTGGTCCCCTAGGGGAGTGTCCACCAGGTGGGAGACCTGCATAAATACAGGGGCAGGTAGCCCTCAATAAACAGACCACTGCTTGACCCTCAACACGGAGCATTGTCTCGTTATTGGGGGGATTCACTGTATGCTGATAGGGACTGACTGCCAGGAGTGTAAGCCGCTTGGGAGCTTTTCCTGTTCGTCTGCTAGCAGCTATTCGTGAGGTTCCAGTTCGGGAGTTTAGAGTGCTACCTTATTCCCTTGTATGCAGTTCGGGAGTTTGGTGCATTCACTTATATCCAATTTGTGAGTTTTGGTGATTCTACAGTAGCTGTGCCTGTCTTTGGGAAGGGGATTATCGCCTAAACGGATTTTAACCCCTTGTCTGCTGAAACGGTCCGTTACACTATCATTTTGATAGCTATAGCTTATATGTGGTAATAATTTTCTTTATATATTTACACATACTAAAATGGATTTCTTTATAATCAGTACTTGATTTTTTAATAAACTAAAAGTTATGTTTTATATTTTGGTGTGTTGCTCTGTCTCTTGAGAGATTTTCCATCTTATTTTATCCCTACTCTATTCTTTTTTTCTTAATTGTTATAAATAGGGGTTACCCCCATCTTACAACGAAGAGCAACCTTACATTCTCACCCTTAAGTATCAGTACCAGGCTCTAGAAACAATTTTCAGTTTTTTTGCAATTTTTTACATTTTCAAAAATAGTTAAAGCAGTGGTTCAATGGTCATCTTAAGGACTCATCGATTTGGCACAATATAGAAATATAACCTAATATATATATATATTAACCTAATGGAATTGATAGAAGAAATGCATTATTTTCAGGGAGAGTTTATGACATGAGGCACAAGGAGGCAGAAATAAATCCATGTCTCTTGGCTTGTTTGCAAAGCTCGTGAGGAAAAGTGAGACAAACTGAAAATTATTATGTTGAAAAAGAATATGCTGAGAACATATTTTAATAGTTATTTATAATACATGCTAATCATTATATAACAAATTGTATATTTAGTCTCGTTAAATAATATAGCAAAGTCAGTGTGCGATTGCATCCTTATTTCAGTGTATGTACAAGTTAGTAGAAGTAAATTTGAATAAGGACTGTTCCTTGTTTGTCCACCTTTTCTATTGTCCATGGTATTTTATGCAAAGTCAGCAAATTCATAGTGGAGTGTATTTACATAAAAATTAATTGAGTTAATTGGCAACATTTAAGTCAAAGCATCTCACACAGTAAAAAAAAAATAAAAAAAAAATAAAAAGTTCTACCTTAGCTATTTTGACTTCAAATGTGTAATAATCTTTCCAATACATTGCAATTTGGTATTTATTGGATAAACCCCTGTGGTTTTACATTCCTAATTCCTGACATGTATTGAAAGATGTTCTCAGTAGTACACTATGGGGATACCAATGGGCACTGTTCCATTTACTTGTAGTCTGCACTGAAAAGTTTGAAACCTATAATGTAATTCTGTATATCAGCACATACATTGTGTATTTACAGATACAACCTCTACCTGCCCTTGCAGTTTTCAAGTACAGTCCACACAGAGAGTTTACAACCTGAGAAGTTGCAAGTAAGAAAAAACGTAATTCAATTTAAATGGCATAATTTCTCGTGGTGCCGCGGCTTAATAGTTCTAACTATGCTGGCATGGCATTATCACTATCTATTCTGTCTACTCTTGCATGGAGAATTGAAACATCATTTGTATTTCCTCCAGGGATGGATTAACAAGATCTGGCTTGACATGATTTGATTAATTAATGAGACCGGAGTATTCTTTGATCCTACTGTGATGTTCTTGAACTTTTTAGACAGGAAAATAATTCTAACCTTCACTACTTTAGAAGCCAACTGGGTAAAGGAAACTTCTTTTATGACCTTTAATAATTATATACCCAAGTTCCATTGTGATATCTACATGAAATATTGTACCTACTTAGTTTTATAAGACTCCAGGTGCAAGCATGCATATCAGGTATAGCAATAAACATTTATTAAGTGAACCAGTTAATTCAACTTTTATAAGAAAATTGAATATACTGCTTTAGCTTTATCCTGATGTTTAGAATCTAATTTTACACAATCAAATTGAAATTCTTAGTTGATATTCAATACATTATATTTAGAAGAAACTGCCTGTGAAACATTATAAAATAAACAATAAGTAATTAAAAATAAATATATTTGATGTATACACCAATTTATTACACAATGTTGAACCTTATATGATTTAATATGATTAATGTAAGAGGTATTATTATAAACAAATTATAACTGTGATGTTTACATTTGATCTATAATATAGAAATATATTTATTTATGTATAAATGCACTTTCATGGCAGGAAGGTTTGTATGCCCTATAATTCCAAAAGCATCCAGAGGATGAGACATCCCTCCTGGCCAAAGAATAATAGAGTTCATTGCCATTTTTAAGTTAAATATTATTATTATCCCTTACAAAGACAGGTTTTTGCATCACTGACATGTGCCAAAGAATTTGTAAGGAAATATACATGTAAGGTTGCTGAGTCAAGCAAGCGTCAAACATCAGTAAGATATGATTCGTGAGTTTTCCTCTGAAATACAAGTTCAAATTCCTAGCATTGGAATTTTAAGCATATTATGACACATAAACAAACAAATTTATGAAAACAAATTATTAAGTAGCATTCACATTGCAATTTGTAAAAAATAATTAATGTGACGTGACACTGCAAACAGCATAGCCACTATAGTTTATTGGCGTGGCCATAGTGCTTGGAAGTAATGGGAGCAGTTCCTTCAGATTTTGTCCAATTGTTTTCAAGTAGTTTGCTAAAACTACAGTAAATGATCTGGTATCTTACATCTTAAGATCCCAACGTCACAATAAGGAGGCTTAATTTCCTTATTTTATGACCAAGTGTTTTAATGACATCTATGGATGGCGTGCTTATAATATGTAATCAGAGTCTCGAAGCACTGGGAGTCATCTTACCAAATTTTTATAGTCCTTTCAGAGTAGGAGTATTACTATTACTGTTTTAATAGCTGCAGAATTGGCAATGAAAATATGCTTGAACAGAAGATTTGACAAGAAATGGAGATTCCTCACTCAAAGCCTACAATCACAAGAACTACAGGCATACATCGCTAATACAGAGGGTTAGGTTCCAGACAACTGATACAAAATGAATATCACTATGAAGTGAATTACAGAGTTTGTTTTTCCATCTGCTAGCACTTATAAACACCTTAATATGTTATATATATATATATATATATATTATATATGTATATTACGTAAGTGCACAAAAGAGCTAGACCAAAAAATATATATGAAATAAAAAATGATCAATTAACAAAGTGTGGATATAGTAGAGATTTATAATCGTAATACAATTGAAAAGCACTGTATTAATGAAGCCCTACAAAGTAAAGTGCTGTAATATGATATACACCTGTAATACCATAAGCTGCAGTGGATACGATGCTTTGCAATTCCCTGTAAGGAAGAAAGACATATAGAAATATAGGAGAAGTTATCAGTTTACTTATATTGTCTCTCATAGGAAATGTTATGTGGTGTGTGAACAATCTTTGAACTATTCACAGAGAAAAGAAGAGCTGGGCTTTAGATAATCAGTCTTGATAGTATATATTGTATATGTAATATGTAATATGTATATTTAACAGTTTATGAAACAGTACAATACTTAAGCCTGTTTCAAAATGCAAAAGAAAACCTCCCACATGCATACCACCAAAAACACCCACATGGTTATTTACTAAAGTGAGCATTGCTGGGAATTTAATTCAATTCAAATTGAATTTCTAATTTAAGTTTGATGTTGCCAAACTGGAAGAAGAGCAAGCTTTGAAATTTGAAATTCACTTTTAATTCACTTCAAATTATTAACAACTCAATGTACTGATTGTCTTCACTGAATATTGGAATTATTGGAAGTACAGGTTATGTGATATTATAAAATAAATGCAAGTAATAATAATAAAAGAGTGCCAAAGCCAATTATAACAAAATGGGTAAAATAAATCAGGCATGTAATACAGCAAGTTGCAAAACAATTAGAGGGAATAGAAGGAGCATCACCTAACTTCCCCTTACAAAACTTCCCCTAATCTCACTCCCTCTGCTGTTCTATGTTCATTCACACCCGCTACAGCAAAAGAGGTTTCTGCTCTGCTCCAGTCCTCCTGCCCAACCACCTGTTCCCTAGAACCAATTCCCTCGCATCTCATCCGTACTCTGTCTTCTTCTTTTTATCTACCTCTCACTAAAATCTTCAATCTCTCTCCTCCTCTGGCATATTTCCATCACCCTTTAAACATGCAACTGTAACCCAAATTCTAAAGAAGCCAAACCTTGACCCTAACTCCCCGTCCAACTGCCATCCTATCTCACTACTGCCTTTTGCATCCAAGATCCTTGAAAGAGTTGTGTATTCGAGATTGACACACTTCCTCGAGTCCAATTCTCTGCTAAACTCGCTTCAGTCTGGTTTCCGTGCTAAGCACTCTGTAGTAACGGCACTGACCAAAGTATCCAATGATCTCCTCGCTGCAAAATCTTGTGGTCACTACTCTATCCTAATTCTCCTTGACCTTTCTGGGCTTCTTCTCATCCTCCGCAATATTGGTCTACAAGATATTGCTCTTTCCTGGTGCTCCACCTACCTCTCCCAGCGCTCTTTCAGAGTTTCTTTCTCTGGCTCTACTTCTTCTCACCAACTCCTCTCTGTTGGTGTCCCCCATGGTTCAGTCCTTGGGCCCCTACTGTTCTCCATCTATACTGCCTCCCTTGGTAAACTCATTAGCTCCTTTGGCTTCCAATATCCTTTCAATGCGGATGACACGCAAATCTACCTATCCTCTCCTGATCTCTCCCCGTCCCTCTTGACTAGGGTCTCTTACTGCCTCTCTGCTATTTCTAACTGGATGGCTTCCCACTTCCTTAAATTCAGCTTGACCAATACTGAACTTCTGGTCTTTCCCGCCTCAAGTGTTGCTACTCCTGTGTCTGTCTCCCTCCAAGTCTACGGTGCTACCATCAGCTCCACCACGCAGGCTCGATGCTTAGGTGTTCTATTTGACTCTGATCTCTCATTGACTCCAACATACTCAGTCTATCGCCAAATCCTGCCGCTTCCATCAAAAACATTGCGCGCATCCGACCCTACTTAACACCAGATGCAACTAAGGTGCTGATCCATTCCACTGTCTTTTCTCACCTTGACTACTGTATCGAATTGATTATTTACAAGTACTTGGTGTCAGTGTTTTTCCCTTTCTCAAATCCTCAATTCACTCATCTCGAATAGGTTTTTGGTGCCCACCAATATCTTTAAAAACCTTAGGGTAATTGATTATTGTTTTTTTATATAGGTGCTTCATGAATGTAATGATTAGGCACAACAACAGGAAGATGAGCCTCAACGTCGCCTTTATTATAGACTGTAACAGTGCAATTTGGGAGTATGTAAGACCACTGAGAAGTTGATCACTCAGTGAGCAAAACCTCACACATTTACACATACCATTCAGGTTAGCAGCAAGGGGAAAGCCCATTTACCCACTAATTCCCATTTTGCTCCATTCACACCACGAACCGATTCAAGCAATAAAGCTCTCCGAGTCGAGGGTCACCTAAGTTAGCCAATTTTAAACAGGATAAATCTGTAGCTTAATCCTTAGGACATACCTCTTCTTGCTTAACAATCCTAATTAAGCTCTTATAGTTCCATACTAGTATTACATTTTTTAATCAAGCAATTCTACACTGCGTGCAGAATTATTAGGCAAATGAGTATTTTGACCACATCATCCTCTTTATGCATGTTGTCTTACTCCAAGCTGTATAGGCTCGAAAGCCTACTACCAATTAAGCATATTAGGTGATGTGCATCTCTGTAATGAGAAGGGGTGTGGTCTAATGACATCAACACCCTATATCAGGTGTGCATAATTATTAGGCAACCTCCTTTCCTTTGGCAAAATGGGTCAAAAGAAGGACTTGACAGGCTCTGAAAAGTAAAAAATAGTGAGATATCTTGCAGAGGGATGCAGCACTCTTAAAATTGCAAAGCTTCTGAAGCGTGATCATCGAACAATCAAGCGTTTCATTCAAAATAGTCAACAGGGTCGCAAGAAGCGTGTGGAGAAACCAAGACGCAAAATAACTGCCCATGAACTGAGAAAAGTCAAGCGTGCAGCTGCCAAGATGCCACTTGCCACCAGTTTGGCCATATTTCAGAGCTGCAACATCACTGGAGTGCCCGAAAGCACAAGGTGTGCAATACTCAGAGACATGGCCAAGGTAAGAAAGGCTGAAAGACGACCACCACTGAACAAGACACACAAGCTGAAACGTCAAGACTGGGCCAAGAAATATCTCAAGACTGATTTTTCTAAGGTTTTATGGACTGATGAAATGAGAGTGAGTCTTGATGGGCCAGATGGATGGATTGGTAAAGGGCAGAGAGCTCCAGTCCAACTCAGACGCCAGCAAGGTGGAGGTGGAGTACTGGTTTGGGCTGGTATCATCAAAGATGAGCTTGTGGGGCCTTTTCGGGTTGAGGATGGAGTCAAGTTCAACTCCCAGTTTCTGGAAGACACCTTCTTCAAGCAGTGGTACAGGAAGAAGTCTGCATCCTTCAAGAAAAACATGATTTTCATGCAGGACAATGCTCCATCACACGCGTCCAAGTACTCCACAGCGTGGCTGGCAAGAAAGGGTATAAAAGAAGAAAATCTAATGACATGGCCTCCTTGTTCACCTGATCTGAACCCCATTGAGAACCTGTGGTCCATCATCAAATGTGAGATTTACAAGGAGGGAAAACAGTACACCTCTCTGAACAGTGTCTGGGAGGCTGTGGTTGCCGCTGCACGCAATGTTGATGGTGAACAGATCAAAACACTGACAGAATCCATGGATGGCAGGCTTTTGAGTGTCCTTGCAAAGAAAGGTGGCTATATTGGTCACTGATTTGTTTTTGTTATGTTTTTGAATGTCAGAAATGTATATTTGTGAATGTTGAGATGTTATATTGGTTTCACTGGTAAAAATAAATAATTGAAATGGGTATATATTTGTTTTTTGTTAAGTTGCCTAATAATTATGCACAGTAATAGTCACCTGCACACACAGATATCCCCCTAAAATAGCTATAACTAAAAACAAACTAAAAACTACTTCCAAAAATATTCAGCTTTGATATTAATGAGTTTTTTGGGTTCATTGAGAACATGGTTGTTGTTCAATAATAAAATTAATCCTCAAAAATACAACTTGCCTAATAATTCTGCACTCCCTGTATGAATGCAGCAAATTGTAATTTTGTAGCACAGATAAATACAAAGTATAATAAAAACACACCACGCAATTCCTTTTATTATTTTCAACCCAAACCCTTCTATCCATGATCCCATGCCAAATGTCCAGTCAAAGTCTTTTGTAGCATTAGCTAGCCAGTGTCCTGAGTCATCTGTGGTAAATGGTTTTCTAAAGTGTTTCTGCCCCGCTTCTAAATGATGAAGTTCATGCTTAATTTTCCCTGATTCATCTTCTATCCACACACACAACATGCCTTGCCTCCTATTCTTTTGCACACTCCTCCTTCAGCTGCGAGCAGGTAATCTAAGGCTATTCTGTTCTGCAAAGCTACCTGTCTAATCTGTTCCTGTTCATAGTTAAGTAGGCTAATTTTATCACATGACAGGAGGCTTCCTATTTTGCATTACTCTCTTTACTAAACTCCACAGCAGTAAAGAAAGTGAAACATTTAAACCAATCAAAATGCAAAACAGTGAGCATATAGTCCCAGTGAACAGGCTCCTCCCCCTCTTTCTTTACTGCTCCATCGCAGACAGGTCAGAGTTTTTGGCTCTTCCCTTATTACCTCATAATATATATATATATGTTTTTTCATTGTTATTGCTTATATTCTTATTTATATACTTTGCTTATTATATTATTACCTATTCCTATTATCTATATTTACCTATTTCTACTTCTATCTGTATTTTAATTCCTATTCTCCTTGCTGGGACTGGTTGCTTTCCCAGCAACTTCGCTCCCGTTTTTTTTCCCTTTTCCCCGTCAATTTTATTCCGCCCTCGGGCGGCCCCAGAGCTTTACCTTCTATCGGCTCATTCTCACTCAGTTCCCGCGGCTCGGCTCCAGCCGCGGCTACACTCGCGGCGGCCATCTTTAATCCCGCATCTCGCGAGATTACGGACGCCATCTTGTGAGTGCCGCGAGTGCCGCGAGGTACACACAGGTGCTCCCTTCACGGATTTTTGTACGAAAACTTGTTTCAGAGGTCAGTTAAGCTTAAAGCTGTTTAAGCACTTAGGTATTTTAACCTGTGCATGCTTGGGGTGCTGCCCTTAAATTGTGCTGCTACAGAGGTCGCTTTGTGGCCACCTCTACAACCTGGGTGAGGCCCAGAACAAAAAATCCCAACCAGTGGTTTTTGTATCCTGCCCTGCTGGCACTATCTATTACTACTATAATTTCTGGCACTATACTCTGCCTTTGGACACAACGCTGAGGGTATAACCTTCCCTTTCATACCACTACATACCCTGCTGGGGTATTATATATTTACAACCCTGCTGGGGTTATTTGGTTCCTCAAACCATTACCTTTTATGAACCCTGCTGGGGTAATTTGTACTCTGTACAACGAAAACAAGTTATTGCACCCTGCTGGGGTTCGCATAACGATATTAAAACAGCTTATTACTGTCTAATACAGCATACTGACCTCTATTATACGCCCTGTGCCAAACATATTCAGGCATTATGGAGACCTCTCAGACAACAGAGCTCCAAAACATGGTAAACGAGGCCATATCCGCCTCCATGGAGAAAGTTCTCTCCAAAATGATGGCCTCTGGTCCCGACAAGAGGAAACCATCAAAAACCCACACAGCCCGCAATAACTCAGATTCTGACGAACCAGAATCACGCAAGAGCCCAGAAACTTTCATGGGCAAACGCCATTGGAAAGCCGAAAAGGGTCTCCAAAACCCTATTAAAGGCAAAAATCCCGCTAAACGCACTAAACCCGCTATAGCCACCACCCCGAACCCGCAACACGAGTACTCTTCAGAAGAAGAAGAATCTCAAGCTAAACCCATGGCCATCTTAGACGAATGGCAAGCGGATGACTCATATTCCAACGAAGACGTTTGGGATGCAGATTCAGGATCTCAATCCTTCTTTCCACAACACACGTTCACGGGAGAACCCCATGAACCAGACAATGCGGAGACCCCGCAAGAAGACGAAGACATCATATTAGACCCGTTGGGGCAAAAACTTTTTGACCCACGAAAAATAAGACACCCACGCTCAAGCGACTGGACACTGCCCGACCACTTAGCGAGGTTCATGCACCTCTGGTTACGGAAGTCCATGGACAAGACAGTCCGCAACCGCTTAAGGTCGGAATGCCCACGACCATTTCTACCACGTTGCGGACACTCCAGAATTTGACCAGGTGATGACCACCTTTATGTCGCGAGGTGGCCGCGACCCATGCAAAGGTGTGGAGAAAGGGTTCAGAGGGGTACAGGATAAACTCCTGGATGCTGTGGGACCATTATCCAGAATTATGTATTTAGCCGACGACGCCCTAACCAAAGCCGATCAATTTGACGCTACTATGGTACGAGAATGGGCGCATGATGTGCGGGAATGGGCACAAAGGTGCTTCTGTTTTGTGGGTAATGCCAATGTCGCCTTATCATCTGAGCAACGCAAAGCAGCACTTCTCTGCATTGACGGGAAATTGGTGGAGTTGGGCACCAAGGAACTAGGTCCTATGGCACAGGGCAAGCTCTTTGGAGAAGCTTTCCTAAAAGAGCTAAGCAGACACGTAAACGTCTACGCATCCTTAAACAAGGCTCAGACTTCAATGCGTAGAGTCTTCAGACAAAACACTACCAGGGGTGTTTTTGGATGGGCTGGCCGCCAAAGGGGCCGTGCTGCCAGCCTTCAGGCCCCCGCTCTACGAGACCCCAACCTTTTTACCCAGAGGTGGGATATCGCCCATACTCCTACACTCGAGGCGCAGACAGGGGTCGAGGACCACGCACCCGAGGCAGAGCTCGCTTTTCCTCAGGTAAGCAACCATTTCACTCATTCTTCTCTTCCCATGTATACAGCAGGTCGCATATCCCTTTTCTTTCAGGAATGGACCTCCATCTCCACGGACGCATGGGTCCTTCAGACAGTACAAGGCTACGTCATAGACTTCGTAGACGAACCACGACAGACGGAACTACCACGTCCCATCCACGGCTCAAGGATAGACACCTCTCTCATCGACGACGAACTCCAAACCCTATACTCGAAAGGCGCGATCGAACCCGCCTCCGACCCTCAAGGTTTTTTCAGCAACATCTTCTTGGTAAAGAAGAAAACGGGAGATCTTCGGCCCGTCATAAACCGACTACTCAACGAATACGTTTCTTACAACCACTTCAAGATGGAAGGCATACATCTTCTACGAGACCTGCTACAAGACAAGGATTGGTTCACGAGATTAGACCTCAAGGACGCTTACCTATCAGTTCCTGTCCACCAATCCCTTCATTTCCATTGGCAAGGCCTTCCCTGGCAATTCACGTGCCTCCCCTTCGGCCTCAGTTCGGCCCCATGGTGTTTCACCAAACTGATGAAGCCCGTGGTCGCACATCTTCGAGCGCAAGGAATTCGCTGCATCATATACCTGGACGACCTTCTACTGTTCTGCTCAGACAGACTCAGACTGATACGTCACACACGGTATACCACGGATCTCCTGTCATCTCTGGGCTTCATAGTGAACTTTCAGAAATCGGCTATCACCCCGTCACAAACGGTACAATTTCTGGGATTCGAGATAGATTCCATCTCCAGCACCCTACGGCTGCCAACAGCAAAAATCTCAGCCATTCGCAAGGAATTACGCAGGGCCATCCGCTGCCACACCATTCCACTCCGCGCCCTCGCACACATAGTGGGACTTCTCTCTGCTTCCATTCAAGCTATATTCCCTGGTCCACTTCACTACCGGGCGATGCAACGTCTCAAAACTTCCTTCCTCAGGGAAAACCCCTCTTATGACCAGCTGGTCCCGATGACGGAGGAAGTCAGAGACGAACTCAGATGGTGGCTGGACAGCATGGAGGCGTGGAACGGCCGAGCCATCTTCGGAAAGGCTCCCGACATGATATTGGAATCAGACGCCAGCCTCTGGGGTTGGGGCGCGACGAGCGGAAATATATCGACAGGAGGCGCCTGGACATCCCAGGACCTCAACTTACATATAAACTGCCTAGAACTTCTAGCCGGGTCCTTCGCTATCCGAAGCCTAGCGAAGGACAAGTCGGACTGCTGCATCCTCCTCCGGACGGACAACATCTCCGCAGTCCGCTACATCAACCGCCTAGGCGGAGCCCGCTCCCGGCTCCTGTCAGAAATAACGAAAGACATCTTCAACTTCTGCCTACCCCGCAACATCTCCCTCACGGCGGAATACCTCCCAGGAGAGACAAACCTCACAGCGGATTGGTTCTCACGCCACTGGCGGGACACCAGCGACTGGAAACTGGATCCACAAATCTTCAACCACATCGCGGATCGCCTAGGACCACTCCACCTAGATCTATTTGCGTCCCGCAACAACAGACAAATAAAATCATACTTCAGCTCGCTCCCGGACCCGGAGTGCGCAGCAGTGGACGCATTTCTACAACCATGGCCGATCACGGGAGCCTACACCTTCCCTCCTTTCGCCATGATAGCGAGGACCATACACTACCTGAAGAACCAGCAAACCTCGCTAGTACTCATCACTCCACTATGGAGGGGACAACCATGGTTCCCAGATCTCCTAGCTCTATCATGCAACGATCCTCTCCTACTACCTCATCATCAGTACATTCTCACAGATCCCAAAGGCAATCCGCATCCTCTCATCCTAGACAATCGTCTCCATCTGGTGGCTTGGACACTTTCAGGGGCTCCTGGCAAGTCGGCGAACTATCGCAGGCTGCTAAGGAACTACTATGGGACTCATGGGCCCCCGGAACCAGAAGATGCTACCTATCCGCCTGGAATTCCTGGTCCACTTGGTGTCTGGAACGAAACTTCGATCCATTTACGGCCACTATTCCAACCATTTTGAACTTCCTATCTCACCTATTCTCATTGGCCGATCCTACAGATCACTAAACGTAATCCGTTCAGCTATTTCAGCGGCCCATGTCCCCATTCAAGGGATCCCGGTTGGAAAGGATCCACTCGTATGTCGACTCCTAAGAGGCATTCGATTACAACGCCCCACAGGGCCGAAATATTCTCAATTCTGGGACGTCGACGTAATCCTCCGATTCCTGAGGGATTGGTCAACTAACGACAGACTCTCCCTCCGTCAGCTATCAGCAAAACTCAGTCTTGCTTTGCCTGGTCTCCTTCCGCAGGGTCTCAGACATTCGAGCTCTGGACATAGACGCTTTCTCAATCTCCCCTGAAGGAGTTACATTCCGGATATCTCGTCGCACTAAGACGGACTCCACATCTGTGTTTTATCCTTTCTTCCCCACAGATCCACAACTCTGCGTCGTCTCCACTCTACAACAATACGTGGAAACTACCCTACCACTCCGATCCTCACCATCAGGTCAAGTCCTAGTGTCATATGTTAGACCACATGTCCCCATCACTACCACCACTCTAGCAAGATGGGTTCGCTGGCTACCATCGCTGGCCGGCGTTGACACTACGTTTGGAGTCCACTCGGTGCGCGGAGCAGCAGCATCCTCAGCCTTTATGGCGGGCGCTTCCCTAACGGATATCCTACGCTCAGCAGACTGGTCTAGAGAATCTACATTCCGCACCTTCTATTTCCGACCGAACTCCGGTGCGGCTATGTCTCTTATTCTACAGCGTTAAAAATGCAAAATAGGAAGCCTCCTGTCATGTGATAAAATTGAAGATTATGCTAGCGCTAGTGTACTTAGAATCTTAATTTTAATAATGACAGGAGGCGAGTATTTTCCCACCCTTCCCACCCGGAGGAGGGGAACTACTCTATTCATAGTTTTGTCTACATCTTTCCTTTCCTGTTGTCTAACTGTCTTCTTGAATTAATACGTTAGGCTTAATATATCCATTGTTATCATCAGCCTATTTAACTACTAGTAGATTACACACTGAATTCGCAAATTATTAATGCAATATTATCCGATGGATCACTGTCATGACTACAAACAGTTTCAAGACCGGTGCCTAACCTTCTCATATTCTCTTTTCAGTTTAATTTCGCAAAGATTGGGAACATCTACGACATATCCATAGGATTACGGCTCATAATATAAAGACCAAAGACCCTATTGGACGCTTCACCTGTTGGTACCTATTTTTCTACTCAAGCCAAGAAGTTCATCACTCCCGTTAAAGACTACTACTGATGTTCGTTACAGACTTTATCATCAACCTTCTTCCCTGTTCCGATGTCGCTCCGAAAGAGGGGGAGGAGCCTGTTCACTGGGACTATATGCTCACTGTTTTGCATTTTGATTGGTTTAAATGTTTCACTTTCTTTACTGCTGTGGAGTTTAGTAAAGAGAGTAATGCAAAATACTCGTCTCCTGTCATTATTAAAATTAAGATTATAAGTACACTAGCGCTAGCATAATATTCAATTGTGGTTCCTGTGCTATTGAAGGCATCATCAAGGGTGTCAATTAAAAGATTTAGATTTGTTATCATAATTTCCACCCCTACCATTGGAAAGAGAGAGACCCAAAACTGTGTATTTCTATCCATTTTAAATCCTGATAACTCGGTGTCTTGTCTCCAAAGGAGATGGGTGGAAACAGGTAAGGTTTTTGTAGGGTAAATGGCGGGCATCACCATTCCCAAGGTACAATCAGTATGCATTTTACATGGGAGTTTTTTGTAAGCCCGTCTCCCACAGAACCAATAAAACCCTCATGAAGGTATGGGGTGGTTTATACAGCTTATGTTAGATCATTTAAATGTGAAGTGTGCCGAAAGTAACCTTGTCACTGGCTTTTGGAGGGACCTGTTTGCCAGCCTCCTACCCTGTGATTATGGCCCCGTGACGAACTGAACCTGGTCACTGGTTCTTGGAGGGGCCTGCTGGCCAGCCTCTTGCCTCAGGACTATAGGCCCTGCAGGGGAACCTGTAAAAGACTACCAAAATTAACCGACTGTTAGCACTGATATCCCTGTAACTGTTTTGGGCATTAAGCCATGTTTGTGGCCGGACTTCCATTAAACTGTTGAACCCCTGCTCTGATCAGGGTGATTTTTGGATATGTCGTCCACCCAGATCAGGGCTATCCAGGGATATTTTGCGGGGTATGTTATGTTTTGATCTTCTTAGAGACTTAGTCCTTTCTCCACTCCTACCTATTAACTGGCTAATAGAAAATACTAAAATAAAATCATTTTCGGATCTAACAATAGAGTTTAACCTTCCTTTATCTGAGCTTTTTAACTATCTAAGAGTGAAATATACACTGATGCAACATTTAAGATTTTGCAGCACATGAACAAATGAGGCTTTATGTAATATTTTTAATCAAAATAAAGTCCACGGTGTTCTTTCCAAAGCATTGGGTATCTTTCCAAAACATTGGGTATGATCAAAATGAATAACAAATAAATGCTCTGGTAAAATAGGAAAATGAATTAAATATTCAAATTACGAGTATGGAATGGTATCAATCACTAATAGACATAAGAAAAGCTATTCACTGTGTTATTTGCAGGTCAAGTATGTATTTGAGGAAACCAGTGCCCAATTGCCAGTTGGCCCATATTGAGTCATAGATTTGTAAGGTATTATTTATTTTATGGCTCATTTTCTTATAGAATGTCATGGAGTTTAATTTCTCCATCACCATTGATAAAGGTGGAAGGTGCTTTTTTCTTCCAGAAAGTGGCTATACTGCATTTGGCAGCTCTCAGCACATGTATGATGAGTGTTCTCATCGGTTTTGGCAGGTGGGCGGGAAGCATGTGTAAAATACAGGCTTCTATTTGAAGGGAGAGGGAGAACTTTGTTAGTTTATAGATCACTTGTTTTATTTTTTTCCCAAAATGGGTGTATTACCTTGCAATGCCAGAACACATGGCTGATCGTCGCCACCTGTACATTACATCTCCAGCAGTTAGGAGTTGCATTGATAAAAATGTGAGCCTGTGTGGAGTCATATACCATCTCATCCATATTTCGTAGGTAGCTTTAATATGGTCTTTGCATTTTATCGCCTGTTTTGTGTGATTTAGTTCTCTCAGCCATTGTTTGATAGAGAATTGCATGTTTAGGTCCTCCTCTCATTTGAGAATATATGAGAATTTGGGGGGTTTGGTGCATTCTGACAAGGCTTTGTAGCAGAATGCCAATGGTTTTGCGCCTTTCTATAATCCCCTGTATAATTGGGTGATAACACTTCTGTCTTTAGTAAGCGGTGTCTGTATGTTGTGTTTGAGTCTTAAGTATGTGAACACGTCTCTGGAGGGGAATTTATACTTCTGCTAATTCTGGGAATGGCATTAGTTGTGCTATATTTTCTATCCCCGCCCTCACCCACTATTTGATAAGTAAGTTGGGTGTGTAATACTGTAGGCTCATTAGAGGTGCAAACATAAGTGGGTGGCTAGGGGCCAGAAGTTTGGTTGCCCATGTGAACCAGGTTAGGGCCACCATACTCATAGTTTGTAATGGGTTGAGACTGGGTGTGTGTAGGTAGGGAGGGACCCACATTAATTGTGATACAGTGTAAGGCTGTGTAATAGCATTTCCAAGCATATACAATAGGGGGTATTCTGGTGTGTGAATAGCAGCACCTAATTGGGCTATTGTGGTGGTGATATAATATTTGTGGATATTGGGGGCACCTAGGCCTCCTTCATTAAACTTGTAGTGCATGTTTGTGGCAGCTATGCAGGGTGGTTTACGCTTCCATATGTGTGTTATGCATTCTCTGATATTTAGCCAAAATTGGCTTGGGGATTTCAATAGGGAGTGTGTGGAACAGAAAGAGAATTTGAGGGAGTTCCATAATTGACCATGTGCACTCGGGGAAGCCATGATATCATATTGTTCTCCCACTTCTGCATTTATTTATTTTTTGTAAGGAGTTAAGCAATCGTAGGTGGTTTGACTGTGTTAGTGCATGTTTCGTTGTGGGTAGTTGTATGCCCATCTATGTTGGAGTTTTCTCTCACAAGTCAAACTGAAATTGTATTGTTCATGCCTCTTTAATTCGTGCCTCTTTAATTGGTTTATTCAAATTTATTGGAGTGCCTGGGTTTTTGCAATATTATTATTATTATTATAGTAGGATATAGTAGGATATTGTGCCGTATGTGTGCAATAGGTTCATAACACTGGGCAGTGATTCTTGGGGGTTCGGAATTAGTAGTATATTGTCGGCAAATGTTCGTAGGTATGTCTTTAATTTGTGCTTATGTTTGAATGTGTTTTACTAATAGTCCCAAAGTCAGTATGAAAATGATTGTAGAGAGGGTACATCCCCGGCATGTACCATTGGATAGTAGGAACTTCCGAGATAGGAACCGTGTATTTAGTACCCTTGCTTAGGGATAAGTATATAAGGCTAAAATTGCTCTGAGGAAGTTGTGTGGGATTTAACATTTTTGGAGTACTTTTGTTATGTATCCCAAATGGAGTCAGTCAAAGGCCAACATATATGTGGCAATAACACCTTAAGACAAAATAATAAAACCTACAGCACTAAGGGATTGTATTTGTACACATCTGCAAATGTGGTGTAAATTATACAGTGTACAGTGTATGACAAAAGTTGCTACATAGGAGAAACAGGCCTTAAGTTGCATCTCAGAATGAACCTACACTGATACTCAGTCAAGAACTACAAGGAAAACAAATATTGCACCCCTGTTGGTCATTAGTGATGTCGCGAACATAACATTTTCGGTTCGCGAATGGCGAACGCGAACTTCCGCAAATGTTCGCGAACGGGCGAACCGGGCGAACCGCCATAAACTTCAATGGGCAGGCGAATTTTAAAATCCACAGGGACTCTTTCTGGCCACAATAGTGATGGAAAAGTTGTGTCAAGGGGACTAACACCTGGACTGTGGCATGCCGGAGGGGGATCCATGGCAAAACTCCCATGGAAAATTACATAGTTGATGCAGAGTCTGGTTTTAATCCATAAAGGGCATAAATCACCTAACATTCCTAAATTGTTTGGAATAACGTGCTTTAGAACATCAGGTATGATGTTGTATCGATCAGGTAGTGTAAGGGTTACGCCCGCTTCACAGTGACAGAAAAAACTCCCTGTTTAACGCACCGCAAACGACCGCAAACAGTCCATTTGCACAACCGCAAACTCCCTATTTGCACAAGGTTGGATATCAAACTAGCCATGTCTCATTCCTTGTCCTCACTGATGTCATTGAAGGGCTCTCTTCTTCCACCCAGAAAGCGGGAGTACTATTCCTATCAGTTTAATCCCTGTTTTGTCCCCTATCAGGGGACGTGTATATAAGGCATCGATTTTAGGAAGCGGGAGATGGAAAAAGATGCTTGGTCGGTCCTCCTACTTCAAATTTGGGGCACTGCGAAGGCAATCTAATGTGCCACCAGATAGGAGTGGTGTGTTAAGTAGTCCCCCTCATCAGGCCTTTTTTAGTCGAATGTATCGCCCACTGTCAGTCCCTTTGGGATCCATCCCTCATTCATCTTAATAAAAGTGAGGTAATCTAGACTTTTTTGACCTAGGCAACGTCTCTTCTCGGTGACAATACCTCCTGCTGCACTGAAGGCCCTTTCTGACAGGACACTTGAAGCGGGGCAGGCCAGAAGTTCTATCGTAAATTGGGATAGCTCAGGCCACAGGTCAAGCCTGCACACCCAGTAGTCAAGGGGTTCATCGCTCCTCAGAGTGTCAATATCTGCAGTTAAGGCGAGGTAGTCTGCTACCTGTCGGTCGAGTCTCTGAGGGTGGACCCCGAAGGGCTGTGGCGATGCTTAGGACTTAAAAAACTCAGCATGTCCTCCACCAACAACAGGTCTGTAAAGCGTCCTGTCCTTGCCTGCGTGGTCGTGGGAGGAGGAGGATTACTTTCACCTCTTCCCCTGTTAGATTCCCGTTTTGCTGTGACATCACCCTTATACGCTGTGTAAAGCAAACTTTTTAATTGATTTTGGAACTGCTGCATCCTTTCCGACTTGCCGTAATTCGGTAACATTTCAGGCACTTTCTGCTTATACCGGGGGTCTAGTAGCGTGGACACCCAGTACAGGTCGTTCTCCTTCAGCCTTTTTATACGAGGGTCCCTCAACAGGCACGACAGCATGAAATTTGCACAAGGTTGGATGCCGAGCTACTCATGTCCTGTTCCTCATCCTCAGTGATCTCTCTGAAGGTATGTTCTTCCCCCCAGCCACGTACAACACCATGGGTACCAGATAGGTGACAACGAGCACCCTGAGATGCCTTTTGTGGTTGGTCTTCCTCCTCCTCCTCAAAGCCACATTCCTCCTCTGACTCCTCTTCCTCACAATCCTCTTCCAGCGTTGCCGCAGGTCCAGAAAGCGATGCTGATAAGGCTGTTTCTGGTGGTGATGGTGACCACAACTCTTCCTCTTCACGCTCATCTACGGCCTGATCCAGCACTCTTCGCAGGGCACACTCCAGGAAGAAAACAAATGGTATGATGTCGCTGATGGTGCCTTCGTTGCGACTGACTAGTTTTGTCACCTCCTCAAAAGGACGCATGAGCCTACAGGCATTGCGCATGAGCGTCCAGTAACGTGGCAAAAAAATTCCCAGCTCCGCAGAGGCTGTCCTAGCACCCCGGTCATACAAATACTCGTTAACAACCTTTTCTTGTTGGAGCCGGCGGTCGAACATTAGGAGTGTTGAATTCCAACGTGTCGGGCTGTCGCAAATCAAGCACCTCACTGGCATGTTGTTTCGCCGCTGGATATCAGAAAAGTGCGCCATGGCCGTGTAGGAATGCCTGAAATGCCCACACACCTTCCTGGCCTGCTTAAGGACGTCCTGTAAGCATGGGTACTTATGCACAAAGCGTTGTACGATCAGATTACACACATGTGCCATGCACGGCACATGTGTCAACTTGCCCAAATGCAATGCCGCCAACAAATTTCTTCCATTGTCACAAATCACTTTGCCGATCTCCAGTTGGTGCGGAGTCAGCCACTGATCCACCTGTGCGTTCAGGGCGGACAGGAGTGCTGGTCCGGTGTGACTCTCTGCTTTCAGGCAAGTCAACCCCAAGACGGCGTGACACTGCCGTATCCGGGATGTGGAACAGTACCTGGGGAGTTGGGGGGTTGCCGTTGATGTGGAGCAAGACGCAGCAGCAGAAGAGGACTCAGCCGAGGAGGTCATAGTAGAGGGTGGAGTAGGAGGAGTAGAGGAGGTGTCAGCAGGCCTGCCTGCAAGTCATGGCGGTGTCACCAACTCCTCTGCAGAGCCACGCATTCCATGCTTGTCAGCCGTCAGCAGGTTTACCCAATGCGCAGTGTAGGTGATATACCTGCCCTGACCATGCTTTGCAGACCAGGTATCAGTGGACAGATGGACCCTTGCCCCAACACTGTGTGCCAGACATGCCTTTACTTCCTTTTGCACAATCGAGTACAGGTTGGGGATTGCCTTTTGTGCAAAGAAATTTTGGCCAGGTACCTTCCACTGCGGTGTCCCAATAGCTAAAAAATTTTTGAACGCCTCAGACTCCACCAGCTTGTATGGTAAAAGCTGGCAGGCTAAGAGTTCAGTCAAGCCAGCTGTCAGACGCCGGGCAAGGGGGTGACTTTGTGACATTGGCTTCTTACGCTCAAACATGTCCTTGACAGACACCTGACTGTGAGCAGATGAGCAGGAACTGCTCAAGGCGAGAGACGGAGGGGCGGATGGTTGAGAGGGGGCAAGGAGGACAGCAGTGATTAACCTGGCTGAAGATGCTGGACCAGGAGGAGGATGGCGGCTTTGAGTTTGTGTGCTGCTTGTACTCATGTGTTGATCCCGTAGGCGTTTGTGATGTGCGATCATGTGCCTTCGCAAAGCAGTTGTACCTAGGTGGGTGTTGGACTTCCCACCTAGGTACAACTGCTTGGGCACATCTTCTGCTATGTATGACACCCCACTCACCCCTTCCCTTCTCTAATAACATCAATTGTTTTAAGTATTAAACTCTCATATTGATCAGTTTTGTTTTAGAAAGAGGAAGGCTCTTGAAAGCTTGTTTGAATATTATGTTAAACGAAAAAAAAAGGAATAATTGCATACTGCAATATTCTGATATTTTGGGATCATATATCAGAAAGTCCAGAGAATTTGACCTTGTAACTTTCAAAAATTCATCAGTGAAAGTGCAGTTTTTGTGTGAAAAATAGAAGAAAAAACATGAACACTAAATTTGGCCAGGGTTTGTGACTAACTAAGTGACTACTAAAAAAAACTGGACATATCCCATTTTAAATACACTGGGTTATCTACTTTTGCAAATGGTATGCCAAGATGGGGGCAATTCTCATTCCTGCACTGCCAAATGGTCTCAATTGCAACAAAGGCCCAGCAATTACATCTGGCAAACTGAATTGGGTAAGCCATATTTGAACCTGTAACTTTCCAAAAAAAAAAAAACATAAAACCTGTACATGAGAAGATAGTGTTGTACTCATGAGATATCACTGTACTCAAATATGAGCATTTTAGAACAGTAAAATGTATAACAATGATATAATCTGTGAAAGGGCATTTTTTTGTGAAAAATACAAAAACACAAATATGAACTCTAACTTTGGCCAGGGTTTGTGACTAAGTAGCTACTAGAAAGACTGGGCATACCACATTTTGAATATCCTAGGTTGTCTACGTTTACAAGTGATATACTTTGATGAGGGTAATTTTCATTTCTGGGCTGCCACATGGTCTCAAATACAGCATAGATCAAGCAAACCAATCTGGCAAATTTCAATGTGTAAAAACTGAAATGGGCAAGCTTTTTATTTGACCCTGTAACTTGCCAAAACACCATGAAACCTGTAAATAGGGAGTATCGTTGTGCTCCTGAAACATCACAGTACACAAATGTGTTTTTTTTTTTTGCAGTTTTATGACATTCACAGTTAAAATTCCAGGCAGGACATGGAAAATAACAAAATGCCTTAATTTCTCACACTTTTTTAGATTTCCATATATAAATGTTTGATGTGAAATTAAAGCCCTATTTTTCCTGGACAAAATCATGCATAAAGTGTGGGTGCACTTAATAAGAAAGGTAAATTATGATTTAACAGAAATATAGCTAAAATTCTAGGTTTTTTATTTTGTGTTGGTTAGAACTTGTACACTTGCCTCTGTCCTTAAGGGGTTAATAAAGTCAGATAACGCAATGTTAAAATAAAAATGCAATTGCTGCTGAAAGTACTTGATTAAAAAAACCATTATGGATGCATAGCAATTCTAGAAGGAGTACTTATTCCCTACTTGTTTAACAGTCTACCCCAACATATAAAACAATGTATTGTAAGCACAGTGCAGTTCCTTCCCTCAGACAAAAATCCATTGTATCTTACATCAAATTAACCAACCTGAATCAGGTTTATAAATAGCACTTGATGTGACATTGCCCCCAACATTATCATACCAACTTAAGATATTTATTCAGTAATTTGATATGTCTTACATTTTAAAATACTACTAGCAATAATTTTCAAAGTGCTTCATTAATTCAACAGTGCTATCCTGTACTTTGAAAAAAAGTTTGCCTTTTCACTTGACACACTATGAGATCAGAGGAAAATGAGGGATTAAACAAAGTGTGAGTTGTAATAATTAAATGCAGCTGCTTAAAACCTGTCTGAAAATCTAGCTGTTTCTGAAGGACAGATAATCTCCTTCACTCCTGATTTGCAATTTAACCTTTCATGTTTATTATTCATGTACTTATTAATAAGATAAGTAAATCCACATGAATAACCTTATTAGCCTTTTTATTTTATTAGAAAGATCAATGCCCTAATCACAGACTTACTGTGATCTTTGAGTGCTAAACCACTAGTAAAATATGCTTAGACAAAATTATTAAGCATTGATCCATTTTTTTTGAATAGCTATATTTTTGCTTACAGTTTTATAAAAACATTAGCTTAGATTGACTACCATAGGGCTGGATTATGTTACCGAGCAGAGGGATTGCCAAGGTAGCTTAAAACCTAGATGTTGACTCTCCAGTCCCAGATCTCTAGTGGTAGCAAAGGCATTAAAAGCATAATAGTTTTGGTTTGATTTTATGTATTTTATTTTGGATTCTTTACAGCATGCTGTTCATGAGTATAAAGGATAGTACACAAACATACAGCAGAATTATGTCACAACTTATCTCTTCCTAACTGTTAGAGTAGGCGTTATCAAGTTTTGCTTTGGACTCAAGCCCCAGGTGTTTCTAGAACATAGCAACACCCCTGTTACTGAGAGAAGTTAAACTTTGGTTATTGAGTATTTAAAACAAATACTTACAGCCACACGGAAGAATTACACATTTCCTAGGCATTGACTTCATGTCCAGTAATGATAAACCAAAAGAGATACATATTAAAGATCCTGGAGATATTTTGAATAATGCATTTTTTACCCAGATCAACACCCAGATAACGTGAACAAAAAGCTAGATCATGGTGATCACAATAATTCTGTGGATGCAAAGAAATATTGAGAAATATTAAGCAGCTTACAATATGCAATCACATGCACCAGATTTAAGTTGGGCAATCAGTCAATCACAACACTTGTCAAAAACAGCAGAAAAACTTTGGTCACAGTTAAACATGTGATGAGATATTTTTCAGACTTTATTTTTCTGTGCTCAGAATTACAAACATGCTTGAGATGCCCCAGTAGCAGAAACATTGTAAAATAAATATCAAGACATACAGATATAACAGCACAATTTTTAGGTGTAAATAAATAGATGTTGGGAACCTAACAGGTATGGCATCCATATCTATTCTATTCAGTAAGCATGTGGGCTAAGGGAAAGACCTAGACAGACCTAGTGTAGAATACACAAATGGTCTCGGCTGAGTTTTGCTGAATAAGTAGTGATTTTTAATCTTTAGCCAGAAGTGCTGGAAGATTTAATCGAGCCACTACAGGGAGCATGCTGCGTAGTTGCTGTAAGCTAGCTGGGGTTGACTTATGCTGTTTGTGCCTGTGAAAAGGAAGTTTGCCATTTTGGATGTTAGGTAGCGGTGCGTGTCACCTCTTGTAAGTGGAATAGATAACTCAATTTGTTGTCGCCTAGAGGGAACTAGGATATCCCCCACCAGTCCAGGGTGGGTAAGAGTGCAGCAGCTTCAAACCTTAAACAGAAGCACAGGAAGATTGTCCGCTTCTCCCCAGCCATGTATGCAGTAGGTCTCAGCAGGGTCTCTGGCATATAGTAAGGTATCAGCTGACTCTAAATGCACACAGATGCGATCCTGATGCCCAGATATTCGGGTTCACACACACATCACCAACAGCACTCTCACACACATCACCCACAGCACCCTCACACACAGCACCCTCACCCACAAAACACACTCTGTCTGCCCCGCCCCCTTCTTAGTGGGCCACTGTGATAAAAAAATGCCCGGGACAAATTTGTTTCCCAGTCCGACCCTAATCATTGAATATTATTCTTGACAAAAAAAACAACAACATTTTGAATTGAAAATAATCGACATGGGGGCGTGTCCTGTCACTCTATGTGAGCGGTTGCATAGCTGGTGAGCTCCCGGCGCCTACACAGCACAGACCCGTTTAAAACGCAGTCATTCTCTGAGATGGGTAACAAAAAGAAATCCGTCGCCCCCCAGGACCATCTGGAACAAGGCTCGAGTAAAAAAATCGGGAGACCTGGACAGGTACATCCGAGAGAATGTAAAGGCCCTGACGCATGACGAGGATAGCAATATGGCGGCGGTCCCACGAGACTCCGACTCACCTCCCCTAAGCCCGGCATCCTCGGAGCAGTCTATTATAATCAAAGACATGGAAATTAGGGAGATACTACAGACCCTACCCTCCAAGACCGACCTTGCATCCATGTTGGCGAAGCTGGAGGAATCGATGCAAGAAAAGATTACTGACATTGTTAGAGACGTGCACCAGGTGGAACAAAGGGTGGGGGAATTGGAGGACGAGAACTTGCAAACGCTAGCTGCAATGAAAGCACTAGAAAAGAGACAAGAGGCAATAGAGCTGAAGTACATTAATACGGCAAGAAACTATGAAGAACTTGACAATAGGAGTCGGAGAAATAATCTACGCTTGAGAGGCCTACCGGAGGCACTAGAAGCCTCGGAGGACCTGCAGACTAAATTGCAGACACTTTTTAATAATATCCTCCAAAGGCCGACGGACACACCAGTCCTACTAGATCGGGCCCATAGAGCCCTAAGATCAAAAGGCCTCCCACAAGACAAACAACGGGATGTCATATGTAGGGTGCATTATTACACATTAAAAGAAGAGATTCTGAGACTCTCCAAAGACTCCACAGTTATGTCACAGGGCAATGTACAACTACAACTATTCCCGGATTTGTCCTGGACCACTTTACAAGGCCGCAGATCATTGCGCCCCATAACCGGACTGCTACAAGAACGCAATATTAGGTTGTGGCGAAACCAACCTCGCCACTGGGCCCTGGAGAAGCCTGTTTGCTAGCCTCCTACCTACTGATTATGGCCCCTGGGTTATTTTGGGCATATTGTACTGTATATTGCTGCTACTGGCCCTTTTAACAGCATCTATGGACATATTGGGACTTTTGGGACTACTGTCCCTTTAAGACTGTGAAGCATATTCGAGTGTACTGCCTGTAATATTATACATGTATTTATAGATGTGTTAAGTTTATCCTGGGTGATTTGTATGCAGCATTCTGATTGTTCGGTAGAATCACTCCATTCAGTATATTGAGTGAAACTACCGAACAACCAGACCACCCAGGAATGAGTGTGCCTCCAATTACCGTTTGCAACAATGTTGCAAACAGGTAATTGGCAATCAGTGCAGTGTGGTCTTTGTCCTCTGGGTGGCCGCCATTCGGGAAACAAACACGTGGCGGCGGCCATCTTAAACTACCGAACAGCGGTGTTTTGCCGTCGAGTGTCTGGAACTAAAATCGGACACTTGACTAGGCAAACACCGCTGAGACCTCCATACTTCCAGAAATTCGTATGGAAACTACCGAATGACCCGCCGTTCGGTAGAAAGAGCCCCATAAACAAGGGAATTCATTCAAACCCTCTCTAGGCTCTATAACACAGGCAATTCGCCTGTTTTCATTCCCTTGTTTGTGACCGACCGCAGGGCCAAAATGCATGGAACTGTTTTCGGATACTTTACCCATGCGGTCGGTCAAATCTTTGGAACCCCATATCTCACGAACCATTCATCCGAATTACTTGAATTTTGAATATGTTGTCCCCCTGAATAAGGGCTATCCAGCGATGCTGGATTTAAAGGTGTACCCCCGGGTTTTGGGGTACATCCAGAACTTGGCTGAAAAAGTGTACCGGATAATTGGGTTTAATGTTATCTGAGGGGAGGGGATGTGTGGGCTGAACCATGTATGTGATTGGTTATTTTATGCCTCCCCCTGGGTGTGGCCTGTATGTGGATTAGTGTAATAAAAGCCAGGCTGGATGAGCCAGTCGAGAGTTCCTGTTTTACCCTCAAAGTGATGTGTCGTCTCATTATTGGGGGAAGGATTTAATGTATGCTGTTCCAGTTGACTGCTAGGAGTACAAGCCTATTCATATGGTTCCTATTCAATGGTCTACAGCATTCATACGCTTGGGAGAATTTAAAGGTTTCTCGGATTCGGTGATTATGGTGTCTGCCAGAGTGCTTGGAGTCCTCAGGAAGCGCTAGGAGCATCCATTAACGGAGGTACCCAGTCGGGGTGCCAGGTGATCCGTTACATTGGTGGCAAGCGGTGGGATGGCGTCCTAGTGTGAGGTAAAGCAGCTCGGAGACACAGTTCGTTTGGATTTACAAATTGAGGGCAACGCTAGCAGTCGTGCAGCGCCCCTGGGAGCAGACAAGTATGGAAGGTTCTGGCTCTGGAGATGATTGGCTGGCCGAGGTGAGGCAGCGAGTGGCCGAGTATGGGGATGATATACCCATGGAGACACGCCGGGTGATCTGGAACCAGGTCATGGCCGAGCGAAACACAAGGCTGGACCGAGAATTCCGGTTGGCAAAAGAGAGGAAGTATGCTCAGCAGCAGGAGCGTTACAGCAGCCGAGTAGAGGCTGCATCCGAGGAGGTTAGCCATCTTTCCCTGAGGCGGCGGGAGGAACCCGAAGTGGGGGTCCTCATAGACTGGTCCTGTGAGGAACCACAACAGGCAGGTAGAGATGGGACCAAGGTCTCTCCACCGGGCCCACCGGGATGCTGGGCAGCCGGCCCAGATCCCCAGCAGCAGCCAGAGTTGCCAGGTGGGGAAGCAGGTGGCCCTTACTCACAAATGTTGAGGGGCCTCACGGATTGGTCCTGGGAAGACCCACAGATGGCAGGTGGAGATGGGACTGCGGTCTCTCTACCGGCCCTACAGGGATGCTGGGCAGTCGGCCCAGATCCCCAGCGGCAATGTGCGTTACAGGGAGCTGACGGTGCCGTTCTTGCTATCCAGCTGCATTCAAGGCTGCAGGGACAGGAGCCTGTTATCCCCTCTCCCCAGCGGTTGAAGGTGTGTAAGGGAGAGGAGTTTGTTACCCCCTCTCCCCAGCGGCAGCTTAGCACACCAAGGGGAGACAGTAAGCCCCACACCAGCGCAGATGGGACCGTGGTCTCTGCGCCCAAGTTACAGGGAGCTGAAGGGGCCGTCCTCCCTCCCCAGCGGCAGTGTGATTTGTTGGGAATTGGGAGCCCAGTCTCCATTCCCCAGCGGCAGTGTGAATTGCAGGGAATTGGGAGCCCAGTCTCCATTCCCCAGCGGCAGGCTGAGTTACAGGGGGCAGAGGTAGTTGGTCCTACCCCCCAGCAGCAGCGTGATTTTTTGGGAATAGAGAGCCCAGTCTCTATTCCCCAGCAGCAGGACACTGAATTGGGAGGAGAGACAGTCGGTCTCCCTCCACAAAGACTGAAAGTAGGCATGGGAGAGGAGATTGTTACCTCCTCTCCCCAGCGGCGGATCATCAATGGGCAGAGTGTTCTAATGGGAGAGGAGCTGGTTACCACCTCTCCCCAGCGGCAGCTTAATGTACCAGGGGGAGACTGTAAGCCCCACACCTGTGCAGATGGGACCGTGGTCTCTGCACTTCCAGCACAGGGGGTAGGGACGGTCGGTCCTGCCCCCCCACAACAGGGCTGTTTAGCCAAAGGGGAGACAGTCTGTCTCCAGCAGCAGAGCTGTGTAACTAAAGGGGAGACAGTCGGTCTCCAGCAGCAGAGCTGCGCAGCAAAAGGGGAGACAGTCGGTCTCCAGCAACCAGGCTCCAACCAGACTACTCCTGTAGTAGTGCTGGCACCAGGGCAGAGTACCGCTGGTCTCTGCCCACTCAGCAACCCACCAAAACAGCCTACCAGTCCCCCACACAGCCGGGGTGAGGCACCTGGACCTGGACAAGTTTTTCCATTACTCAGGTGTAGTAACCATTTATTGTGGGTGGGCTGTACTGCTGTTTCTGTTTTGTGGGTGGGCTGCTGGACTAACAAGGGCACTGACCGGCAAGAGGTCAGGTACCCTGTTAGTCTGTTTGGAAAAGGGGAGAAGTGTGGCGAAACCAACCTCGCCACTGGGCCCTGGAGAAGCCTGTTTGCTAGCCTCCTACCTACTGACTATGGCCCCTGGGTTATTTTGGGCATATTGTACTGTATATTGCTGCTACTGGCCCTTTTAACAGCATCTATGGACATATTGGGACTTTTGGGACTACTGTCCCTTTAAGACTGTGAAGCATATTCGAGTGTACTGCCTGTAATATTATACATGTATTTATAGATGTGTTAAGTTTATCCTGGGTGATTTGTATGCAGCATTCTGATTGTTCGGTAGAATCACTCCATTCAGTATATTGAGTGAAACTACCGAACAACCAGACCACCCAGGAATGAGTGTGCCTCCAATTACCGTTTGCAACAATGTTGCAAACAGGTAATTGGCAATCAGTGCAGTGTGGTCTTTGTCCTCTGGGTGGCCGCCATTCGGGAAACAAACACGTGGCGGCGGCCATCTTAAACTACCGAACAGCGGTGTTTTGCCGTCGAGTGTCTGGAACTAAAATCGGACACTTGACTAGGCAAACACCGCTGAGACCTCCATACTTCCAGAAATTCGTATGGAAACTACCGAATGACCCGCCGTTCGGTAGAAAGAGCCCCATAAACAAGGGAATTCATTCAAACCCTCTCCAGGCTCTATAACACAGGCAATTCGCCTGTTTTCATTCCCTTGTTTGTGACCGACCGCAGGGCCAAAATGCATGGAACTGTTTTCGGATACTTTACCCATGCGGTCGGTCAAATCTTTGGAACCCCATATCTCACGAACCATTCATCCGAATTACTTGAATTTTGAATATGTTGTCCCCCTGAATAAGGGCTATCCAGCGATGCTGGATTTAAAGGTGTACCCCCGGGTTTTGGGGTACATCCAGAACTTGGCTGAAAAAGTGTACCGGATAATTGGGTTTAATGTTATCTGAGGGGAGGGGATGTGTGGGCTGAACCATGTATGTGATTGGTTATTTTATGCCTCCCCCTGGGTGTGGCCTGTATGTGGATTAGTGTAATAAAAGCCAGGCTGGATGAGCCAGTCGAGAGTTCCTGTTTTACCCTCAAAGTGATGTGTCGTCTCATTATTGGGGGAAGGATTTAATGTATGCTGTTCCAGTTGACTGCTAGGAGTACAAGCCTATTCATATGGTTCCTATTCAATGGTCTACAGCATTCATACGCTTGGGAGAATTTAAAGGTTTCTCGGATTCGGTGATTATGGTGTCTGCCAGAGTGCTTGGAGTCCTCAGGAAGCGCTAGGAGCATCCATTAACGGAGGTACCCAGTCGGGGTGCCAGGTGATCCGTTACATAGGTATCGCTGGGGATACCCATTTTCATTGACGGCGACTAAGGATGGCGAATCAACTACCCTACAATCAGTGGCAGATGTTCCAGAGTTTCTACGCAGACTCGACTTACCTCAAGTGTCCATTCCGGATTGGTATGCAGACCAACCGCAGCAAGCGGCTCCATCACAACCCCAGAGGCAGTGCAGACGATCCCCATCGGCTCCAAGAGATCTATGCCCAGACAGTCCATACAACAGCCGAACATGAGACCAAGAAGAGAGCCTCAAATGCCATAACTTAAGTCAACCGGCAGATGGACTTTAGGCGACAACAAATAACATTCAGATGCCGTTTACAAAATTGGACGATTATACATTATGGGTATCGTATCAATAGGGGTAGCTAGCCTATAGTTGATAAATAGTGATGTCCCGAACGGTTCGCTGGCGAATAGTGTGTTCGGTCCGCCCCCTATTCGTCATCATTGAGTAAACTTTGACCCTGTACCTCACAGTCAGCAGACACATTACAGCCAATCAGCAGCACACCCTCCCTAGAAGACCCTCCTACCTACTGGACAGCATCCATTTTAGATTATTTCGGAAGCTGCAACCATTTTATTTATTTTTGTCAATTTTTAATTTTTTCTTTCTATTTTTTTAGTGCATATAAATGTTACAGGCAGATACTCCCCCCAGACACCCTGTATTACTGCAGATACTCCCTCCAGACACCCTGTGTTACTGAAGATACTCCCTCCAGACACCCTGTGTTACTGAAGATACTCCCTCCAGACACAGACACAGAGCAGAATAGGGACTGTTCCCCCTACATAGGGTCACTTGGCAGATATGGATTGACACCAATCCTAAGGATCCCTGATACACACTGACATGGAGCCCTTCATGGGTGAAGATGGATTAATTTTTTGCGCTCGGGTTTTTTATTTAATTTTTAAGTTCGACGGGTATGATGGCTTTTTATTTGGCCTTTTTTGGGGCTGAAAAATTAAGATTTTAGAAAAAAGAAGACGTTGAATAGTAAGTTGAATTTTACTTTTCAGGGTAGTAATTTTATTCCCCCCTCACTATTTTTTAGGGTGAGGGGGGTAGGTAGGGGCTTTTTTATTTGGTTGTGTGACTAGGGGCTTGGGGACCCCTAGTCACCTTTGATGGGGGAGGGGGGGATTTTAATTTAGGGCCCCCACCCGCCGCTCTACACACACTATACACACTCTACACACTCTACAGACACTGCATACACTGCGCACATTCTACACACACTGCACACACTCTACACACACTGCATACACTATACACACACTGCATACACTATACACACTCTGCACACACTGCATACACTATATACACCCTATACACACACTGCATACACACTATACACACACTGCATACACACTATACACACACTATATACACACTGCACACACTGCACACACTGTACACACTGCACACACACTATACACACAATATACACACACACTGTACACACACTGCATACACTATACACACTCTGCACACACTGCATACACTATATACATCCTATACACACACTGCATACACACTATACACACACTGCATACACACTATACACACACTATATACACACTGCACACACTGCACACACTGTACACACTGCACACACACTATACACACAATATACACACACACTGTACACACACTGCATACACTACGCGCACACTATACAAAAACACTACACACACACTACACACACGACACACACTGCATACACACTGCACACACTATACACACTGCACACACTATACACACACTATACACACACTGCATACACTATGCACACTTCACACACTATACACACAATGCACACACTATGCACACACTGCACACTCTATACACACACTGCACAGACTATACACACACTGCACACACTGCACACACACTGCATACACTATACACACTCTACACACACTACATACACACTGCACACACTGCATACACTATACACACACTGCATACACTATACACACACTGCATACACTATACACACACTGCATACACACTATACACACACTACATACACACTATACACACACTATATACACACTATACACACACTGCATACACACTATACACACACTGCATACACACTATACACACACTACATACACACTATACACACACTATATACACACTATACACACACTGCATACACTATACACACAATGCACACACTATACACACACACTGCATACATTATGCACATACTGCACACTCTATACACACACTGCACAGACTATACACACACTGCACACACAGTGCATACACTATACACACTCTACACACACTGCATACACTATGCACACACTGCATACACTATACACACACTGCATACATTATACACACACTGCATACATTATACACACTCTACACACACTGCATACACACTGCATACACTATACACACTGCATACACTATACACACTGCATACAATATACACACACTGCATACACACTATACACACACTGCATACACACTATATACACACTATACACACACTGCATACACACACTACACACTCTATACACACAATATACACACACACTGTACACACTATACAGACACTGTACATACTATGCACACACTGCATGCGCTATGCACACACTGCATACACACTGCACACAATATGCACACACTATACACACACTACACACACTGCATACACACGCACTTTACACACACTGCATACACTATGCACACTCTGCACACTGCACACACTGCATACACTATGCACACTCTACACACACTGCATGCACACTGCACAAACTGCATACACTATACACACACTGCACACACTGCATACACTATGCACACTCTACACACACTGCATACGCTATACACACACTGCATACACTATACACACACTGCATACACTATACACACTCTACACACACTGCATACACACTGCATACACTATACACACTGCATACAATATACACACACTGCATACACACTATATACACACTATACACACACTGCATACACACACTACACACACTATACACACAATATACACACACACTGTACACACTATACAGACACTGTACACACTATGCACACACTGCATGCACTATGTGCACACTATACACACACTGCACACAATATGCACACACTATACACACACTACACACACTGCATACACACACACTATACACACACTGCATACACTATGCACACTCTACACACTGCATGCACACTGCACACACTGCATACACTATACACACACTGCACACACTGCATACACTATGCACACTCTACACACACTGCATGCACACTGCACACACTGCATACACTATACACACACTGCACACACTGCATACACTATGCACACTCTACACACAATGCATGCACACTGCACACACTGCACACACTACATACACTATACACACTGCATACACACACTACACACACACTGTACACACTATACAGACACTGTTCACACTATGCACACACTGCATGCACTATGCACACACTATACACACACACTACACACACACTGCACACAATATACACACACTATACACACTGCATACACACTATACACACACACTATACACACACTGCATACACTATGCACACTCTATACACACACTGCACACACTATACACACACTGCACACACTGCATACACTATGCACACTCTACACACACTGCATGCACACTGCACACACTACATACACTATGCACACTCTACACACACTGCATGCACACTGCACACACTGCATACACTATACACACACTGCATACACTATACACACACTGCACACACTATACACACTGCATACACACTATACACACAATGCATACACTATACACACACTGCATACACTATACACACACTGCACACTCTATACACACACTGCACACACTGCATACACTATGCACACTCTACACACACTGCATGCACACTGCACACACTGCATACACTATACACACACTGCACTAACTATACACACCCTATACACACAATATACACACACTGTACACACTATACACACACTGCATACACATACATTTAAAAAAAATTGCAGTTGTTTTTAACATTTCAAATTTGGGGAGGGAGGTGCCAAATAAAGCATCCGCCCCGGGTGCCAAATGCTCCAGGTACGCCCCTGTATAGAGGGGAGCCATGTTACTCTGTATATAGAGAGGAGCCATGTTTACAATGTATATAGAGGGAGCCATGTTATTCAGTATATAAAGGGAGCCATGCTTACACGGTATATAGAGGGAAGCCATGTTACTCTGTATATAGAGAGGAGCCATGTTTACACTGTATATAGAGGGAGCCATGTTACTCTGTATATAGAGAGGAGCCATGTTTACACTGTATATAGAGGGGAGCCATGTTACTCTGTATATAGAGGGGAGCCATGTTACACTGTATATAGAGGGAGCCATGTTACTCTGTATATAGAGGGAGCCATGTTATTCTGTATATAGAGGGAGCCATGTTATTCTGTATATAGAGGGAGCCATGTTTACACGGTATATAGAGGGAAGCCATGTTACTCTGTATATAGAGAGGAGCCATGTTTACACTGTATATAGAGGGAGCCATGTTTACACTGTATATAGAGGGAGCCATGTTTACACGGTATATAGAGGGAAGCCATGTTACTCTGTATATAGAGGGAGCCATGTTATTCTGTATATAGAGGGAGCCATGTTTACACGATATATATAGGGAAGCCATGTTATTCTGTATATAGAGGGAGCCATGTTATTCTGTATATAGAGGGAGCCATGTTTACACAGTATATAGAGGGAAGCCATGTTACTCTGTATATAGAGAGGAGCCATGTTTACACTGTATATAGAGGGAGCCATGTTACTCTGTATATAGAGAGGAGATGTGTTTACACTGTATATAGAGGGGAGCCATGTTACTCTGTATATAGAGGGGAGCCATGTTACACTGTATATAGAGGGAGCCATGTTTACTCTGTATATAGAAGGAGCCATGTTACTATCTCATGTGGTTAACTATGATTGGCCCTGGCATGTTTGTTAGTCTGGCCTGCATGGTTGTCTGACATGAATAAAAGTAGCATGTTTCAACTATATTAGTAGTTATACTAGTTTGCACTAAAACATGTGCAAATGGGGAGTTTGCTGTTGTGCAAATGGACTGTTTGCGGTTGTTTGCGGTGCGTTAAACGGGGAGTTTGGTCTGTCACTGTGAAGCGGGCGTAACCCTTACACTATCTGATCGATACAACATCATACCTGATGTTTTAAAGCACGTTATTCCAAACAATTTAGGAATGTTAGGTGATTTCTGCCCTTTATGGATTAAAACCAGACTCTGCATCAACTGTGTAATTTTCCATGGGAGTTTTGCCATGGACCCCCCTCCGGCATGCCACAGTCAAGGTGTTAGTCCCCTTGAAACAACTTTTCCATCACTTTTGTGGCCAGAAACAGTCCCTGTGGGTTTTAAAATTCGCCTGCCCATTGAAGTCAATGGCGGTTCGCCCGGTTCGCCGGTTCGCGAACGTTTGCGGAAGTTCCCGTTCGCCGTTCGCGAACCGAAAATGTTGTGTTCGCAACATCACTATTGATAAACAACCACACTGCCCCTCAATTGACCTCACTTGATCCCCTACACGCTCCCTTATATTTAGGGTTCGGGAAACTGGGCCCTGGAGATCCCACCCAATGGGGAAATTTAGCAGCGCAGAGTAATTATTTTAACCCTCTCGTGGTGCAGGAATGTCCCTGGGGATAAAGATCTACCTGACCAATGATGATGGTGCTTATTGGAGTTAGGGTACATGAGAACATCGTACTCTACGCAGTACCACCTGACAACATGGGGGGTTCATGGGGAGGCGGTGGGACACAGATATACACAGAAGAAGGTTTATAGAAAAAATGTGTAAAGTTAAACCATAACTGTTATGAACTCTTATGAACTGTTATGAACATGATGGTATGTTACAATGCAATCTCTGTCACCTACATGGGGTAGACTAGGGTAGATGCCCCTCAAATAGGCAGAGTTATAGGTACACGTTACGACTTGAGACGGTGATATCCCACCAATGTACGAATCTGAATGGTTATTCACAAATCAGGCAACAAGGATACCACATTCCACCTAAAGTATCCGGGTCAAACACCACTTTATAGAAACTCAGTAAATTGGGCGCCGGGAGCGCAGAAGAGCAGTTAAATAACATCCCGACGACGTACTATATAGCATAGACACTATCTAAGTAAAGTAAATTCACCCGACTAGAGTGCAAGAACTTATCTGTAACACCTCAACCCCCCATCCAACTTGGTTGGGATAGAGCGGTGTAAAAACCTCATTGTTGCACAACATACAGCTTATCTTTCCCGACTCCTCTCAGCCGACTGAGAAGGAGTAAAAGGGATACACACCGACTCCTCTACTGACGCTGTTGCGTCTAAACGTATTGCTACTAGAAGCAATCTTTAAAGTTTATTATTGTAAATAGTTAAACACTTTTGGCTAATATTGTTCAAGATAAGAAAGTGATCTATTCCTTGCCGAAAATCACTGACTTTAATTCACCTAGCCTTCCTGACGGAAAAGATATAATATGGACAAACAACTACAGATAATATCATATAATGTTAAAGGTCTTAACTCGCCAGAAAAAAGACACATGGCAATGAGGGACTTTCATAAAATGAAAGCAGACATTGTATTTTTACAAGAGACCCATTTTAGAGGTAAGGCAGCTCCAAAATTACGACACAAACAATTCCCACTGAGTTTCTATAGTAACTTTGGTCTTAAGAAGTCTAGAGAAGTGGCAATTCTGATAGGAGCCCAAGTCCCTTTCACTCTGACACAACAATTGTCTGATGACTCGGGACGATATATCATTCTTATAGGACACATAGGAAACGCTCCACGCTAGTTAACTTATATCTACCAAACACTCACCAATGCGCTACCCTAAGACGTATAATGACGAAAGTCAGGAAGTCCGCAGTGGGTATAATTATTATAGGAGGGGACTTTAATATGTCATTGGATGCCCAATGGGACAGTACTTCACAATGTCCAGCGCACCTAATTTCAGCAAGATCTCAGATGAGAAAGATACTTTGGGACAACCAACTCATAGACTGCTGGAGGGTACAAAACCCTAAGACGAAAGACTACTCATTCTATTCTAACCCGAACCGCACATACACACGCATTGACTTCTTCCTTACGACTCATAAAGACCTCACTCTTATACGCAAAGCCACTATCAGCAATATCACATGGTCCGACCATGCTCCCATACACTTATGGGTATCTATACCTACTGTACCCACAACAAAATACCAATGGAAACTTAACCCCATCTATTACTGAATAAAACGATACAGGAAGCATTGGAAACATCCATCCACCAATACTTTGAATCCAATAAAACTCCAGACACTTCAGCCACTATACAATGGGAGGCCCATAAATGCGTAATTAGAGGGGAACTAATCAAAAGGGGGTCCGATATGAAAAGGGAGAAATCCAAAACTAGGAAACGATTAATTCAAGATATTAAAACATTAGAAGAATCCCACAAAAAAACTCTCTCGGATCCAGAATTTATTAAGTTAACATCCCTAAGATCAGAATTGAAAATATTATTAAATGATACAACTAAAAAGGCTATGCTGTGGTCCAAACAGAGATATTTCACACATGGTGATAGATGTGGAAGACTCTTAGCCTCAGCACTTAAAGAGCAACAACAACGCACCTACATACCCAAAATGAAAAGGGCAGACGGCACCTACGCACACACTGCGGAGGATATAGCGGAAGAGTTTTGTAAATTCTATAACTCTCTATATAACCTACACCACACCCCACCTAACACAGAGACTATGAAAAGATACCTAGGGAAACATACCCAGAGGAGACTTTCAGGATTGGAGGCCCATTCACTAGAAACACCATTCACGATAGAGGAACTGCAACAGGCTATACGCGATACCCCTTATAACAAGGCCCCAGGCCCAGATGGGTTTTCGGCAACGTACTATCAAACCTTCATAGATAAACTCTCACCACACTTCCTGGAAACCCTGAATTCCTTGGCCCAACACACGCCACTACCCCAATCTAGCCTGGAAGCAACCATAACTGTATTACCTAAAGCTGGTAAAAATCCAGAGATTTGTGGCAGCTACAGACCTATCTCCCTGATAAATGTCGACATTAAAATTCTAACAAAAATGATGGCGATGAGATTGAGACCATTATTGAAAGAATTAATCCACCCAGATCAGGCCGGATTTGTGCCTAAAAGGGAAGCTAGGGACAATACTACTAAAGTTTTGGACCTGGTCCACTGGGTGAGGGGGGAAGAGGTGCCGTCCATCCTGCTGGCAATTGACACAGAGAAAGTGTTTGACAGGGTGGACTGGCCCTTTCTAAAGATGACCCTCGACACCCTGGGATTTGGACCTAACTGGCAGGCATTAATTGATGCCATTTACTCCAAGCCCACAGCCCGGATAAAAGTGACAAACCACACTTCAGATGGTTAGGAAGGGTAAATATCATCTCCATGAATATTCTTCCCCGCATACTCTACCTAATGAACACAATCCCTATAAGGATACCATAGAAATATCATTATATATATATATATCATTCTTATAGGACACATAGGAAACGCTCCACGCTAGTTAACTTATATCTACCAAACACTCACCAATGCGCCACCCTAAGACGTATAATGACGAAAGTCAGGAAGTCCGCAGTGGGTATAATTATTATAGGAGGGGACTTTAATATGTCATTGGATGCCCAATGGGACAGTACTTCACAATGTCCAGCGCACCTAATTTCAGCAAGATCTCAGATGAGAAAGATACTTTGGGACAACCAACTCATAGACTGCTGGAGGGTACAAAACCCTAAGACGAAAGACTACTCATTCTATTCTAACCCGAACCGCACATACACACGCATTGACTTCTTCCTTACGACTCATAAAGACCTCACTCTTATACGCAAAGCCACTATCAGCAATATCACATGGTCCGACCATGCTCCCATACACTTATGGGTATCTATACCTACTGTACCCACAACAAAATACCAATGGAAACTTAACCCCATCTATTACTGAATAAAACGATACAGGAAGCATTGGAAACATCCATCCACCAATACTTTGAATCCAATAAAACTCCAGACACTTCAGCCACTATACAATGGGAGGCCCATAAATGCGTAATTAGAGGGGAACTAATCAAAAGGGGGTCCGATATGAAAAGGGAGAAATCCAAAACTAGGAAACGATTAATTCAAGATATTAAAACATTAGAAGAATCCCACAAAAAAACTCTCTCGGATCCAGAATTTATTAAGTTAACATCCCTAAGATCAGAATTGAAAATATTATTAAATGATACAACTAAAAAGGCTATGCTGTGGTCCAAACAGAGATATTTCACACATGGTGATAGATGTGGAAGACTCTTAGCCTCAGCACTTAAAGAGCAACAACAACGCACCTACATACCCAAAATGAAAAGGGCAGACGGCACCTACGCACACACTGCGGAGGATATAGCGGAAGAGTTTTGTAAATTCTATAACTCTCTATATAACCTACACCACACCCCACCTAACACAGAGACTATGAAAAGATACCTAGGGAAACATACCCAGAGGAGACTTTCAGGATTGGAGGCCCATTCACTAGAAACACCATTCACGATAGAGGAACTGCAACAGGCTATACGCGATACCCCTTATAACAAGGCCCCAGGCCCAGATGGGTTTTCGGCAACGTACTATCAAACCTTCATAGATAAACTCTCACCACACTTCCTGGAAACCCTGAATTCCTTGGCCCAACACACGCCACTACCCCAATCTAGCCTGGAAGCAACCATAACTGTATTACCTAAAGCTGGTAAAAATCCAGAGATTTGTGGCAGCTACAGACCTATCTCCCTGATAAATGTCGACATTAAAATTCTAACAAAAATGATGGCGATGAGATTGAGACCATTATTGAAAGAATTAATCCACCCAGATCAGGCCGGATTTGTGCCTAAAAGGGAAGCTAGGGACAATACTACTAAAGTTTTGGACCTGGTCCACTGGGTGAGGGGGGAAGAGGTGCCGTCCATCCTGCTGGCAATTGACACAGAGAAAGTGTTTGACAGGGTGGACTGGCCCTTTCTAAAGATGACCCTCGACACCCTGGGATTTGGACCTAACTGGCAGGCATTAATTGATGCCATTTACTCCAAGCCCACAGCCCGGATAAAAGTGACAAACCACACTTCAGATGGTTAGGAAGGGTAAATATCATCTCCATGAATATTCTTCCCCGCATACTCTACCTAATGAACACAATCCCTATAAGGATACCATAGAAATTTGTCAACACTATCAAAACGATCTTTACTAGATACATATGGGCTGGAAAAAGACCTTGTATTGCCTACCATATACTCACACGACCCAAACAACGAGGGGGAGTGGGACTACCAGACGTTCTCCACTATTATTACGCTATACACATGGCAAGAATAATAGAGTGGTCATGTCAACCTCCTACCAAAAGGTGGGTCACCATAGAACAGGCAATATCACATACCCCCTTGGAAGCCCTACCATGGACTTACACGAGCTCCATGGACTATCCTACACCTCCTCACCACACTATTGATGCCACGATAAATGTGTGGAAGAAAATAGCCCACCTCCCCAACATATCTCCAGGCTTATCACCAAGATACCTTGTCTCTCATAACTTAAGGTACCCGATAGGGATCAAAGGTATCCCACTCCCAATAACCGTCCAGATGGAAAACTCGCCATACATACCTATAGATAGAATGGAATACCCAAGGATCATTATCTCTGGCAGAAATAACTCACAAATACACACACCTTGACCCGAAAATTCCTGTTTTTCAAATGACCCATTTTCTGAAATCTCTCCACGTCCCCGAAGGGTCTCTCAGAGAAACTACCAAATCACTCCTGTTTATGCTGACAGCAGCTAAATCAGTAATAGCGACTAATTGGAAAAACACAACACACATAGGGCACAGGGACTGGCTAGAACACTTTAGAGTAATGGAAGAATTAAGATGGTCCTCCTTGGGGAAGTCAGATAGGTTTACAGAGATCTGGCAACCATGGATAAAATATGTAAACGACAATTGGCATGATTGACTGTATAGAACAACATTGGTGTCAGAAACCAAGGGAGGTAGAGCTAACCTTGTAGGTTAATTGAGACTATTTTGCAGTAATGAAAAGGGTTATAACCATGATGCGGGTTTAGCCTCCACCTTTAAATTATGAAGGTTAGGCATGTGAGTGAAATGTGTCAAGTAGGCTATGATTCCCACAAGAATACTTATTGATTGATTGAACAATGTAAATTTGTTTCATTTTGTTATCCCCCCATTCCCTTCTCTCATCTTTCCCATCCACCCGCCTCTCTACTTCCCCCCCTCTACCGCCTCCCCCCCTCCATCTCACTCATGTTTCCCTATAGAAACATTGTTATGGAATAATATACGTGAAAATGTGTTATTAATGGGATTTTGCAGATGTTTCACTACCCATTATACATGATGGTGATTCTTATTGTAATCTTGTGTTATGCTAAATATTTGTTATATATTCAAAACACCTCAATAAAATAAATTAAATTAAAAAAAGAAAATAATCGACATAAGCAGACAAAAATGGAATTTAAAATGAATCCAAGAACATTAAATTCTGTACTAAGAGTACATATAGTTTTATTTACTAATATATTACTGTGAGAAAGTGCACTTCACCACTGGGTTTTGGAGAGGCCTGCTTGCCAACCTCTTGCCCTGTGATTATGGCCCCTGTGGTGTATTGCCTTTTAAAAACTCCATTTGTGCATATTGGATTTTAAAGTACTGTTTTGCCCCTTTAAAAACTATTGGAACGGGGGCAGGGCCTAACCACCATGGCGACGAGACGTGTCTCTCAAGGGCTCCTGCTATACTATAGTGATATAGGTGATCTAAGACGGTACCCAGCGAAACGAACAACAATACCACACTCACATAAGCTCCCTACCCCAGAGGGTATGCAGTGGGAGGGTAAGAGACCCGCGCAAAATCTGCTGGTACCGCGACTGACAGTGCAGCCTAGCTCACAACGGGCGGGAGAGACGGCCGCTCTCCCGACCCAGAGACGCTCTGACGAAACATACAATATGAGCAAGCCCCGTTACCCCCCCCCCTCTGGACCGGTGTGGAGATCCCGGTCCATCCAGCGGAGATGACCCACGGCAAGCCAAAGCAACACAGGCCGCCTCGTGGGCAAAGCGAGAGCGTAGAGCTTCACTTAAGATGGCAGAAGTTACAGAAGTTGAGAGCCCCACTGATGTTGCACAAAACATCCTGGTGAGGATCAACAGACATTTTAAAAGGTTCTGGAAGCAGATGGAGAGCAGGCTATATCTACCTGCCCCGCCACACAGTACTGACCTCCCTGAGCAGACACTACAGCCAAACCGGCGGCCAGCGGCCCAGCGCCATGGCGCCCAGTTGACGCCACCGAAGACGAAGAAGCCTCACTTCCCTCCGAGCCATCCACACACACGGCTCAGGCAAATCAATAAAAGCAAGCAGCACAGAGGAGACCCTTACGCGGCAACACAAAGTACAAAGCAGAAACTCCGGTGCAAGCGGCAATACCTCGGTCCTAACCCGTTGGGAGAAAAGACCCTGCTGCAGCGCAGGGGATACCCTGTGAAGGAACCAAAACGTAATCCCTTAGACATTGGCAAGGCCCGGTGCGTGAAGCCCAGACCCTCCAGACAATCCAGTACGCACCAGCAAAAACCAACTATACCGCACCTGTCGCCTGACGGGCCACTGGCAGCCCTGCTCGAACTGTCTTCACATGGAAGCTTACAGCCCAGCCAGGGAATTGGTTGAATGACTGCTTGACTGTACTGGCATGCCAGGCTTACTGCCAGGGCAGATCACTCCTACATTGCCAGTGCTGTATGGCTAACTGACCCAGTTCTCTTTGCCACCAGTTGATGCTTAAATGATTTTGCTAGCTATGTTTTTTTCAACATTTATTTTTTTAACTTTCTTCTCACGCTGACATAGCTTTACATACAGGCTCTTAAGCCATGCACCTTTATAATTGGAGTGTATCTTATAAATGCAAAGCCAGCATACAATCACACTTATAATGAGCCTCAGAATTATACCTAACCTGTGTTATTGTAGATCAGATCTGTCAGCAGTATATACAATGCAGATTTCTCACCTATATATAATTAAGACTAACAGTGTTGTCGCATTTAGTGTGGCTTACCATGTTTAAGCTGTCTCACCTTAAAGATCTAAAGCGACAGTAACAGATATTGATGCAAATGCTTATGATTAACCTTACGTTGCCACTCAATACGCACACCCATTGTAGCGGAGAGCCGATCTTGCACAGCTATTCTCCACTAGAGATTCCAGTGAGGCTCAGGAACAAGGTGATGTTAAGTCCACAGGCAAGGTTTCCAGCAGGTAAAGTAATACAGCAGTATCCCCATCGCAATCCCAATAACTGGACGACACACAGTTTCAGGAGTAGTCTGACAAGCTTTATTCCACAGTTCCTTATAAAGCCCTCTCCCATGCAAGGGAGGAGGTTCTATCACTTAAGACATTATCCAATCTCTAAGTAGTAACCTCCCACAGATCTCCTCCCCTCCTCTAGCATCATAATCCCCTTATTGTGTACACAGTTTTCCCCGAGTTTTGGATGTACCCTAAATACTTGGGGTACATCCACAAATCCAACATCCCCAGATAGCTCTATTCTGGGGGACCAACATACTTAAAAATTAGCCCATTCGGATGAATGGTTCGTGAGATATGGGGTTCCAAAGATTTGACCGACCGCATGGGTAAAGTATCCGAAAACAGTTCCATGCATTTTGGCCCTGCGGTCGGTCACAAACAAGGGAATGAAAACAGGCGAATTGCCTGTGTTATAGAGCCTGGAGAGGGTTTGAATGAATTCCCTTGTTTATGGGGCTCTTTCTACCGAACGGCGGGTCATTCGGTAGTTTCCATACGAATTTCTGGAAGTATGGAGGTCTCAGCGGTGTTTGCCTAGTCAAGTGTCCGATTTTAGTTCCAGACACTCGACGGCAAAACACCGCTGTTCGGTAGTTTAAGATGGCCGCCGCCACGTGTTTGTTTCCCGAATGGCGGCCACCCAGAGGACAAAGACCACACTGCACTGATTGCCAATTACCTGTTTGCAACATTGTTGCAAACGGTAATTGGAGGCACACTCATTCCTGGGTGGTCTGGTTGTTCGGTAGTTTCATTCCCTTGTTTTATTTGAATGATTCTACCGAACAACTAGAGGAATACAATTCTTTACATACATTTAACTGTCATTATACCCGGATACCATGCTTTCTATACATGTACATACACATTAAACCAGCCATATGACCAAATACACTTATTCTCATACATGTCGTGGGACAGCCCGGTACCAATCCGCTACACTGCTCCCCCTTGCCCACAAGCCGGCATACACAGTCTGATCCAACACGGATCGGCTTGGGGATGTCCGGGGGCTCACGGATCATTTCTCTAAGTCAGTTTGTCTTGACAACCCGTCAGCATTTCCATTCTGCTTACCCGGCCGGTACTGGATATTAAAGTCAAAAGGCTGTAGCGCCAATCTCCAGCGCAGCAGCCTGGCGTTGTCTCCAGCCACCCGGTTCAGCCAGACTAACGGGTTGTGATCCGTGAGCAAGGAAAAGGGCTGTCCATATAAATAGGGTTGTAGCTTCTTTAGGGCCCACACCACAGCCAGGCATTCCTTTTCGATGGCGGCGTAGCTTACTTCTCGAGGTAACAGTTTGCGACTGATGTAAGCCACTGGATGTTCCCCGCCATCGGCCCCGACTTGACTCAGTACTGCCCCCAATCCAAACATAGAAGCGTCTGTGTGAACAAGAAAACGTTTAGTTGGATTGGGAGCTGCCAAGACAGGGGCATTTATCAGTGCATTTTTCAATTGTTGGAATGCCTGCTCACACTCCGGGGTCCAGTTTACTTGGCGGGGAAGGTTCTTACGGGTCAGGTCAGTGAGGGGTTTGGCCAGGGCGCTATAATTGGGAACAAACCTCCGGTAATACCCTGCTGTCCCTAGAAACGCTAAAACCTGGGTCTTAGTCCTAGGGGTGGGCCACTGGGCTACAGCCTCTACTTTGGCGGGTTCGGGTTTTTGTTTACCGCACCCTACTCTATGTCCCAGGTATTGTACCTCAGCCATGCCGATACTACACTTGGCCGGCTTCAAGGTCAGACCTGCTTCCCTTATCCTATCTAGTACAGCTCCGATGTGAGCTAAGTGTTCCTGCCACGTATTGCTAAAAATAGCAATATCGTCCAGGTAGGCACATGTATAGTCCTGGAATCCATCTAGGAGTCGATCCACCATCCTTTGGAAGGTGGCTGGGGCGTTTTTCATCCCAAATGGCATGACCTTAAACTGGTACAAGCCAAATGGGGTGACAAAGGCCGACTTCGGGATGGCGTCTGGGGCCAGGGGGATTTGCCAATACCCTTTACACAAGTCAATAGTGGTGAGGTATTGGCCCCTGGCCATTCTGTCCAGTAACTCGTCTATCCGGGGCATCGGATAGGCGTCAGATACAGTCTTCTCGTTCAATCTCCTATAGTCCACGCAGAAGCGGGTCGTACCGTCTCGCTTTGGTACGAGGACTACAGGAGATGCCCAAGGACTGTCTGAGGGTTCAATCACCCCCAGTTGGAGCATTTCGTCGATCTCCTTACGCATGTTTGCCCGTACCGCTTCTGGAATGCGGTATGGCGTTTGGCGCATGGGTAGTTGCCCCGGGGTCTCGACCCGGTGAGTTGCCAGAGGCGTGTATCCAGGTACATTAGAGAACGTGTCGCGTTTCTCTTCCAATAGTTGCTGTACCTCGATCCGCTCCTGTGGGCTCAGCCGATCTCCCAGCGTAACCTCCCCTAAATCTCCGGACAGCTGCCCATCCCCCAGCAAATCGGGGAGGGGTAAGCTGTCAAACTCTTCCGTGTTAGGGGCACAGATGGCGGTTACCTCCTCAGTACGCTCGTGGTAGGGCTTCAGCATGTTCACATGGAGCATGCGTCGCCCCCCAGTCCCTGTGCAGGGGCCGATAATATAGGTGGTATCGCATCTTTGCTCCACCACCTTATATGGGCCCTGCCAGGCGGCCTGTAACTTATCATGTCGGACAGGTTTTAAAATTAGTACCTTCTGCCCGACCTGAAAGCTACGGTCCCTGGCTCCCCGATCATACCATGTACGCTGGCGGGTCTGGGCCTCCTGAAGGTTTTCCCGTACCGTCTTGGTCAACGCTTCTAGGCGGTCCCGAAAGGCCAACACATATGGTAGGATGGGAGTGCCATCTGTGCTCCGGTCTCCCTCCCAATGCTCTCTAATAAGATCCAATGGGCCTCGGACCCTCCTTCCAAACAATAATTCAAACGGGGAGAACCCTGTGGATTCCTGCGGCACCTCCCGGTATGCAAATAGGAGGTGCGGCAGGAATCGTTCCCAGTCCTTGTGGGTCTCTGCGAAGGTTCGGAGCATCTGCTTCAAGGTACCATTGAATCGTTCGCAGAGCCCGTTCGTCTGGGGGTGGTAAGGGGCGCTGATAATAGGCTTAATGCCACAGATCCTCCAGAGGTGTTGGGTGAATTCTGCGGTAAACTGGGTACCCTGATCCGAGATAATCTCCCTGGGTAATCCCATCCGGGAGAATATCCGCATGAGGGCATCCGCGACCGTCTCAGCGTGGATGTTGGTCAGAGCCACTGCCTCTGGATACCTGGTGGCATAATCTACGACCGTTAAAATATACCGTTTTCCTGACGGGCTAACTTTATTGAGGGGGCCTATCAGATCCACCGCTATTCGGCTAAAAGGTTCCTCTATTATGGGTAAGGGGTGAAGTTTAGCCTTCCTGCGATCCCCCCTTTTTCCCACTCTCTGGCAGGTATCGCAAGTCGTGCAATATCTGCGTACTTCCTGGCTAATCCCTGGCCAGAAGAAACTCTGGGTTAGTCTGTACCTGGTGCGACTAACCCCTAGATGTCCGGATAGCGGAATATCATGCGCTATCCGGAGTAATTCAGCCCGGTACCGCTGTGGTACCACTAATTGTCTCCTCGCTATCGGGTCTAACCCCGTAATCTGTTTGGTTGTTTCCCTGTATAAAAGTTGTTTATCCCAGATAAACTTCTCTCCCTCCGCCCCGGGGGAACCCGTGCCAACCTTGTCCCTATACACCTGAAGCGTGGGGTCTGTTGCGACTTCAGCTACAAATTCATTAGGTGGAGCCCAGGGGACACATTCTAGAGGGGGGGTAGGGTTGCTTACCTGGACCTCCGGCAGTGTGTTGTGGTCCTGGGTGCGGGCCTGTTGTCGGGTGACTACAGGGTTGACCTCTCCTGTGGTGGGTGACTGGGGCTCAAAAGCAGAAGTGAGCCTCCCCAGATCGTTCCCCAATAAAACCTCCGCCGGTAAATGTGGCATCAACCCCACCTCCACTTCCCCTGCCCCCGCTCCCCAATGTAAATGTACCCTTGCTGTAGGTAGCCGGTACACTGCTCCCCCAGCTACCCGGACGGCAACAGTTTTGTTCAGTTTTGCCTGATCTGAAATCAGGTGGCTCTGTACCAAAGTGATGGTGGCTCCCGAATCTCGTAATCCCCGGACTGCTGTACCATTCAGATATACCGTCTGTCGATGGTGCCGTAGATTATCCACATTGGCCTGGACCGGATCTGCCTCGTGCAGTACCTCCCATTGTTCCACAGTAGTAATGGGGACTGCGGAACCATATGGGGTGGTGACTAGGTCCTGGTAGTGGTGGGCTGCGGCCGCCCTGGGTGGAGGTGGGCCTGGACGAATCCAGGTGGAACGGTCCCGTAGCTGTGGGCATTCCCTTTTATAATGTCCCCACTTCTGGCAGTGATGACAGGGGCCAGCGGTGGGTTGTCGGAACCGGGGCTGTGCAGCGGGTGGTGGAGGTGGTGGTAGCGGTCTCGGTGGAGCTGGGGTGTAGTTGTTTCCCCCGAATGTTTTAAAGGTTGCTTTTGGAGCTGCAGGTTTTTGTGACCTGCGTGCATCCAGGTAGTCATCCGCTTTCCTAGCCGCCTCGGTAAGGGAAGTAGGGTTTCTGTCCCTTACCCATTCCTGGACCTCATTGGTTACTCCCTCATAGAACTGCTCCATCAGCAACATTTGTATTACATCCTCCATAGAACGTGCCTTGCTAGCTTGCACCCACCCGAGCGCTGCCCCCTGTAATCGGCATGCCCACTCTGCGTGCGAGTCCTTCTCTGTTTTCTTTAGATCCCGGAACCTCCGCCGGTATGCCTCGGGTGTTATAGCATACCTGGTGAGTATAATTTCTTTCACTTTACTGTAATTCCTTATTTCGTCATTAGGTACAGTCCGATATGCCTCTGCTGCCCTCCCGGTTAACCTTCCGGCCAAAATAGGTACCCAGTCCTCTGCGTTAATTTTATGCAGTGCACACAGTCTTTCAAAGTCTTGCAGGAAAGCGTCTATATCTTCCTCTGCCTCCACATATGTTTTAAAAGCCTGGTATGGTATTTTAGGCTTACCTTCCTGTGGCACATTAATTGCAGAGCTTTGTTCTGGTGCCTGTGTCCTTAGGATGAATTCTTGTACCTCGGCCATTGTCCTGGTAACAATTTCTGTTGGGGGGTTTTCCCCATAAAAGGATAGCCTGAACTGAACCTGCCTCTGGAATTCCGATCCTTGTGGTGTTCCTCCCGGCTCCCTCTGTGCCGGAACTGAATCGCCCTCCATTCTGTACTCTGCCATGAGTTCTGTAACAAGTACTGCTTTCTTCTTATTGCTGGCTTGTATACCCCTTGCCTCTAGGAGGTCCTTTAGCGTGGAGCGTTTTAGCGCAGAAAAATCAATCTCCATCCGTACTCCATTTACGCTTGTTCCTCTGTGAGTTTGGATCCCAGCGCTGCCAACCAATGTAGCGGAGAGCCGATCTTGCACAGCTATTCTCCACTAGAGATTCCAGTGAGGCTCAGGAACAAGGTGATGTTAAGTCCACAGGCAAGGTTTCCAGCAGGTAAAGTAATACAGCAGTATCCCCATCGCAATCCCAATAACTGGACGACACACAGTTTCAGGAGTAGTCTGACAAGCTTTATTCCACAGTTCCTTATAAAGCCCTCTCCCATGCAAGGGAGGAGGTTCTATCACTTAAGACATTATCCAATCTCTAAGTAGTAACCTCCCACAGATCTCCTCCCCTCCTCTAGCATCATAATCCCCTTATTGTGTACACAGTTTTCCCCGAGTTTTGGATGTACCCTAAATACTTGGGGTACATCCACAAATCCAACATCCCCAGATAGCTCTATTCTGGGGGACCAACATACTTAAAAATTAGCCCATTCGGATGAATGGTTCGTGAGATATGGGGTTCCAAAGATTTGACCGACCGCATGGGTAAAGTATCCGAAAACAGTTCCATGCATTTTGGCCCTGCGGTCGGTCACAAACAAGGGAATGAAAACAGGCGAATTGCCTGTGTTATAGAGCCTGGAGAGGGTTTGAATGAATTCCCTTGTTTATGGGGCTCTTTCTACCGAACGGCGGGTCATTCGGTAGTTTCCATACGAATTTCTGGAAGTATGGAGGTCTCAGCGGTGTTTGCCTAGTCAAGTGTCCGATTTTAGTTCCAGACACTCGACGGCAAAACACCGCTGTTCGGTAGTTTAAGATGGCCGCCGCCACGTGTTTGTTTCCCGAATGGCGGCCACCCAGAGGACAAAGACCACACTGCACTGATTGCCAATTACCTGTTTGCAACATTGTTGCAAACGGTAATTGGAGGCACACTCATTCCTGGGTGGTCTGGTTGTTCGGTAGTTTCATTCCCTTGTTTTATTTGAATGATTCTACCGAACAACTAGAGGAATACAATTCTTTACATACATTTAACTGTCATTATACCCGGATACCATGCTTTCTATACATGTACATACACATTAAACCAGCCATATGACCAAATACACTTATTCTCATACATGTCGTGGGACAGCCCGGTACCAATCCGCTACACCCATAAATAACATTTGATCTAACATAGACACTAGCATAGCATGTTAGGTCCTATAGGCATTTATGTTATCAGTTCAAGCTTTATTTTTTGTTGTTCTTATATCTAAGACCTGGTTACCTCACCATAACGTGACCTACCAAGCGTTAACTCTAAGGCACTTATTCAGAGACATACCGGTTGCAAGCATGTTAACTTACAATGAGTGAAATAGATAGTCTCTGGAACAATAGGTCAACAGCGAGTAACCAGTCCTTTTCTATCATAATAGTCAGCATGTTCCTGCTAGATCACTGTTTCCTCTCATAAGTGTAATTCTACGTGCCAGAGTAGTTAGGATGATACAAGCATATATACTCGCGAATAGATTGTTATTGCATAGAGAAAACTACTTAATTTACCATACCTTGAAACAAAATGTGCAAGTTTTCAAAGCCACTGTTTAATCTTACTATGTTACCCTATTATTGAACGCTGTTGTGGCGCATGACTATACTCTGTACCCACCTGCACAATAAAAATAAAGAATTAAAAAAAACCAAAAAAAAACTATTGGAACGGATTTGCACTTTCGAAGTGGCACTTTGGATACAGCTGAAGTAGTCGAAGTGGCCGCCATTCGACATACGAACACGTGGCGGCTGCCATTTTAATTCGGTCGAATGCGTTCAGCGGTGTTTTGTTGTCAAGTTCATAGAACTCAAATCGGTTACCCAACGGCATGAACACCGCTGAACTTTACTTTCTCCAGACTTCAACATTTCAACAGAAATCGAAGTGCGTTCGAATATTCGAACGCCACTTTAACTTTGAGTGTTTGCACGAATGGCCCCCGTTCGTGCATTCGAACGGAACTTAGTATTTGAACTATTGGAAATAGACCAGCGGCACAGCCAAATTCTCTGGAACTGTTTTGGGCATGAAAATGTGCGTGCGGTCGGTCAAATTTGACTTCCACAAAACTTTTGAACCCCTGCTCTGATCTGGGTGATTTTTGGATATGTTTTTCACCCAGATCAGGGCTATCCAGGAATGTATATTGTGGGGATACGTAGTGTTTTGGGGTGTTTTCTGTGGTTTGTGTAAAAATTTATATTTTCTGCCTGTGGATAATTAGGTTATTCCATTAGCTAAATTGTTTAGTATATTTGCAAAATAAATCTATAGGACATTTAGGTTGACAACCTAATCAATGTTAACTAATATTTATCAAAACAAATTTCCAACCACAAAAGAATTCTGTTAAATCTATGCATTGCAATTGAATACTAGCTCATACTTCTATATGATTTATTGATCTGAAAGTAAGTTGCATCCTAAATTTAAAACACTAACAAAACAATTCCAGCACAGGTATTGCATAAAAATAGATATTTTTTTTTCAATTTAACATAACCTATATTCCTGTAATCAAGGTAAAACTAAAAAATAATTGGTGAAAAATCCTAAAAATCTTATAATTTTATGTACACTTATATCACTTATTATTAGTAATAAATGTATCCTCCTTTATCTGAAATGATCTCCTGAATAAATTTTGACTCTACCACTTTAGAGCAACTATTTTTCAGTTCGTTGTCATGGAACCTCAATTTTACAAAGTTTCTTCTCAAGCATTTCATTGTTGAACAATCCCTTTTACTGTTTCTTTAGAATTCTATTGGATTTAAGTCTGGAGAATTATCAGGCCAATTAATCACATTGATTTTGTTTTCTATCAATTATTTCTTGAGAGCTTCCGAAGTTCCCTATTTCACAGGATTAAAAAAAAAGTGGGACATATTTACAACATGAACACAATTATGTCAACATTTAGTTGAAGGTATAATATTCTTGAGATTGAGAGCCTTAGAGAAGATAACTATGTGCAGTGTGTCACATGAAGTTTAAACAAGGGTCATCCAATAAAATGAGCAAATATCTCTTCAAAATAGGTTCATACTCAGAATTAAATCTTGTAATAAAAATAGGGCCGTTTTCCATATGCCAACCACTAATGTTGAAACTCATAGCACAAATTTTTTTTTTTTTAATCAAATCGGTCAATCTCTCAATAATAAACTTATTAATGTCAACATCTTCTATATCTAATTGCTCCATACCTTTCAATTCCACATGCAAACCACCCTATTTGGCAGGAAAAATGTGAGTATATTTCTCCAAAGCTTTTGCCTCACTGTAAGTTTCAAATAACATTATAGAAGAATACTCTCTAAAAATGTTTGGTTACTGTTATGGCCTCCCTATCAAAAACAGCAAAGAAGAACAATCCTAATAATTATTTAATTGAAAAATTAAGTATCCACTGGGGGTAATCAGCACTCGTAGTTGACAAGGCACAACCATGTTCACAATTTTATCATGGTCTTTGGTACATATCTAATTTTCTTTGTCAAATAAAATTCCAAAAATTAACATGAGATGAGATGTGTTTTTGAAGTAAAAAAAAAATATATATATCTCCATGGTATTTTTACTTAATTAGTTATAAACTCATCAATTTCACTACTCCATTTCAAATAAACACAATGTCATCAATGCAATGGCGATAAAGGCCAGCCTGCTCCTCTAGGCATTATTGTTACTGGTATATTCCTCTTTCCAATAACCCATGAATAAATTACATTAGAGGACAAATGGGCCTCCATCACATTTCCATTGATTTGTAAGTAAAATCGCTCATTAACAGCAAAAACAAATATGCTTTAAAATGAATTTGATAAAATCTCTTAAGTGTGCTGCATGATATTTGGGTAAAAAAAAAAATCTCCAAACAAATACAATTGTATGAGGTCTAAACTCACTTAGTAGTTTATATTTTTGCACAGGGAACAAATGTCTGTAGTCACCCAAGAATATTTATATGTCCACTGGAAATTTGTAGTATTCCATAACTTTCATACATGACAGCAACAAGACCACGTATCAACTAACTAAGAAATAATTAACCAATAGATGAAATAATAGGCTTCTGTGGTGGTTTTATTAAACTCTTGTGTATTGTGGTATGTGGAAGGAAGGCTGCCCTTGAGAAAGGCGGACTATACCGCCGAAATGCGTGTTGGGTAATGATGTCACGAACATAAAATTTTGCGTTCGCGGACAGCGAACGCGAACTTCCGCAAATGTTCGCGAATGGGCGAACCGCCATAGACTTTAATAGGCAGGCGTATTTTAAAACCCACAGGGACTCTTTCTGGCCACAATAGTGAAGGAAAAGTTGTTTCAAGGGGACTAACACCTGGACTGTGGCATGCCGGAGGGGGATCCATGGCAAAACTCCCATGGAAAATTACATAGTTGATGCAGAGTCTGGTTTTAATCCATAAAGGGCATAAATCCCCTAATATTCCTAAATTGTAAATTGCCCGCTTCACAGTGACAGACCAAACTCCCGGTTTAACGCACCGCAAACAGTCCATTTGCACAACCGCAAACTCCCCATTTGCACAAGGTTGGATACCAAGCTAGCCATGTCCCATCATTGAAGGTCTCTTACTCCACCCAGCCACGTACAACACCAAGCGTCCCCGAAAAGTGACAACAAGCCCCCTGTATTTTTTTTTTAAATGTACACTACTGTTACACCAGATATGAGTTGCACTGGTGTGACACTGTGCCCTGGCAGGCCCTGAAACGCACACGTGTGAAGGAAACTGACTGCTATTATATTACAGTCAAAAACGTTTTTTTGTTTTTTTTAAATGCAAGCTATTGTGACACCAGATATGAGTGGTGGCACTGGGCAAGTGGGCACAGTATTCGCTGTGAGCCTGACACACATGCTGGCAGGCAGGCAGGCAGGCAACTGCAATTAGATTACACAGAAAAAAAAAAGCAGACTGATATGCTAGCCCTAAAAAGGGCTTTTTCGGGTGCTGTCCTTACAGCAGAGATCAGATGAGTCCTTCAGGACTGTAGTGGACACTGAATACACTAGCCTAGCTATCGATTTCCCTATTAAATCAGCAGCAGCTACACTGTCCCTCCTCTCACTCTCAAGAATGCAGCTTCCGGGGGGCTGGGCCTAGCTGTCATGGAGGAAAGACGCACTTCGTGTGAGCTCCCTCAATATCTCACTTTAAGCAGCTATCAACAAGCGAATTTCACCCCAGAAGGGGATGACCCAGCAATGTTGCTCCTACCTGACCGACCCAACATGCTTAATAGCGGTCAGCAACTCGACAGAGTCTTACTTACCTCCGCATGGCAAGTGTGGCCTGGTGCTCACCGGGCGGGAGAGGCGGGCGATCCCCCGATCCTGGGATACCCAGGAGTAGCTACTTCCCGGCAGGAGCTCCGTTACCCCCCCCTCGGACCGGTTGGGGTTATCCCGGTCCACCCCTGAGAGGCTGTCTGGAGCTAATGGACGCACAGAGCACAGCCGCCCAGGCTGACATACTCATCTGCGACTCTCCCAATATGGAGGTAGCCGTGTGTCCTCCTGGTACCAGAAAAGAATGGCAGGATATTGAGTCGAAGCTGGACAGACTCTTTAATCAATTTTGGAAGCAAATAACAAGCAGGAAGCCCAAACAAGCTCCACCACAGCCCCAACAAGATCCACCACAGCTAAGCGAAGCAGTCCCCATAAAAATCCACCAACGCAAAAGGCGTCGAAGATGGGACCGGAGGCACAAACAGAAATGCAGAGCCTGCCCCCACGTCAAGCACTCGCCTCCACCTTAAGCCACCACAATCCCACACCGGACGTGAAGCACCACTGGGACAGATCCGACCACCTGACAAAACAAGCTTCCACCACCTCAAGCCGCGAACCCGGCACTCAGCCAGAGACTTGCCTTTGTTGTTCCAGGTATTAGGGACTCCCAGGGTCTGCACCTGGTGCTCAGAAGGGATCGGATCACAAGCAGTAAACAGCAGCCTGCCAAGCATGTCCCACTATAGCCGATCCTCCACACCATGCCTTTGATCACATGGACTACTCTCTGTACATTAACTAATCGTAAAGTAGCAAGCGATTAAACATGTCATTATTTCACCTCCTAAAGAGTTTGTTGTCGTAGTTCCTTACATACCTTTACCTTAACCGTTCATGTATTATGTTATGCACTAGTCTCATCTCATGGGGCGACTCACACTTGATTTATAACTAGTGGTGGAGCTGCTGATATAAATACACAGTTGATAACGTGCAACAGAGGCGGCTCTAGACTTTATGAGGCCTTAGGCGAAACTCAAACATGAGGCCCCACTAACAAAAAAGTGTCACATATACACATTGATGCACAGTTTACCTGTGTATGTGCCTGAGAGTGTGTCTGACACAGGGCCGGTGCAAGGATTTTTGCCGCCCTAGGCAACAATCCATTTTGCCGCCCCCCATGAATACAACGACATTCCCTTTAGATGTTTATTCACTAAACTCTGAATTACAGTGAAGAGACATTTAGGGAAAGAGACGCACTGAGTAGGCATCAAAGGGAAACTATAGTGCCAGGAAAAACACTTGTTATCCTGGCACTATAGCTTCCCCCTCTGTCAAACGCACCCCCCCTTGTGGTGCAGAAAGGGTTAAAACCCCTTCTGTCACTTACCTGGGTCCAGCAACAATGTATTTCGTGCTGGCTTGGGTCCGCCTTCGCTCCTTAATGGCCACGCTCGCAGTGGTATTTCCAAGACACTAGGTTTTGCGTGACGCTGGACGTCTCAATGCATTGCCACTAGAGGAGTTAACGTTAACCCAGGTCAGTAATTATTTCAGTTTCTTAAAAATTGCAATAATTACCTTTGCAGTGTCACACAATCTCACTAATACACGCACTCTCTCACTGGCATACAAACTTACACATTCTAACTAACTTACACACTCTAACACATACACACTCTCACTGACATACACATTGTCACTTGCACGCTCTCACTGACATACACAGTGTCACTTACACACTCTCACTAACACACACACACTCTCACTGACATACACAGTGTCACTTACACACTCACACACACTCTCACTGACATACACAGTGTCACTTACACACTCTCACGAACACACACACACACTGTCTCACTGACATACACAGTGTCACCTACACACTCTCACCAACACACATTGCCAGTTACACACTCTTACTAACACAACACAGTGTCACTTGCACACTCTCTCACACACACACACACACACACACACAGTCTCTTGCACACTCTCTCACACACACAGTGTCACTTGCACACTCTCATTAACACACACACACACTGTCAGTCAAACACAAAATCACACCACTCTACATATAGTCACACTTAATTTACACACACAAACACAGTAATGTAACACACACCAATTTACAAACATTCATACTATAAACAATCCCCCATGCCATACCTGGGTGCTGTGAAGAGTTCCAGGCAGCAGAATTCAGGATGTTGGTCTTCTTTCTCCTGGGGGGAGCAGGAGAGCCGTGCACTGTGAGCACAGGCTGCTTCCTGTTCCCCTCTGAGTGCTTCCTGTGTTCACAGACAGGGGGCAGCCGGAATACCAGTTCACATCCCAGCTTCCCTCAGCCTGCAGGAAGCACATTGCTCTGCTCGGGGGATGGGGTTACAGTAAACCCCACTCCCTGAGCAGGTAATCGGCTGCAGAGGGAGCCCAGCAGCTGAATGGCTGCGCTGGGGGGTGGCTAAGGAGCTGCTCGCCCAGCACAGCATCCCCAGACAGCAGCAGGGCAGTCCACAGGGAAACCTCCCAGTGGGCGCCCCCAGAGGCCGGCGCCCCAGGCGAATGCCTTATTCGCCTTAATGGTAGCGCCGGCCCTGGTCTGACAGATAGTATCCTTGTGTGTGAGAATGTATGTCTCTGTGAGCATGTTTGCGTTTTTGTCTGAGACTGAAGTGTGTTGTGTGTATGGCGGGTGATGGTGTGAGGGGGGTGGGGTGAGAGGGAAAGAGGGGTGATGGTGAGAGGGAGAGCGGGGTGATGGTGAGAGTGAATGGGGGTGATGTGAGAAGGAGGGGGGATGATGTGAGAAGGAGGGGGGTTGATGTGAGAGTGAGGGGGGTTGATGTGAGAGTGAGGGGGGTTGATGTAAGAGTGGGGGTTGATGTAAGAGTGGGGGGTGATGTGAGAGTGAGGTGGGTGATGTGATGTGAGAAGGAGGGGGGTGATGTGAGAAGGAGGGGGGTTGATGGTGATGGTGGTGAGGGGGTGAGGCTGAGGGTGGTGAGGGGGTGAGCCTGAGGGGGGTGAGGCTGAGGGGGTGGGGTGAGGCTGAGGGTGGTGATGGGTGAGTCTGAGGGGGGTGGGTGAGGGGGGTTATGCTGAGGGTGGTGAGGGTGGTGATGCTGAGGGTGGTGAGGGAGGGTGATGATGAGGGTGGTGAGAGAAGGTGATGCTGAGGGTGGGGGGTGGTGAGGCTGAGGGTGGTGGTGAGGCTGAGGGTGCTCAGGCTTAGGGTGGTGGGGGTGCTGAGGCTGAGGGTGGTGGGGGCTGCTGAGGCTGGTGGGGTGGTGAGGCTGAGGGTGATGAAGGGGTGAGGCTGAGGGTGGTGGGGAGGGTGGTGAAGCCGAGGGTATTGGGGAGGGTGGGGAGGCAGAGGGTGGTGGGGTGGTGAGGCTGAGGGTGGTGGGGGGTGCTGAGGCTGAGGGTAGTGGGGGTGCTGAGGGTTGTGGGGTGCTGAAGGTGGTAGGGGTGGTGGGGAGGCTGGAGTGGCTGAGGGTGGTGGGGAGGGTGGTGAGGCTGAGGGTGGTGGGGAGGGTGGCGAGTCTGAAGGTGGAGGGGAGGGTGGTGAGGCTGAAGGTGGTAGGGAGGCTGAGGGTGGTGAGGCTGAGGGTGGTGGGAAGGGTGGTGAGGCTGAGGGTGGTAGGGAGGCTGAGGGTGGTAGGGAGGGTGATGAGGCTGAGGGTGGTAGGGAGGGTGATGAGGCTGAGGGTGGTGAGGCTGAGGGTGGTGGGGAGGGTAGTGAGGCTGGCTGAGGGTGGTAGGGAGGGTGATGAGGCTGAGGTAGGTGGGAGGTTGGTAGGGAGGCTGAGTGTGGTGGGGTGAGAGAGTCTACCTTTAGTCCCTGGTGGTCCAGTGGGCTCCCTGGTGGTCCGGTGGCCACTGCTCCCGGTCTGCAGCTCCGCAGAGCTGCAGACCATGTAATCTTGCGAGACCATCAGAGCGTTGCCGTGGTAACCCACAGAAACGCTCTGATTGGCCGGTTTTCGCGAGACACATGGTCTGCAGCTCTGCTCACTGCGGAGCTGCAGATCAGTGTCTGTGGTGGCTGGCTGGGCAGCCAGGAGGGGCCTGGCACCTGGCGGCATACCGGGCAAGCCGCCGGGCCCCCTCCTGGTGTCAGGTCCTCGGTCAGTGACCGAGGATCTGACACATCTGCCCACAGGCGGTTTAGGCGGCCGCGAGGCCCCAGCCAGCGCGGGGCCTTAGACGGCCGCCTAAACCACCTAATTAGAGAGCTGCCTCTGATGTGTAAGCTACACCCTAAACATGACAGCCATCTTTCACAACAATGTAGTGCTATATACTCATACCCTCAGTGCAACTAGCCATGATATACCCACGTTCAGCCTAGCATGCTCAAATATAACACACTTCTGTCTAAAAAAAAAAAAAAAGAAAAGAATACAAAAAAGAAAAGAAAAAAAGAATGCAGCTTCAGAATTAATCTAAATTGTATGCTGTCTAGGAGGTGGAAGGGTCTGGGAGGGAGGGTCTGCTGCTGATTGGCTGGAATGTGTCTGCTGACTGTGAGGTACAGGGTCAAAGTTTACTCAATGATGACTAATAGGGGGCGGACCGAACATCGCATATGTTCGCCATCCGTGGCGAACGCGAACATGCTATGTTCGCCAGGAACTATTCGCCAGCGAACCGTTTGGGACATCACTAGTGTCGGGCTTCCGATGCACTATGCTTTGATGATTTTATTTTCACTTTCTTAGACTGCTAGACTATGACCCACTTCGCTATGTAGTTAGGGGGATCCTTTGCCGACTGAATTCCCCCTGATATCACTATAGAGCAATGTGGACTAGGATTTAGGAATCTATTTGTCTTTATTGAACTCTCCTCTATTTATTATTCAAATTTATTTTTAATTACTTCTAACCTCCTGTCCTTACGATTTACCTCCTGTTGATCCATTTTTGAGTGGACTATTCCCTAACATACACTGTTGGATCTTGGGGTATTCCACCCTAGTAGCTCAGTTTAGGTTATTAGCCCTCCATGCCTGACAGCCATTATAGTCACAGATTAATTGAGGGTGTCCCTCATGATCTATTTGACAGAAGGTGACACTCCAGTGATATTGTTCTATGCTGCCACTTCAACAGGCTACTTTCTCCTCTGACTATCACTAGTCGGTTCATGGATAGGAGCTTGATTGATTTTTTGGACTCTAGTCTTTCTAATTTGAGTCCTGTGTGTAAGGAGTTTATTGGACTGGTATGATATACTATTCTCACAAGAGGGAAACATACGGGATATCTCCCATTTACTTATTTCGCTTGACTGAGAAATACTTTGTACACTCCCCTCCTGTATTCTTGAATAATTAAAGAGAGGATACACCTTTATTCCTTTATGCCTATTCCTTTCTTTTTTCTATTGTTCTATATATAGGCCCACTTTAGTCTATTGCTACAGCTGAAATTCATATTTCTGGTAATTTTCCAAGATCTGACACACTAGTTGTTATTATGTGGCAATACACTTTATTTATTATCTCAACCTATTGAGTTGCAACATTGTCTAACTATTAACCATAGAGTTTGTTACGTTTATATATGGTTAAGTATACTTCCTTTGCCATATCGGCAGACCTAGCAGTCTTTTTAATTACTTTTCACATCTGAGACCCACAAGATGGTCTCTCTCAACGTACATAGGAGTTATAGTGTTTTCTTTTTTTTCTGTTTTTGATTATCAATAAAATTGTAGTTTGTTTATGTGCAAGTCTTTACAGCTCAGTTAGTATGAGGTAGTACTGGGGAGGGGGCTTTGTGGAGTTCTCTTTCCTCTCCAGTTATTTTCTTTTTTTTCTATTTTGGTTCCCTAGGGTTAGGCCCTTCACTACCTCTATAACCCTCTTCTTCACCTCTGATCTAGTTTACTCTGTATTAGGGGATGTTGTTTATTTAATCTATTAACCCCTTAATACCGCAGCCAAATGTACAAGTTGTGAACGAAACAAAACGTAAACAAAACCTGGCATTTGCGCTATATGTCTGTCCAACCGTAATTCACCTCTTTCATATTAAATGCACCCCCCCTTATTATATATCATTTTATTCAGGGGAAACAGGGCTTTCATTTAATATCAAATATTTAGCTATGAAACATAATTTAATATGAAAAAAATGGGACAAAATAAGATTTTTTTTTATTTTTTTCGTTCTACATGACATTTTAACTGTCAATGTCATAATACTGTTTGCTTTTACTGCAATAAAATACACATATTTGTATTCAGCAAAGTCTCACGTGTAAAACAGTACCCCCTATGTACAGGTTTTATGGTGTTTTGGGAAGTTACAGGGTCAAATATAGCGTGTTACATTTGAAATTGAAATTCGCCAGATTGGGTACGTTGCCTTTGAGACTGTATAGTAGCCCAGGAAATAAATTTACACCCATAATGGCATACCATTTGCAATAGTAGACGACCCAAGGTATTGCAAATAAGCAATGTCCAGTCTTTTTTAGTAGCCATTTGGTCACAAACACTGGCCAAAGTTAGCGTTCGTATTTGTTTGTGTGTGAAAAATGCAAAAAACGCCAATTTTGGCCAGTGTTTGTGACTAAGTGGCTACTAAAAAAGACTGAACATACCCCATTTGCAATACCTTTGGTTGTCTACTATTGCAAATGGTATGCCATCATAGGGGTAATTTTCATTCTTGGGCTACCATAGGGTCATAAAGGCAACGTAAGCAATCTGGCGAATTTTAATGTGAAAAAAATTAAACACAAGCCTTATATTTGACGCTGTAATTTTTGAAAACACCATAAAACCTGTACATGAGGGGTACTGTTGTACTCAGGAGACTTCGCTGAACACAAATATTTGTGTTTCAAAACAGTAAAAAGTATTGCAGCAATAATATCGTCCCTGTAAGTGCTGTTTGTGCGTGAAAAATGCAAAAAACGTCACTTTTACTGGCGATATCATGGTTGTAATACATTTTACTGTTTTGAAACACTAATATTTGTGTTCAGCGAAGTCTCCCGAGTAAAACAGTACCCCCATGTACAGGTTTTATGGTGTCTTGGAAAGTTATAGGGTTAAATATAGTGCTAGCAAATTAAATTCCCTATACTTTCGGCATGGGTGGTCAGGCAGGTCCCGCTAATTGTAATTAATTAGGATACCTAATTATGTAAAATTATTACATAAATATATGTGTAGAATTAATATATGTATATATATATATATTTTTTTTAATATTTTTATTTATATATAGGTATATATATAGTGATATATACGTATATATTTATGTATATAGATATATATATTATTTCGTTCTACGTGTATTTTGATATAAATATATATATATTAATATCACAATACAGTTAGAACGAAATAAAACACATCTATATATTTTTTAATATTTTATTTTTAATAATTTATTTTATTTTATTTTTTTACGTATTTACATATTTATTTTTTTTATATTATTTATAAATATATATATAACAATAATTATATATATATTTAATCAGTATCAGTCTACGTGTAATTTGATATTAATATATATATATAATTATATATATATTAATATTAAAATACACCTAGACTGTGTATGTGTGTGTATGTATATGTGTATATATATACTTAGATCATATATATATTATATATATATATGATCTAAGTATACATTTTTTTTTTTACACTTTTAACATTATTTTTATTTTATTTTCAGCCAGCAGGGGGACCAACTGTCATTACAGTTGGTCCCCCTGCTGGCAATGCCTGAGCCAGCTATCCCGGCCATGTGATTGTGAGGTCTCACATGACCGGGAGGCACCGGAGGAGGAAGATGTGCCGTGGGGGGGCTCCCTGGCAGTCCCCCCAACCGCGATCGCCGGCGTGGGACCGCCGGCGACCGGGTAAGTTACTAAAAACCGGAGGGCGTACTATTACGTCCGGCGGCGTTTAGAGCCGCTTTTAAAAGGACGTAATAGTACGCCCTCCGGACTTAAGGGGTTAAGATATTGCAAGCATATTATTTAATCTTATGCTATACATTTTTGTAATGGATTTTATATGTCTATATTTATATTTTTATATAATAAATATCTAAAAAGACAAAACTTTATTGCTTCCAAGACAATTCTTATTTTATATTGTATTCTCAATTATTTATATATTTTAAATAGAAGATCTCTTACGAACTATATAACATTTTAAAAAAGATATCTGTATGGTTAGCCCCGCTAAGTTCTATGCTTTAAGACGTTATAGTGGTAAATAAGGGAACCAGCTGTGGTTACATGAGAGGTGGGCCTAAGGCTACATAAACAAAGTGATGTCATTCCTTTATAGCAGCTAATTGAGCACTGAGACTGGAGGGGGCATGACATATGCACCACTGCCACTAACAATAATTATATATATATTTAATCAGTATCAGTCTACGTGTAATTTGATATTAATATATATATATAATTATATATATATATTAATATTAAAATACACCTAGACTGTGTATGTGTGTGTATGTATATGTGTATATATAACTACCACTAACAATAATTATATATATATTTAATCAGTATCAGTCTACGTGTAATTTGATATTAATATATATATATAATTATATATATATTAATATTAAAATACACCTAGACTGTGTATGTGTGTGTATGTATATGTGTATATATATACTTAGATCATATATATATTATATATATATATGATCTAAGTATAAATTTTTTTTTTTACACTTTTAACATTATTTTTATTTTATTTTCAGCCAGCAGGGGGACCAACTGTCATTACAGTTGGTCCCCCTGCTGGCAATGCCTGAGCCAGCTATCCCGGCCATGTGATTGTGAGGTCTCACATGACCGGGAGGCACCGGAGGAGGAAGATGTGCCGTGGGGGGGCTCCCTGGGAGTCCCCCCAACCGCGATCGCCGGCGTGGGACCGCCGGCGACCGGGTAAGTTACTAAAAACCGGAGGGCGTACTATTACATCCGGCGGCGTTTAGAGCCGCTTTTAAAAGGACGTAATAGTACGCCCTCCGGACTTAAGGGGTTAAGATATTGCAAGCATATTATTTAATCTTATGCTATACATTTTTGTAATGGATTTTATATGTCTATATTTATATTTTTATATAATAAATATCTAAAAAGACAAAACTTTATTGCTTCCAAGACAATTCTTATTTTATATTGTATTCTCAATTATTTATATATTTTAAATAGAAGATCTCTTACGAACTATATAACATTTTAAAAAAGATATCTGTATGGTTAGCCCCGCTAAGTTCTATGCTTTAAGACGTTATAGTGGTAAATAAGGGAACCAGCTGTGGTTACATGAGAGGTGGGCCTAAGGCTACATAAACAAAGTGATGTCATTCCTTTATAGCAGCTAATTGAGCACTGAGACTGGAGGGGCATGACATATGCACCACTGCCTCTTCATTAAGATACAGTTGTTTTGGTGCCTAGTCTCCATACCTGTTTTGTTTTGATGTGCAATTTGATGTCCTAGGTCAGGGGTAGGCAAACTTCGGCACTCCAGATGTTTTGGACTGCATTTCCCATAATGCTTTCACAGCCACAATGCTGACAAAGCATCAAGGGAAATGTAGTCCAAAACATCTGGAGTGCAAAAAGTTTGCCTACCCCTGTCCTAGGTGAAGACATGGATTTAAGTATTGGTTCTGTACTTGGGCACTTGCACTATCTCTATTAGTATAGGGGTTAGATTACAAAAAAAAAGATTTTAACACATATTGTTGCAAATTCAGCTGGATTGACTGAAAGTTGACTGGAATTACCTTAAGTACATATGATAGAAGTATATATTCCTGGAACTACGGAACTTCATGCAGGACTTTGAGAGTATGTAGTTACTCATTTGTTAATCAGTTATTCATTTGAACGTTGAGCTATTTCCAGGAACTATAATGTTTCTGTCATTGTATATTAATGCTTAAAGCATAACAGAATAAAATAACCCAAATGTGTTAGGGCATGGAGTTCCTTTGAACTTTTCCCCATCTACACAGAAGCCATCAGAAGGGGTACAATGTAACTTTCTTGCACTATAAGAAGAAAATTGGCTTAGTAACTGTTTGCTACAAAACCTAACAGTGTTCAATAAGGTATGCATACTTCTGCTATATATAAAGAAAAGCAAGCAATTCTATTCAAATTAACATTTTTTGTTAATTTCTACTGGGGTAAATTAGAGTAGCAGAGGGATATTAAAAATTATAGTGACAGAATAAAAATTTTAACTTTATTTTTTTTATTAATCACAGGAAAAGAGAGCTTATAAATTGTAATTAAATATTTTTCTCTGACACGATTCCTTGTGGTACTCACATATTTTTATACAGTATATCTCTTCAAGTGTAACACATGGGAATTCACTCTTTAAAACAGCCAGACTTCTACTGAAGTGTAAATGTGGCATTTGAAAACTATTTATCATGGGAATAGATAAATACACAGATTGACCTTTTCTGGATTTCTAGACTACAAAAAAGGTTATTTCATAAAAGTTAGATTGTTACAATACGTGTATTATTAACTGTTTACTGATTTTCAGTGTATTCAAATCTTAGCAAACAGATTAACAATATTTGAAAAATTATGAATTGCTCAAATATCTATACAAAATGTAGATGTTTCTGACAGACTAATTTGAATTTCACAGTATAAGTAGAAGAAAAACCACTGAGAAAGTGGAAAAGGCGCATTGGAGAGAAAAAGAGGCACCTCACCTATGACTCAAAGGGTTTAGAGGCACTTAAAGTAAATTAAAATTATGTGAACAATATGCAAGATGCAAATTCAATTTAAAGACCAGTGAAATGCAAAAACTAAATATAACCACAACACAGTAGGACTAGTTATGCTCTGATCTGTTTCCTGCTGGAGCAGCAAAGAAAGAGGATATGTCTACTTTCTCTTCTCCTGAGATTATTTTGTTCTGATTATTTTGTTCTGATTACAGATTATTTTGTTCTGATCGGTTACTTGTTTTTCTATATTTTTCTTTGCTGTTGTCTGAAGCTAGTAAAGAAACATATGCAATTATGAAGCCTGATGTAATCAAATAAACACAATTCTGAATTAAAATGTGATTCAATATTTTCCAAATTGTATGTGATCAACCCTTGACAGGTGCTATTATAATGATATAATCAATGTTATTAATTTCACTGGTCAGTAGTTTTAATGCTTTGGTCAATCAGTGTATGAAAACAGGATTCTGGAGTGGAATAGTAATAAGTGTATGGTGATACAACGAAAAAGAACAGAAGGTTGCACCAAATAAGATAACAATATGAAATATTAACAATAAAACAGTAAATCAGAATCAATAGTCAGAGATAGACTTTAAATAGAGTAGTAATACTAGCAATGTCCAAATAAAAGCAAACTTGTAAAAACAGAAGCCAGATTCTGTGGAAGAATTTTTTTTTTTTTTTCATTTACAAAAGCCATTTTCAACAATTGATATGTGATTGTGTACATGAATTAATAAATTGTAATGATAGATACATATATAGTTTGTATAGACACATCCTCACATTATTTTCATTGTTTGAGGCAAATGTACAGACAAATATACAAAAAAAAAAAAAAACGACAAACATAAAATGAGGACTGCAGAGTCCAGGGTCCAATAATAGATGTCTGATCATAGATCTCCAAGGTTTTTTTACCATTGTATCTTTTCTCTATTTTTCTTGACTTTTTCTCTCCTCTTTATGCCCTTTCACTGTTCCTTTTCCCTTCCCTTCACCTGTCTTCTTACTTCTTTTATCTTAGGGTAAATTATCTTTGTTCCTATGTAGGAGTCAAGGTTTCCATAATTCTCGATTTTTTTTTTTTTTAATATTAACCACTTAAGACCGCAGCCAAATGTACAAGTTGTGATCCCCAAAATATTTAAACAAACCACAGAATATATGTCTGTTCAACAATAATTTACCTCTTTTATACTAAGTGCACCCACACTTATTATACATCATTTTGTTCAGGGGAAATAGAGCTTTCATCTCATATCAAACATTCATATATGTAACTCCATTTTATTTGAATAAAATCTAAAAAACTTGAAAAAATAAAAAAATCTGGAAATTTTTCAATTTCAGCATGGCAATTTAACTGTTAATGTCAGAATAGTATTCAGTATTCCTGCAATAAAACATATTTGTATTCAGAAATGTCTCACGAGTAAAACATTACCCCCCCATGTATAGGCTTTATGGGGTTTTGGAAAGTTACAGGGTCAAATATACGGCTTGTCCATTATTTTATTTTCTACATAGAAATTTGACAGATAGGTTTGAGTGGCCTAGGTTGCCTTTGAGACCTTATGGCGGCCCAGAAATTAAAATTACCCCCATCATGGCATACCATTTGAAAACTTAGACATCCCAGGGTATTCAAAATGGGGTATGGCCAGTCTTTTGTAGTAGCCACTTGGACACAAACCCTAGCCAAATTTAGCGTTCATTTTTTTTGTTTGCATTTTTTATATAAACTGTATTTTTACTGATAATATTATTGTTAGTATATAGTTTACTGCCCTGAAACACTCCTAGTTCTGTTCAGTGATGTCTCACGAGCACCATGGTACCCCCATGTATAGGTTTTATGGGGTTTTGGAAAGTTACAGGGTCATATATACGGCTTATCCATTTATGCTTTTTCACATTGAAATTTGTCAGATTAGTTTGCAGTGTCCATGCTGACTTTGAGACCGTATGGCAGCCAAGAAATGAAAATTACCCCCATCATGGCATACCATTTGAAAAAGTAGACATCCCAGGGTATTCAAAATGGGGTATGCCCAGTCTTTTGTAGTAACCACTTGGGCACAAACCCTAGCCAAAATTAGCGTTTGTTGTTTTTTTTTAGCATTTTTCACATAAAAACTGTACTTTCACTGATAATATTATTGTTAGTATATAGTTTACTGCCCTGAAACACTCCTAGTTCTGTTCAGTGATGTCTCATGAGCGCCACGGTACCCCCCATGTATAGGTTTATCCATTTATGCTTTATTACATTGCAATTTGGCAAAGTGATTTCTGGGCCTATATCACATTTGAGAGAGCATGGCTGCCTGGGTAATAACATTTCCACTATTTTGGCATACCATTTTCAAAAGTAGGCAACCCAGAGTATAAGAAATGGTGCATTGTAAGATGTTTGATCTAACCACTTTATCAGAAATGAAGGGCCCACATAGCGGTTATAGCTTTATTTGTGCTTTTTCACACACATGAACTCACTTTTCACAGGACATTTCATATTCCTGATATGAGTTATTGCAACAAAGCCTCACTATTTGTATTTAACATTGTCTCCTGAATGTAACAGTACCCCCGTGTACTAGATTTTCGGTTTTTGGGGGAAGTCACGGGGACAAAAATATTAGATGTCCTTTTCAAAGTTGGCAATTTGGCAAAGTGATTTTCTGGGTCTATGTCGCCTTTGAGAGAGCATGGCAGCCTGGGTAATAACATTTCCACTATTATGGCATACCATTTTCAAAAGTAGGCAACCCCGAGTATAAGAAATGGTGCATTGTAAGATGTTTGGTCTAACCACTTTATCAGGAATGAAGGGCCCACAAAGCGGTTATAGCTTTATTTGTGCTTTTTCATACACATGAACTCACTTTTCACAGGACATTTCATATTCCTGATATGGGTTATTGCAACAAAGCCTCACTATTTGTATTATATGGCAGCCTGGGTAATAACATTTCCACCGTTATGGCATACCATTTTCAAAAGTAGGCAACCCAGAGTATAACAAATGGCATAATTTGAGAAGTTTGGTCTAGCCATTTGAACAGAAATGCTAGGCCCATGTAGCGATTTCTAATTTTATTTTTGTCTTTTTAATCAGATAAATTGCATTTTCACAGGAAATGTCATAATCCTGATATTAATTAGTGCACTAGAGACTTGGTATTTTGATTTAACACTGTCTTCTGAATATAACGGTACCCCCACATACTATTATTTCAGATTTTACTGATAAGTCACAGGGCGAAATATATTAGATGCCCTTTCAGCTTGTAAGTTTGTCAAAATTATTTTCTGTGTCTATGTGGCTTTTCAGAGAGTATGGCAGCCTGGGTAATAACATTCCCACCGTTATGGCAAACCATTTTCAAAAGTAGGCACCCCAGAGTATAACAAATGGCATAATTTGAGATGTTTGGTCTTGCCATTTTAACAGAAATGCTGGGCCCATGTAGCGATTTCTACTTTGATTTTTGTCTTTTTAACCCCTTAAGGACCAACCTTCTGGAATAAAAGTGAATCATGACATGTCACACATGTCATGTGTCCTTAAGGGGTTAATCAGATAAATAAAATTTTCGCTGGAAATGTCATAATCCTGATATTTGTTAGTGCAATAGAGACTTGGTATTTTGATTTAACACTGTCTTTTGAATATAACAGTACCCACATGTACCATGTTTCCAGGTTTTTATTATATCACATGAATAGAACAGTACCCTCACATACACTTTGATCTGAAGACAGAGAGAGGCAGAGAGAGGCAGAGAGATCTTTGATATCACATAGAGAGTCACTGTGTGAAAAGTTTGAGAAGTAAAAAAAAAAACTATTTTTTGTAACCCTTTCAGTGCTAATCACAGCATAAACCCTGTGATTAGTTTTTTATTCAGAAGTCACATTTCAAGTACTACAAATGTAGTATTTTGAGTTGTTTGGTGTAGCCACTTTAGAATGGCTAGCGTAAACAGGAACAGGCCACGGTCAGGGGAATCCAGAAGTCAGAGTAGTCGGTAAAACAAGCCAATGGGTCGGTACAGGCAGCTTACAAAGCGTAGTCAGGACAAGCCGAGGTCAGAAATCCAGGGAAATCAAGCAAACAAACCGCCAAAGTCCCATACAGAGTGATTCAGAAGTTCAGCTCTGTGTGGTAGACTTTGAAACAGTCTGTTATGCAGAGAGCGGGTAGAGATGGGCAGGTTAGGCAATAATAACTGGAGTCCTTTCGGACTCCTTTCTTGTAGCAAACTCGGCACTATCTTTGGGGAGCTTTTTTACTAGGGGTGGGTGGGATTCGGGAAGGGAAGTGTTTGCCACAAAGTCTTTGGAGAGTTCCTGATTCCAAAGTGGGATTGGGGGGCTGGGTAAATAACATACGGGACAAAAGGCTTAATGTGAATTCGAGGAAAGGGCAGGGCCTACCTATGACCTCTTTTGTATAGCGGACATAGGCATTGAAAATTGCAATCTGGCTCACATAGATTGCAATTTTCTTGTACCAGGTCCTAGTTTTTCGGCTCACCAGATAGGGCTGTATGCATTGGTCAGCCAAGTCTACCCCCCCCTCCCCCATAAACTTGCTGTAGTCTACAATGCACTTCGGCTTTTCCAGATGCTCAGTGCTACCTCTCACAGACACTGGCACTGTACTTTCGTCATGCATCGTAGACCGCATGTATACATCTTTCCTATCTCTGAAGCGAAGAGCAAGCAACTCATCCTGGCGGAGAGCTGAAGAGGAACCTCTACTGCTTCTGCCTCTTGCCAGGGCTTGGAGAAACCCCTGCGATTCTTCCTCACTATGCCACAGGCTAGGGTTTCAAAGCAATATAATTTTTTAAATAATTCTATACCGGTATTATAATTGTCAACCCATAGCCTTATTCAACAAGGGAAGGATTAGATACCAAACAATCTTGCCACTTGTACCCACAGAATCAGGGCATCCTGGTGGGTCAAGATATCCTTCCCCTGGTAAATGCAAAACGCCCATGTGTAACTAGTACAGGATTCGCATAATTTATAAAATTTAACGCCATATCGGGACCGCTTAGATGGAATATATTGCTTAAATAGCAGTCGACCTTTAAATTTCATAAGGGACTCGTCAATTCAAATATCTTTATCGGGGACATAATTTTCAGAAAATCTGTCTGACAGGAGATGGATAAAGGGCCGAATTTTACAGAGCCTGTCAAACAGTGGGTCGTTTCTAGGGGTACACAGTGAGTTATCATTAAAATGAAGGAATCGCAGCAGTTGCAGGTAGCAATCCCTCAACATAACCTCAGGGAAAAGAGGGGTAGCCAGGATGCGTTGCTTGCTCCAGTAGGACCTGATACTGGGCTTTTTAACAATACCCATCATTAGGGTTAAAGCCCAAAACCGCTTCATCTCTGCGACATCCGTGGGTCTCCACATATTCCTGCGACCATGATGGGACCCCGGATGTGCAGAGAGATACTGCATGGCAAACAAATTTGTTTGCTGAGCCATGAGCTCAAATATATCGTCTGACATAAAGAGCTCAAAAAAACGAATTGGCTCGCAGTCGTCCACTGTTACAGTGATGCCAGGTGTAACAGTGAACAGCGGTATTTATGGGGCCATCATATTTGGAGGCACCCAGTCTCCGTCTGGCATTGGGCTTGCTGAGTGTCCTCTTGTGAGTGGTGGGGCACTACCACTTGAGGTCTCACTCAGAGGCTCAATGTCACAGGCAGTGATAGTGTCACTAAACACCTTACAAAGAATACAAATAAAAAGGTGCGCTGTACCTTTAAAAATGTAAAGTGCACTTTAAATTTTTAAGGGGTACAGCGCACCTTTTTATTTGTATTCTTTGTATGGTGTTTTGTGAGCTTGTACACTTTTAGGTGCTGCTTTACCTTTATTACTTCAATATTTGCACTTATATTTTATACTTTTAGCGCCTTTTTTGCTTGTTTGTTTTTTAACAGTGATAGTGTCACTGTCTTGCAGAGTGTCACTATCACTGCCTGCCAGAATGGCATACGCCTCCTGGGCTGAGTAGCGATGTGCCATTCTAGGGGGACAAATTAATTAATTTATATACTAAGTGGGTAATTAATTATCTACCTGCCTAACACCTACTACCCGCCTTAAAAAAATAATATAAATGTACTGATCACAGTATAGGCAGCTGCAATCAGTACACTGAAAGGGTTATTTTTAAATATATAAAAATAACCCTAAAAAAAGTTCAGTCTGATCAGAGAGCCCTCTGATCACAGTGATCAATGATACAGTACTGTACAGAAGATATACTGTACGGTATAGTGATCATGGCAGCGGGGAAAGGGTTAAGGGAGATTTGGGTTCCTGCGACTGACACAAAGGGTAAAAAAAAATGTGAAATAATTTTTTTGATCTAAAAATTTTTTTTTATCTGAAAGGGTTATTTTTTGGTCTGTAAAAATAACCCTAAAAAAGGTCAGTGTGATCAGAGAGCCCTCTGCTCACAGTGATCACTGATACAGTACTGTACAGCAGATATACTGTACAGTATAGTGATCACAGCAGTGGGGAAAGGGTTAAGGGAGATTTGGGTTGCTGCGACTGCCACAAAGGGTAAAGAAAAATAAGTATTTTTTTTGACCCTCCAAAAAATTAATAACTATAGTACAAAAGTATTAAATGCCCTAATCAGGTTGATTACAGTAATATGAGTGATCAGCACTGAAAGGGTTAAATAAAATATATGTTTTTAAACTTTTATAAAGTTTTAAAACACTTTTCTTCACAGGAGCTGCTACACCAACGATCTCTCTGCCTCTCTCTCTCAGATCGAAGTGAGGTGAGGAGAGGGGCAGAGACAATGTGTCAGCCAGTGATCTGAGATCATTGGCTGACACATACTAACAGTGATCACAGTGACTGGCTGTCACTGTGATCACCTCCTACAGATCGTGGTAATTGGCCACAGGGGGGGTGCCTGGGTGGTACAGGCATGCCCCCCACCGCGATATGTTGGGGGCTAATGGCTGCAGTTACATGTGTCAGCCAATAGGCTGACACATAGTAACACTGATCGCACTGACAGGCTATGGCAGCCTGTCAGTGTGATCAGACTGCAGCCTGACAGTGCAGATCACGGTCACTGACCGCAGGGGGGCTGCCTGGGGGGCCAGGCATGTCCCCCAACTGTGATCTGCTGCAGGAGAATGCGGCCGGCTCCATGTGTCTGCCGATTTCAAATCGGCTGACACATGGTAAATACCGATCGCAGTGACAGCCTGTCACTGCGATCAGAAGCTGCAGACCGCGGTCCCCAGGCACAGGGGGGCTGCCTGGGGGCCAGGCATGCCCCCTGACCGCGATCTGCAGCGGCCATGTGCCGCCGGCCAAGTGCCGCCGGCCACGTGGGGGGTAAGACCACCCAGGACGTTCTATGCCGCCCTCCGGTGTTTAGAGCCGGCCAATTAAGGACGACATAGAACGCCCTGCGGTCTTAAAGGGTTAAAGTGCTTTCTTAATTGGACCTAACTGTGCTGCTGTTGGATTGTTTGGAGCTATATGTCGGGTTTTCTGGAGCTAAAAGACCTTATTTGGAGTGTGCGCATTCCAGTTTTCCAAATTGGAATTTTCCCAGCTGGTCATCATGCACCCATGTCCTATTTGGGATATTTTTAAAGTCAATGTAAATTTACCCCCATCAAACCATACATTTTTAAAGAGTATAGGGTATTTCAAATTGTGGTATTTTAACACTTTCCATGCACTAATTCTACCACCAGTCTTTGTCAAACTTTTAGGTAGTCAGTGTTATTTTTCTTTCACATTGTACTTTTCGCATGGATTCTCAGTTCCTGTTATCTGTTACTGACAAAGAACACCCCAATATGTGTCCAGCAACTTCTCCTGAGTACAACAATACACCCAATGTACAGGTTTTATGGGTTTTTGCAAACTTACATGGGGTCAAATGTAGGGCTTTCCCCTTTTCCATGTTTGCACATTGAAATTTGCCAGATTGGTTTGCTGGGCCTATGTTGCCTTTGAGACCGTATGGCAGCACAAGAATGAGAATTAACCCCCATCATGGCATACCATTTATAAAAGTAGAAAACCCACGGTATTCAAAATGGAGTATGTCCACTTTTTTTTTTTAGCCACTTACTCACAAACCCTGACCAAAATTAGCGTTTATATTAGTTTTGTTGCAATTTTTACACATAAACTGCCATTTCATTGATGCTGTTATCAGTATAATACATTTTCCTGCACTAAAACACTCATATTTGGGTAATGTCTCACAAGTACAACAGTACCCCTCAAGTACAGGTTTTATTATGATTTGGAAAGTTACAGGGTCATTCATAAGATTTTCCAATTTTCCAATTTCTGTTTTTGTAAATTGCTATTTGACAAATTGGCTATGTTGCCTTTGAGATGGTATGGCAGCCCAGAAATGAAAATTAACCCCACTATGACATACCATTTGAGAAAGTAGACACGTTTTACGATTTTAAACACTCATATTTGTGTTCAGCAAAGGCTCCTGAGAATAACAATACCCCCCCCCCCCTCCCCAGGTTTTGTGGTTTTGTGTCTAAAAATGCCATTGTCAGCCGACACCACACTGATGTCCTAACTTGTATAGTGACAATCCAATTCAAGATATTACATACAGAACTTAACTAACAAAAGATGTATTATATATGCTTGGGAATCGAATAAGATACTACTTGCACAATAAACCATTTTTTCTGTTGATGTTCCAAGAGAGTTCTGGAACAAAAATTTCAAATCAAACAAAAAAATTTCAAAAAAATTCCAAAAAAATAGGGCTGCAAATTTGCTAGAGACCCCGACAAAATATAGATATGTCTTAACGAGTGTTTAAAAAACAACTGAAGCTGTTATATTCATTCAGTCCCTTGGGTTGAACCGTGTCAAGGTAATAAATCCAGAATGTCTCTCTTTGTAGAAGAATTTTTGATCTGTCACCACCTCTACCCAAAGGAGGAATGTGATCAATGATGGTAAATTTGAGAGTTGGTAAATGATGTTGCAGTTCAAGGAAGTGTTTCGCCACCGGTTTGTCTGTTTTGCCGTCTCGGAATGCCGTCATAATCCCCGATCTATGGCCTCTAATACGATCTCGTACTGTCATGTCTGTCTTGCCCACGTAATATTTGCCACAGGGGCAGGAGATCAGATATACCACATACTCACTTAAGCAGGTCAAACGGTGTTTGATTTGTATCCGTCTACCTGTATGTGGATGTGCATCCTGTAATCCTGTAAGCATATGGCCGCAGGTAACACAACCTAAACATTTAAAGCAACCTTTCTTTATATTCTCCTTTTGAGAGATATAGCGACTCGGTGTGTCAGTTCTCACCAAGATGTCTTTTAAGTTCTTGTTGCGTGCAAATGCAATGCATGGTTGTTGTGTGAAGATGGGATTCAATGTTCTGTCCAAGGACAATGGGCATTGAAGCAATGCGCGCTCTCCTGACAAAATCAGAAGTTTATGAAGGACCTCCGATTGAATTTCTTCTTGAAGGTTTATCTCTCACGCTGTCTAATAATTATTTTCGTTTTGAAAAAAATTTTTATATCCAGGAAACTGGCACAGCAATGGGATCAGCAATAGCGCCAACATATGCCAACAGCTTCATGTTCGCATATGAAAATACGCATATACTCTCTAGGTATCAGGAGAAATTGATACAATACCACAGATTCGTGGACGATATTTTCATATTATGGAAAGGTACGATAGATGAGCTGGAAATCATGGTGGAGGAACTTAATAATCTCGATTCACCAATCAAACTTAGTCTTACATGTGACACTGAAAAGATAAAATTAAATAAAAATCTTTTAATCTTAAATTTCTACCGAATTTGAAAAGTTCCACGTCCCATAGGAATTGGTTAGGTAGTGTGGTGGGGATATAGGAGAGACCCTTGTTGAGAATGTCAATTTCTTCCTTTGACAATTCTCTATCCGACAAGTTAAAGACTGGAATTATTTCCGGAGGGGTGGTTTGTCCCTGAGTCCAGTGGGGATGCCCCCCCTGGCCCCTCCGTGTAATGTGTCTCTTTCGTTTCTCAACGTACTCCTGGTGATTTTGCGTGGAGGAGATGTCGTTTCTGTTTGGTCGCTTATCCCTAAAAAAGTAACCGACTTTTGTGATGTAGATCCCTCATTTTCCGACGCCGACTCTCCCGAGGTGACATCTATAGTGGCTTAATGATTCTTTTACGGAAGCGTCTAGGTCTCTGTCTCTGATCTCTGATATATTGATATACAACTATCTCAATTTCTGGAGAAAAGCAATCCTCGGATTCCTGTCATCTATACACTTCCAAAAATCCATAAGCATTCCACCAAACCTCCTGGAAGACCTATTGTCTCGGCAGTGGATGGAATATTAGAGCCTATAGCTAAGTACTTGGACTTCCTGTTCAAATCTCCAGTTTATGCTATTCCAACATGCATAAGAGACACGGTACAATTGATAGAAGAATTGAAAAAGATAAAATTTGTTGATGAACGAATTACTCTAATCACTCTCGATGTGTCCAGCCTGTATACAGTGATACCCCATGAGGGGGGCATTGATGCGATGAGAGAACTACTGTTTGAGACTGAACATTACCAAGGTCCTCCTATAGAGTTCACCTTGGATCTGTTGGCCTTGGCCTTGGAAAATAACTATTTCAGGTTTGAGACCAAGTGGTATCTACAAAGAGCAGGGACGTCCATGGGGGCGGCTATGGCCCCTATGTACGCGAACTCATATATGTACCAGTATGAGAAAGAACATATTCTTAAGAAGTACTCAGGACATATTTTAAAATATTTTCGGTACATAGATGATATTTTAATCCTATGGAAAGGCGGTCCAGAAGATGCAACAAGATTTGTTGAAGACATCAATGGTTTGGATTCAACTATCAGAGTGACATCAAACATTAATTGTGAGAAAATCCAATTCCTGGATCTAGAGATCATGCTCGACCAGGGAATAATTGAATATCAATTATATACAAAACCAAGGGACCGAAACACATTACTTCATTACGAGAGTGCTCATCCCAAGCATGTGAGGGACTCTTTGCCATATTCACAATTTCTGAGAGTTATCAGGAACAACTCCAAAGTGGCCCAGTGTGAAATACAGTTACAACAAATGTACAACAAATTCATGGTCAGGGGCTACACACGGAAAGTTTTGGATAGAGCACTCAAAAAAGTGAGGGACCACACAGCAGGGAAAGGGAAGCAACCGCGTGAGAGTAAATCTAGGATTCCTTTCCCGATGACTTATAATACTTCTACCACTCGATTTTGCCAAACAGTGACCAAGAATTGGCACATCATGGAAAGTGACCCTAGTCTTCCTGATAGCCTTCGAAAGAAACCGATGTTTTCTTACAAAAACAGCAGGAGTCTGAGAGACCTTCTGGTCCACACAGATCCGACTCAAAGTTATATGCCGACCAACAAGAATATCGTGAATAATGGATGTGTGAGGTGTTTGGGGTGTGTCACTTGTGGACACCTCATTCCCTGTAAAAGTTTTAATCATCCACACACAGGCCAGCTGTTTAAAATTCAACACAGGATAAGCTGCCGAACTGAGTTCGTTATATACAAATGATCATGCCCATGTGGGCTGAACTATGTTGGCAAGACTGAAACTGCCCTATGTGAACGAATAAGGGGCCATAGGTCGAGCATTCGGCTTGCCTACAGGGATAATAAGTCGGACAAACCAGTGGCACGCTACTTCCTAGAGGAAGGTCATCCTTTAACATCATTGAAATGTGTAGCGATTGACCATCTTCCCCTTTCAAGAAGAGGAGGCAACAGACGGGAGAAATTGTTGCAGAAGGAAACATGGTGGATTAAAAAATTGGGAACGCTTGCTCCTGCTGGACTTAATGAAAAATTATCATACATTTCTTTTCTTTAAATATTAAGTATCAGATTGGAGGAATTTATATGAATATATATGAATTTCCTCATTAATATTATTCTTTAGTCCAGGTGCCGGACTTTTAAGCTTATATTACTATATAACTACGTTTTTAATAATTTTGAGTGTACAACATACATATACATCTTTTTGTCACTATAGACTTTTAGACAGATGCTGACCTATCTATATTTCAATTGGGGTATATTGTTGCCCTTTTCCCCTCATTCTCTCATTTGATTTCGTACTATATCATTATTTTGACTGATAGGGATGGAGATTATGGTTATTATAGACATTCTCCACTATACCAGACAATTAGATGATGAATATTACAGCACTTATAGCACTGACTTTTGGTCAATATTGTTAGCACATGTTATAGCACCAGTAGTCTATTATAGACATATTTGTCACTGTTTAATTTTAATTCACATTTATTCACTTAGTTTCTTTTTTCTCCAGCTATACCAAGGACAGGTTGTCCGGTATTACACTCTTTTTTCCTGATCGTATAATGTATCCTAGGCACACCAGGGTACTCTTATAGGAACACCCCTGCCCATAGAAAGGTCAGGCTTTATCTTGTGCCCAGCAGATTTTTCGGTGTTACAGTCTCGATAATACACAGTTCTCACGAAATAGATTAGTCATGTTGGTTTTATTATGTATATGGTACCACAACACTTAGCCAGAGATGGGAGAAGGGCTTAGGGCTGTTATGTATCCCGGTTTTTATGAAGCGATTAGGTATTTGGTCGGGCAACAGGCTATATTTCTGATCCGTTCCGGGAATTAACACTATATCGGAATTCTATGTTTCATGCGCATGCGCTCGAATCTCCGTAGTTACAAGTAACGCTGGCGCTTGGGGAATAAGCCAATGAGTGAAAGGCAGGCGCTTTGCGTCATAATCACCTTGGCAACCAGCCCACATACGGAAGTACACAGCGCGCAATGAGGCATGGACTTCAGATGGTGTTTGCCCATGTGTCCGTTGATTGGAATGGCCGGCCCCCATACACAGCTGATCTGTAAGTTTATTTTGATTGTTGTTCTTATTTAAACTCAGTTTGTGCATCATTTGTTTGTTGCTTGCTGTCCTGATGAAAGTTCCCTAGAGGAACTGAAACGTTGACATTTCGGAATAAATAGAAGTTTGTTTTTCTACAAAACCTGGGAGTGCTGATTATCCTTTACACATATATATATATATATATATATATATATATATATATATATATATAAAAAAATACAAATGGATATTTCAAAATGAAAGAAGAAGCGAAGAACATATATGTATATTGTATTGTAGAGTGGAATATATATATATACATATATATATATGTACATATATATATATATATATATATATAAAAATATCGCATAGGAGACATAAAAGATATAACATGTTAATAATGTCATATACAAAGAAATATATACCAATGAATTAATAGAAGTTGATATATTATATGTGGACAATATAATGCTCTTTCCACTTATCGTTTCCCTTATACAAAAAATAGGGGGTAATATTTTATAGATTCCCTTCATATATCTTATAATAGGAAATAGACTTAATTTGTGAAGGTTACATAAATGCTAAAATATCTAGATCGGTATTTAGACTGTATGGGGAGGAAGATTTAAGCCTATAGATCCACTCTGTCTCTTTCTTGGCTAGAGTTTTCGTAGTGTCACCACCTCTCCAATGTGGTGTCACTTTGTCTATGCCTATACATAAAAAAATATTTTAAATTGAATTTGGGGCATTTATTACAGTGTCGGGGGACACTGTGTTTGTCACTAAGTTTCCTAATTCCATTAAAATGTTCAAGCAGCCGTTCATGTAATTTACGGATTGTACGGCCTACATATTGTACTCCACACATACATTCTAGGAGATATACTACATTCTTACTATTGCATGTTATAAAATGCTTAATTTCAAAATTTTCACCTGTAACAAAGCTCTTAAAGCTTGTGGTTTTCCTTTTTTGATAACTATAGATACTGAGAACTTGAGAACTCAATAAGGCTGTTGCAATCTGTAGGTTTAAAAAAGTCTTATTACATATTACTTTTTTGTTAATAAAAAAGTTAAATCTAAGAAATTAATCTGTGTGTCTCCTAATTCTTGTTTAACATTTAGACTATAATCATTAGAATTCACATAGGATATAAAATTATTTAATTCAGAACTTCCACCTTCCCAGATAATAAGAACATTGTCTATGTATCTTTTCCATAGCACCAGGTTTGCCCTAAATGGATTGTTGTCCCAGATACATCTTGTACATCTTGCTTTCCAATCTGCTACAAAGATGTTGGCGTAACTAGGAACAAACCTGGTGCCCATGACCGTGCCACAAATCTGGAGGTAGTGTGTGCCTTCAAACCAAAAATAATTTTAATACAGAATAAATTCAATACATTTCAAAATAAATTCCATCTGCTTTCCTGACATATTCACATCCTTATTTAAAACTTTTTTTATTGCAGTTATCCCTTTTTCATGATCAATTACCGAATCTCATTAGAGATATCTTTGCCAGAAGCTCAAGGAAGCAAGGTGAAAGGTCAGTGTAGGACCCACATGAGGGGGTTTTCCTTGACGTTGGCAGGCGGGCATTCCCTCCAATGGCCATTGGAGTAACTAAATAACCTCCATTTGTTTAAATATGCATAAGGATTTTGGAGAGAGCGCAGGTAAATTTTTTCTTTGGTTTTTACATTATTATTTATATGGCGCCAACAAATTTCACAGTGGAAGGAGAGGTCGGAGTCAAAGAGAACACCTAGGCCGTACCTGCATGGTGGAGCTGATGGTAGCACCGTTTACTTGGAGGGAGACAAACACAGGAGTAGCAACACTTGAGGGAGGAAACACCAGAATTTTAGTTTTGGTCAAGTTGAGGTTAAGGAAGTGGGCAGCCATCCATCCATCCAGTTTGAAATAGCAGAGAGGCAGTCAGAGACACTAGTCAAGAGGGACGTGGAGAGATCAGGACAGATCAGGTAGATTTGCATGTCATCCGCATATAAAATATATTGGAAAGCAAATGAGCTAAAGAGTTTACCAAGGGAGTGTCAGGATTACAGTATGATCCAGCAAGTAGAATTGTGTAACACAGAGGACTGATACGTAACGTATACCGGACCTTAGAATGGCCAGACTAATGTACCAAAGAATAGTCAGGATCAGGAATAGCCGAGGTCAAGGGATACAGAGAGAGACACAATGATAAGGAAAAGCCAGGGGTCAGGGATGCCAGAAAACAGAGAAGTCAATATCAATGCAAAAGTCAAATAACCAGAATAACCAGAATCAATAACGCGCTCTTGGACAACCACGAGGGATACCTTGACAGGGCACTGAGCAAGAGGAGAACTGGGCCTAAATACCCCGCCTGTGGATGCAATTGGTTGTAACCGGCCTTTGACCCAAAAGGCAGTTACCAGGTTCCTATTTGCATGATTGCTGCTCAGCACAAACCTTCCTGTGGATTGATTGCTGCTCGGCACAACTTTCCATGTCAGGGCAGTAATGTTGTTCGGCACAACTTTTCCTGTCTGAAAAGTAAATGCCATTAATCACATTTTTATGTGCGGATGAATATGTGACAGGGAGGCAGTATAGATAGAGGGACCAAGGACTGAACCTTGGGGGACACCAACAGAGAGGAGTTGGGGAGAAGAAGCAGAGCCAGAAAGAGTGCTGGGGGAGATAGGAGGAGGACCAGGAGAGAGCAATATCTTGTAGACTGATATTGCGGAGGATGAGAAGAAGCTGTGGATGATCAACAGTGTCAAAAGCCGCAGACAGGTCAAGGCCATCACATTGTTCTTTCTGTGAATTATTCCTGATAACTCTAAGAAATTGAGAAAGAGGTAGAGAGTCATTAAGGTGCTTGGGATGTGTGCTTTCGTAGTGCAAAGTTATATTCCAGCCTGTGGGATTGGTGTACAGCCTTTATTACAGTTTTTTCATTAGTCAACAAGACCTCAACATTGGTTCTTCCTCTCGCGATCTTGAAGCTGTGCCACTGTTACCATTCTAACATACACACTCTGGATCCCCCCTGCACACACTAGATCTCCTTTTAAGTAACAAGCACACTACATTCCCTACACACTCTCTACAGCCCCTACACTAAATCCCCTATACACACACACATACACTACAGCCTTTATGGACACACTTATTACACCCCCTATACACACATACACAGGCATCAGATTCTATCTCTCTTTACCATCAATGCGTTTTTCTGGATTTTTTTTTTTTGTTATTCTGTCTTTCACTGTTAAAATCCACCTACCATTCAAATTATAGACTGATCATTTCTTTGTCAGTGGGCAAACATTCAAAATCAGAAGGGGATCAAATATGTTTTTACCCTCACTGTAGAAAATATCAACGGTTTGTCCAGTGGCATCAGACAATAGTTTCCACTGTACAATCTCAACTTGAAATGGATTATTTGGATTACACTTTATATATACACTAATGGATAATAAGGGGCACCTTGCCCTTTTACTGCCACAAATTATCTATTAATATGTATAAAATGTAAATCAAAATTAACAGTAAAATAGGCTGTGGATTTGTATTAATTGCCTTTTGGTAATGTACTCTCCAAAGTTAGCATGGCCATTGGAATCTTGCCTTGTGAAAATATTAAATATAAAAGGTGAATTACACAAAGAGGTAAGAGGAAAACGGGTGAAAATAGGACAGGCAGTCTGAACAGTCAGAACAGATTTGATGGTCAGTATGGTGACCATGATGGTCATGGGTGGAGGGTTGGAGGTCCCACCATTTATTTTACCCCTTAAGGACACATGACGGAAATATTCCGTCATGATTCTCTTTTATTCCAGAAGTTGTGTCCTTAAGGGGTTAATGGCCACCACTCATAGGACTAGTTAATTAATTTATTAGGTGCACCATCAAAGGGGGCATGCATGACCTCTGCAAGATCTGGCTAGTCACTAGACTTTTCTTATGACAGCGTGCAGCCACTGACCCCTTGCTGTTTAGTAGACATGCTCTTACTCACAGCATGTAGGGGCATATGGGAGGATTTAACCTTTCTAGTAATTTGGGAGTCATATCGACTCCCATAGGACTGTACATTTTTTGGCGAGGGAGACATAGGGGGATTTTGGAAGCTGTGCTTTTTAAATATGACAAGGAGAGAGAGATGCAAGCTGGTAGCTACGTCCTTCTAACTAAACAAAAGAACAAATTCCATGGCTGAAATTGTATCCAACTTAACAAAAGAACAAATTGAATGGCCAAAATGTAATTCAACATGATTTTGCAGGGTTGTATAAATCAGGTAGGCAGGTTAAAGCAGAGATGTATGTTATCCAGGTAGGTATGAAGCAGGTTTGTATAAATCAGGTAGGTAGGATATTGCAGAGAAGTGTAGTTGTAGATAATCCAAGTTGGTAAGGAGCAGGGGTGGCAGCAATTCAGGTAAGAAGCAATGCAGGTAAGTTACAGGTTGTTTCACAGTTTTTGTAGTATGGGTGTGGCCATTTATAGCAGAACTGTGTTTCATATGATACAGTATCATATTAAACAAAGTATGAGGTGACTAGTGGCTAGGGAACTGTATTTAACCCCTTAAGGACACGTGACATGTCATGATTTCCTTTTATTCCAGAAGTTTGGTCATTAAGGGGTTAAAGGGACGGTAATAAATGGAAACATCTCGCTTGTCATCATAGGAACCTGACAGCACGGTGCCTGCAACCTCCAAATGGCAAGCAGGCTGCTTGCGGGATCCACACAGCATGGGGAATTGCGGTGGAGACACCTACAACCTCCATGACAGCAAGCACATGAGGCACTGGGCTTGAAGCCCGATACACACCAGGGGAACTGTGTTCAACCCGCAAAGGGCATATGCTGAACGACTTGCCAGCCATCCTGCAACAAACCATAGCACCAAGCTGCAAATGTATAAACACATTTCTTTTAAATATGTTCTCTTGGATGTTTCTTTCCTGTGACTGACCCAGGGTACCTGGGGAGTAGTATAGGGTGGCACACTCTGTATAGCCCAACTTTTCTTAAACATGCATACTTTCTCCCTTTAAGCACACGATAACTAGCATGCTCACTCTCACACATTGCTCTACATACATTTCTTTCCATGTCTAGAGGATTTTCTCAGAGCACCTGCGGTAGCACAAGGTAGTATCTAAATATGATTTGCCTTTTGATATAATAACATAACAATGTACTGTAATCTTGATATGCCCTACAGCTACATATGTACTCTGACTTAAGAATGTTTGCAATCACTGTTGTGGCATTACAGACTTGCTTGTTATCCTATGCACATTAAAATAAAGAATAAAAACAAAATATGGAAAAGTACTTGGAATATTTTTTTGTTTTCTTGAGCCTGCAACCAGATACAAACCAGATACAAATAAATAATTTTATGGAAAGCTTCCATAAGGTAAATTAGCCACCAAATATTGATGCTTCTCTCCAAAGAGACATAATAGCGTGCTTCCATTCTTTTAAATTTAAAGATCAAATAATGAAGTCAAATAACACACAGGAAAAACAAAGGCACGAAATATGAGAAAATCCGCCTGTTCCCAGATTTATCTAATTACACAAGATCTCAAAGAAAATCATACGCACCAATGACTGCTATATTAAGAAGTAAAGACATTAAATATATATGGCTATATCTAGTAGGTATTGCAATGATAGTAGACGGAAAAAGAATATTGTTTACAAACATAGAAGATCTGAAGAAATGGATGACCAAAAAGAAAATATTGGAAAATAAATAGAATAAAATGACAAAGCTGGACTTTATACATTTTGAGATATATATAGGTATATATTTCTTTTTTTCTTTTCTTACCTCCCTACATTTAAGGTTAAGTTCACAAAATAGCTGTGATAATAGATAATAAATCTAGTTGATACACAATAATAGAAATAGGAAGACATTTAGTCACTAGTATTAAATTGCAATCACTTAACAGATTTTGATACACATGATGTGAATGATAATATGCATAAGAAAAGAAGGGTAATATAGGCACAAATATTTAAATATAACTATATGTCAGAAGATGTCATACATGAAATGTCTGGTAGATAATACAATGATAAAAGGTGTATAACTATATAGAGTGTTTAAAAAATCACTAAATAAGATACACATTGTGAAATTAATTGTCACTTGTCACAAAAACAAATTAGATAAATAGGATAATTTATGAAACTTACAATGCACAGTATAAGAATGAAGGAGGGTCCAGTGTTTAAGACAAAATTGTTTAAAGATCCAGATAGAGAACGAGAGAATGGAGATAAAAGGAAAAATAGGTTTAAAGAGACTCTTTGTTTTTTTTTTCCTTTCTCTTTTCTCTTTTTAAATGGACATATAAATGAAAAAAGCACTTTGAATTTTTGAAGTATTGATGTATACAACCTGCGGTAGACCATGGATAGTACTGTGCCGCAATGCGGACCATTTGTTTTCAGAGTCTGGATGGACGAAAAGGGCTTTTGCTGTTCTCTTTCTGCCCACACACTGGATTCTTTCGAGGGGGGTTTCTTACTCCCTGAGGAGAGTGAGGAGGGTATTTTATAGGGATTTTTTTTTTTATTGGGTTTCTTTTTTTGTTACGTGCACATATGGGGAGGGTGGGATTGCTGTTGATATGGGACTTGTCACTGGCTCAAATGTGGAAATAATTAACCAGGTTTTGATATTAAAATAGTCACAATAAATGCTTGTGGTGTCAACTCACCCCCCAAAAAAGAGGTATTTTGTTAGAATTTCTGAGAAAGGAACAAATTCATATATGTGCAAGACAAGAAACTCATTGGAAAGAAGGGGACATAATGAGAATTAGGTCAAATCACTACCCGCATATATATACTTCATCATTAATAGATAATAAAAAGAGTTGAGTTGCTATTATCTTCTCAAATAAAATTTTATTAAAGGTATTACATCAGGACAGTGATAATCACGGCAGATATCTGATACTGGTATGCAAGATAAATAACAAATTATATAGTCTCATAGGGATGTATGCTCTTAACCACTCTTCTATTAACCCCTTAAGGACTGAGCCAAATGTACACGTTGTAATCAAAACAAAATGTAAACAAAAACTTGAATTTGCGCTATATGTCTGTTCAGGCGTAATTCACCTCTTTCATATTATGTGCACCCACACTTATTATATATAATTAGTGTTGTCGCGAACCCGAACTTCCGCAAATGTTCGCGAACCGCGCGAACCGCCATTGACTTCAATGGGCAGGCGAATTTTAAAAACAACAGGGACTCTTTCTGGCCACAATAGTGATGGAAAAGTTGTTTCAAGGGGACTAACACCTGGACTGTGGCATGCCAGAGGGGGATCCATGGCAAAACTCCCATGGAAAATTGCACAGTTGATGCAGAGTCTGCTTTTAATCCATAAAGGGCAGAAATCACCTAACATTGACACCTGTCCTCAAAGCCCAGCCCTGATACACACTGACACAGAGCAGAATAGAGACTGTTCCCCCTACATAGGGTCACTTGGCAGATATGGATTTACACCTGTCCTCAAAACCCCTGATACACACTGACACAGAGCAGAATAGGGAATGTTCCCCCTACATAGGGTCACTTGGCAGATATGGATTGACACCTGTCCTCAAAACCCCTGATACACACTGACACAGAGCAGAATAGAGACTGTTCCCTGTCCACAGAGACCATGATACACACTGACACAGAGCAGAATAGGGACTGTTCCCCCTACATAGGGTCACTTGGCAGATATGGATTGACACCTGTCCTCAAAACCCCTGATACACACTGACACAGAGCAGAATAGGGACTGTTCCCCCTACATAGGGTCACTTGGCAGATATGGATTGACACCTGTCCTCAAAACCCCTGATACACACTGACACAGAGCAGAATAGAGACTGTTCCCTGTCCACAGAGACCATGATACACACTGACACAGAGCAGAATAGGGACTGTTCCCCCTACATAGGGTCACTTGGCAGATATGGATTGACACCTGTCCTCAAAACCCCTGATACACACTGACACAGAGCAGAATAGGGACTGTTCCCCCTACATAGGGTCACTTGGCAGATATGGATTGACACCTGTCCTCAAAGCCCCTGATACACACTGACACAGAGCAGAATAGGGACTGTTCCCCCTACATAGGGTCACTTGGCAGGTATGGATTGACACCTGTCCTCAAAGCCCCTGATACACACTGACACAGAGCAGAATAGGGACTGTTCCCCCTACATAGGGTCACTTGGCAGATATGGATTGACACCTGTCCTCAAAACCCCTGATACACACTGACACAGAGCAGAATAGGGACTGTTCCCCCTACATAGGGTCACTTGGCAGATATGGATTGACACCTGTCCTCAAAACCCCTGATACACACTGACACAGAGCAGAATAGAGACTGTTCCCTGTCCACAGAGACCATGATACACACTGACACAGAGCAGAATAGAGACTGTTCACCGTCCACAGAGACCATGATACACACTGACACAGAGCAGAATAGGGACTGTACCCCCTACATAGGGTCACTTGGCAGATATGGATTGACACCTGTCCTCAAATCCCCTGATACACACTGACACAGAGCAGAATAGAGACTGTTCCCTGTCCACAGAGACCATGATACACACTGACACAGAGCAGAATAGGGACTGTTCCCCCTACATAGGGTCACTTGGCAGATATGGATTGACACCTGTCCTCAAAACCCCTGATACACACTGACACAGAGCAGAATAGAGACTGTTCCCTGTCCACAGAGACCATGATACACACTGACACAGAGCAGAATAGAGACTGTTCACCGTCCACAGAGACCATGATACACACTGACACAGAGCAGAATAGGGACTGTACCCCCTACATAGGGTCACTTGGCAGATATGGATTGACACCTGTCCTCAAAACCCCTGATACACACTGACACAGAGCAGAATAGAGACTGTTCCCTGTCCACAGAGACCATGATACACACTGACACAGAGCAGAATAGGGACTGTTCCCCCTACATAGGGTCACTTGGCAGATATGGATTGACACCTGTCCTCAAAACCCCTGATACACACTGACACAGAGCAGAATAGAGACTGTTCCCTGTCCACAGAGACCATGATACACACTGACACAGAGTGTCCGCGTGAAATAGGGCCGTGAGTAATGACGTCACGGGTAGCCTGCCCATAGTATCGCATAGGGTGGAAGAGCTGATAGGACATCTGAAACATATTGGGATGGAGATGCTTAATTGTTCTCCAAAATGCTTGACACCACCCCATAGTGAATCTCTGCAAACTTTAATACCATCAGAGGAGGAAGAATGTGGCAGCCCACTGGGATTATTCGAAAAATTTCAAATTGATGATTTTCCAGACCCTGGGGTTGACATTAGTCCAGATTTACATCTTGTGACCCATGAGGATGTTCCAGGCACTACTTGTGAAATAAAGACAGATAATAAAGTGAATGATCCTTCTCCTTGGGACTTGCACCCTGTCGTTGAAGGTGGAGTAGGCAATGGCAAGAGCATGCTGTGGGTAGTCAGTGCAAACACTCTCTTCCCGGTGAATAATGAGGAGACTAACTATGATGACGTTATTTGCGTTGAAAGTAATGATGCCAGAGATCTTTTGAAACCATATGGAAGGAACGAATTGGTTAAAAGAAAGGCAAGAGACCACCTGCATATAGACAAGAATACGCATAAGAGAAAGAAGAGAACAGGTGAAAAAGAGAAGCTGCAGACTGCCTATCTGCAAATAGTTGAGTTATGTCCTGAAGATGTCCGTGTTACCACAGTGCAGACTCTGTTTGATACACTACTGAGGAGAGTCAGAGAAACCCCAGATCTTCACGTATTGGATGAGTCGGTGCGTGGAGTTGCAGAGAACGTAGAACAAGAAATATTTAAACTTTTCCTGTGTACTGACAGCAGATATAAGAATAAATACCGGATCCTCCTTTTCAATTTGAAGGATCCTAAAAATCAGATCCTGTTCCGTCGTGTGGTCCTTGGTGAAATCACCCCACAGTGTTTGGTTCTAATGAGTGCAACGTAAATTGGCAATGTGCACTGGAACAGTTCTGCAGAGCACACGCTGAAGGAAAGACTGACAGAGCCGCTTGAAGACAAGTAACTGCTATTCAATCTATAACAGTGAAAAACAAATTTTGGTTTTAAAAGCACGCTATAGAGACACCAGATATGATTGGCAATGTGCACTTGAACAGTTCTGCAGAGCACACACTGTAGGCCTGAGACACCCGCTTGAAGACAAGTAACTGCTATTCAATCTATAACAGTGAAAAACAAATTTTGGTTTTAAAAGCACGCTATAGAGACACCAGATATGATTGGCAATGTGCACTGGAACAGTTCTGCAGAGCACACACTGTAGGCCTGAGACACCCGCTTGAAGACAAGTAACTGCTATTCAATCTATAACAGTGAAAAACAAATTTTGGTTTTAAAAGCACGCTATAGAGACACCAAATATGATTTGCAACTGTCAAAGCACGCTGGAACAGGTCTACAGAGCACACGCTGAAGTAGGCCTGACACCCAGATGCTTGCAGACAACTAACTGATCTTCTATTACAGTGAAAAAAAATGATTTCTTTAAAATCTAAAGCTTAATCAATTGTTAAAACAGATATGAGTGGTGGCACTGGGCAAGTAGGCACAGTATCCAATGTGAACCTCACACAGAAGCTGGCAGGCAGGCAGGCAACTGCTCTTCTATTACAGTGGAAACTAAATTTTGGTTGTAAAAGCACGCTATAGAGACACAAGATATGAGTGGCAACTGTCAAAGCACGCTGGCACAGGTCTGCAGAGCACACGCTGAAGTAGGCCTGACACCCAGACGCTTGCAAACAACTAACTGCTCTTCTATTACAGTGAAAAAAAATATTTATTTTAAATGTAAAGCTTAACCAATTGTTAAAACAGATATGAGTGGTGGCACTGGGCAAGTAGGCACAGTATCCAATGTGAACCTCACACAGAAGCTGGCAGGCAGGCAACTGCTCTTCTATTACAGTGGAAACAAAATTTTGGTTGTAAAAGCACGCTATAAAGACACCAGATATGAGTGGCAACTGTCAAAGTACGCTGGCAGGGTTGTGCAGGGCACACGCTGAAGGAAGGCCTGACAGAGCCGCTTGAAGGACACTGACTGTCTGCTATTAGCTTACACTGGAAACCTTTTTTCTTTGTAAAAGCACGCTAAAGAGACACCAGATATGATTGGCAACTATCAAAGCACGCTGGCACAGGTCTGCAGAGCACACGCTGAAGTAGGCCTGACACCCAGACGCTTGCAGACAACTAAATGATCTTCTATTACAGTGAAAAAAAAATATTTATTTTAAATGTAAAGCTTAACCAATTGTTAAAACAGATATGAGTGGTGGCACTGGGCAAGTAGGCACAGTATCCAATGTGAACCTCACACAGAAGCTGGCAGGCAGGCAACTGCTCTTCTATTACAGTGGAAACAAAATTTTGGTTGTAAAAGCACGCTATAGAGACACAAGATACGAGTGGCAACTGTCAAAGCACGCTGGCAGGGTTGTGCAGGGCACACGCTGAAGGAAGGCCTGACAGAGCCGCTTGAAGGACACTGACTGTCTGCTATTAGCTTACACTGGAAACCTTTTTTCTTTGTAAAAGCACGCTAAAGAGACACCAGATATGATTGGCAACTGTCAAAGCACGCTGGCACAGGTCTGCAGAGCACACGCTGAAGTAGGCCTGACACCCAGACGCTTGCAGACAACTAACTGATCTTCTATTACAGTGAAAAAAAAATGATTTCTTTAAAATCTAAAGCTTAAGCTATTGTTAAAACAGATATGAGTGGTGGCACTGACTGTGCAAATGGGCAAGGCATCCAACCTGACACAGAAGCTGGCAGGCAGGCAACTGCTCTTCTATTACAGTGAAAACAAATTATTTATTTTAAATCTAAAGCTTAACCAATTGTTAAAACAGATATGAGTGGTGGCACTGGGCTAGTGGGCACAGTATCCAATGTGAACCTCGCACAGAAGCTGGCAGGCAGGCAACTGCTCTTCTATTGCAGTGAAAAAAAATATTTATTTAAAATCTAAAGCTTAACCAATTGTTAAAACAGATATGAGTGGTGGCACTGACTGTGCAAATGGGCAAGGCATCCAACCTGACACAGAAGCTGGCAGGCAGGCAACTGCTCTTCTATTACAGTGAAAAAAAAATATTTATTTTAAATGTAAAGCTTAACCTATTGTTAAAACAGATATGAGTGGTGGCACTGGGCAAGTAGGCACAGTATCCAATGTGAACCTCACACAGAAGCTGGCAGGCAGGCAACTGCTCTTCTATTACAGTGAAAAAAAAATATTTATTTTAAATGTAAAGCTTAACCTATTGTTAAAACAGATATGAGTGGTGGCACTGGGCAAGTAGGCACAGTATCCAATGTGAACCTCACACAGAAGCTGGCAGGCAGGCACCTGCAATTACATTACACAGGAAAAAAAAAAAGCAGCCTGATGTTATAGCCCTAAAAAGGGCTTTTTGGGGTGCTGTCCTTACAGCAGAGATCAGATGAGTCCTTCAGGATTGTAGTGGACACTGAATACCCTAGCCTAGCTATCAATTTCCCTATCTAATCAGCAGCAGCTAAACTTTCCCTCCTCTCACTAAGCATGCATCTTCCGAATGAATCGAAAATGGATGCTGGGAGGGAGGTTGGAGGGTGTGGAAGGGAGGGAGTGCTGCTGATTGGCTGGAATGTGTCTGCTGACCGAGAGGCACAGGGTCAAAGTTTGCCCAATGATGACGAATAGGGGGCGGATCAAACTGCGCATGTGTCCGCCCGCCGCGGCGAACGCGAACACGCTAATTTCGCCAGGTACTGTTCGCCGGCGGACAGTTCGGTACATCACTATATATAATTTTATTCAGGGGAAACAGGGCTTTCATTTAACATCAAATATTTAGGTATAAAACATAATTTAATATGAATAAAATATTAAAAAATGGGAGAAAATAAGAATTAAAAAAAAATGTTTAGTTCTATGTGACATTCTAACTGAGTGTCATAATACTGTTTGCTTTTACTGCAATAAAATAACATATATAATTTAATTTTACACTGTTTTAAACACTTTTAATTTTTTTCAGGCAGCAGGGGGAGTACCTTTTTATTATAGGCACTCCCCCTGCTGGCACTGACATGGACTATGCCATCCATGTGATCGTGAGGTCCTCGCAAGGACCTTGCGATCACATGGCCATAGGGGGGCCAAAGAGGATGCAGGGGGAGCTCCTGGGCTCCCAGGTAAGTCCCCATACTGCGATCGTCGGTGTGGGATCGTCGGTGTGGAATCGCCGGCGACCAGTTAAGTAAATAGGATGGTGGGGATGTGCTATGCCGCCCCCCAGGCATTTAGAGCCAGGTCCCTAAGGATGGCATAACACGCCTGCCGTCCTTAAGGGGTTAAGTTTATAAATAAAATAAATAAAGTATTAAATGGAGTGGAAAGGATTAAACAAGGTGAAATCTTACTAATGGGAGATTTCAACTGTGTGATGAAATCGACAATTGATAGATTGATAGATCGATCCAATGGAAGTAATATTAATAGCAGAAATATAGGGAATAACGCTAAAAGAATGAGAGAATTAATCAAAAGATTTGCTTTATTAGATGTATGGAGGATATTTAATCATAATGTAAAAGACTATACATGCTTTTCCAAATCATTCTTAACCTATTCTAGAATTGATTTTATATATTCTTATATTGATCAAATGAGAAAAGTAAAAAAAAAATCATAGTGGTCCCTTGGTCAGATCATAGTGCCATTGTATTACAAACCAATGATGAATTTGACAAAAAACATAGTTGTTGGAGGTTAAATGATTATATTTTAAATAAATCTCAACATGTTGAATGTTGAAGTAAATAACAAATTTATTTTTTAAGGAGAATAAAGATGATGAAGTGCCATCATCCATGGTATGGTGTGCATATAAAAGCACCATCCGGGGTCAGTTAATTAAGATTGGGGCATACGAAACAAAATAAAAACATTCTCCAGGACTAGCAGAATTATATATAAGGTAGGATAATTTATCCTCCTGGCAGAGGATTGAGAAGTGAGGCGGCAGGGGCATGTTCTATACACCAAAACTGCTTCATTAAGCTAAAGTTGTTATGGTGACTATAGTGTCCCTTTAAACATAATGATCAAAAGGTTATGGTACCAGAAAAAATAGGACAGGTATTTGAGGATTATTTCAAAACCCTCTATAGTCTTCCAATAACATCTACCAAAAAATATATTGAGGATTTTTATGGAAAGTATAAATTACCTCAATAAATACACCTATCAGGATTGAGGAGATTGATAAAGTAATAGGAAAACTACAAATAAACAAATCACCTTGTCCCGATGGATTTTCAAATACATTTTATAAAATATTAAAGCATAACATTAAAACACATCTTCTTAAGGTCTTTAATTGTTTTTGTAGAAAACATCCAATTCCAATGGAGATGTTGCAATCTAACATAGTCCCTATTTTAAAACATGAAAAAAAATAGTCTAGAAGTTCAAAATTATAGGCCTATAGCATTACAAAACGTTGATATTAAACTATATTCTGCAATCTTGGCGACTAGGTTAAATACAATTATCAATCATATTATTCACCCAGATCAGTGAGATTTGTACAGTGTAGATCCTCCACCCATAATATCCGGCGTCTAATAGATATAATGGATGTAGCTCTGCTGCCGTGGATTCCATTTCTGACCCTGTCATTGGATGCTGAGAAAGCATTTGTCAGGGTCAGATGGAGTTACCTACAAGTTACCTACCTCACTAAAATCTTTTAGATGCCATTATGGCTTTGTATTCAATTACGACAGCAAGGGTGATGGGCAATGGGTTCAGCTCTGGATGGTTTCCATTAGAAAGTTGTACTAGACAGGGCAGATCATTGTCCCCACTGTTGTATATAATGACTGTAGAGCCACTTGCAATAGCTCTAAGGTAAAATGAATACATTAAAGGCTTTGAATTCTATCAGACATGTTCAAAGTTAAATCTATATGCGAACATTGTGATTTTAACTCTCCAAGATCCAATAAATTCTATGAAAGCTTTAATGCTAATTATCCGAAAATTCAGAGATTTCAGGATATAAACTATGTAACGGATCACCTGGTACCCCGACCGGGTACCTCCGTTAAAGGATGCTCCTAGTGCTTCCTGAGGACTCCAAGCACTCTGGCAGACACCACAATCACCGAATCCGAGAAACCTTTTAAATTCTCCCAAGCATATGAATGCTGTAGACCATTGAATAGGAACCATACGAATAGGCTTGTACTCCTAGCAGTCAACTGGAACAGCATTCAATAACTCCTTCCCCCAATAATGAGACGACACATCACTTTGAGGGTAAAAACAGGAACTGAGGACTGGGACACCCAGTCTGGCTTTTATTACAAACAAGTACATACAGGACACTCCCAGGGGGAGGATGAAATTAACCAATCACAGGGATGTACCTCCCACACATTTCCTCCTCTTAGATTAACAGTTAAACCAATTATTACATACAATAAAAATACAGTTTTTACACACACACTGTAACTTTAAAACCATACATTCAATTTCAATAAAAGTTGCATATTCAGACTCAGCATACATCAAACATAAACACTTCCAAAAATCAGCCAAATCCATCCAGTGGATCAAAAGTTAGCTGGAAGTCCTTTATGACCGACCGCAAGCACAATTTCCTGCCCAAAACAGTTCCATAGATTTGGGCTGTGCGGTCGGTCAATTTCATGCCGAAAAAACGACTAAGTCCCATTTCGAACGGGACTTAGTCTCTGGAGCTGCAAGTTCCGTATGGAAGAAGGTAAGGGTCAGCGGTGTTCGGCAGAATGTGTAGCCGATTTTAGTTCCACAGAATCTTTAGCATACACCGCTGACCGCATTCGAGGAAACCAAGATGGCCGCCGCCACGTGCAATTAACCGGCAGTAACCTCACAGCCTGGGAGGTAAATTGCCTGCACACTTTAGCTTCTGGGTGGTCCGCCTGTGTGGTACTTGGTTCAGTAAGCCCTATTTACTGAACCAAGTGGGGGAAAGCCAGGAACAAGTTATTTTACCGGTCTGGGGACATAGTCTTAAAGGGGCATTGTTCACCAAAGTCACAATATGTCCCCAGACGGTTCTTAAAGGGCCATACACACCAATAAAAGTCCATACGTTTTCAGGGGCCATAGTCTTAAAGGGTATTGTTACCCAAAGTCTCAATAGGTCCCCAGACAGTTCTTAAAGGGTCAGCAGCAGTACAATAAAATACCATTCACTTTACTTAAAGGGCCAGCAGTCGCACGATAAAATACAATATGCCCCAAATATGTCCAGGGGCCATAGTCGCAGGGCAGGAGGCTAGCAACCAGGCTTCTCCAGTTCACAGTGGCGAAGTTGGTTTCGCCACAAACTAAATCTAGAGATGTCAATTGCTCTTGAGAAGTACATACCAGAGGATGAAAAACAATATCTTGATAGACAATATGGCTTCAAGTGGGCCACAAACTCCATAAATTATCTCGGTATTCAATTGAGTACAGATGTTTCAAAAATTATTGAACTACATTTTCTACCTCTACAAAAGCAAACTAATAAAAATTTGGTGGAATGGAAAAGTAACACAATTTCTTGGTGGGGTAGGGTGAACATTTTGCCTAGGTGGATCTACCTTTTTAGATCAATCCCCCTTAATATACCTATAAGCTGGTTAAAAATTATATAGGCTGGATTTAGGAAGTTTGTATGGCAAGTTAAACCGCCAAGAATAAATATTAAAACTATGATGTTAAGATGATAAGGAAAAAAAATATTATTGTACTGTGAAGTAAATCTTATATTGAGTTCAGAAATTTTCCTACCCCAATTGGATTGTCATTAATTGATAAAGTATAAATGAGATTTCTTAATCCATATAAAAATGGCAGCAAAATGTGCAATTACTAAGCATTAAACCAAATATTCCTCATTTGTCCAAAGTAGAGGTACAAGTACTCTATCGAATAAAAATGGAGAAAGGAAGGTGGACCAATCAGAGGCAATATGAAACACTGGGAATGTATTTAGAGAAGTTAGAATCCAAGCATAATATTAACGTACAATTAAAATCAAGGTTAGAATGAATAAATTGACAACTCCTATATCCTAATATGCGTCATAATTTAATATTGAATTCACTGTATATTGTATTCTAGTAGTTACTTACATGCAAAAATGTGATACTAATGTTTATGGACAATTATGGTTGTACAGTATACAGTATATAATATTTTTGTCTACATGTTTGGATCTTGTTTATATAAGTAAAAGAAAATAAATAAAGAGATAAAAAAAAAAAATCATCACCAACCAGAAAAAATAAAAAGAACACACTTTTCAGACATTTACTCTCTCCAGTTTAGAACAGGAGAGAGTACTGTATATGCTGAGTGAGAAAATTAAACCTTTCAAAGTTTGTCCTTAAAATAGGAATTAGAAACCTAAATAACACATGTATTCTCCAATACAGAAGCTGCCAATTTAGACAGAACTAGGGCAAATCTCTGCAATGCTTTTATATTTATATGATTAAAAACCAATTAAAAAATCCCAAGTAAAAAAAAATAATAATAATAATAATTCCTGATCATTATCCCTTAATAACCCTTCAAATTCTCTCCCAGCAAATTTAAAAGGATACTCCAGACTCCTAAGGCACTTTTTGATAAATGAAACTTGTTACTCCCCCTTAGCTTTCAATCAGAAAACAGGTCCTGTTACTTCCAGGTGTATTTAGCTCAGTGGAGTTAAACTCAAGAGGTAGTCAACTGCCCAGATCACCTGCCTTGCAAAAACCTGTCACTGAGCTGCATTTGAAAGTCTGTAATTGGACAGCCACAGAATGCTTGGGCTGGTGGAGATGGGTAGGCTTGTAAAAACTGTAGATAAAAGATCTCCAACTTTTGCAAGCTGTCTTTAGATATAAACCAATTAAAACCAATAGATATAAACCAATTATAAACCAATATAAAAACATACACAATTAAATGCATACTTTATTTGGGGTATATCTACTTAACAGTGTGTTTTGTATCTGAGCAATGGAATGTACCTTTAAGCTCACAGTTCTATAATTTCCATGCAAAGGTTTTGAACCCTCTTTGAATATAGCAACCAGACAAGGCCATTGTATTTCCTCCCCCAGCCTCTCTGTGTGCCTCTTTCTCCTCCACAGCCCCTCTGTGTGTCTCTTTGTCCCCCCAGACAATCTGTATGTCTCTGTGTTCCCCTCAACTCCCAGGTGTGTGTCTTTACCCCACCAACCCTTCTGTGTTTGTGTATTTGTCCCCCCCATCCCCTCTGTGTCAGTGTATTTGCCCCCCTAACCCCCCAGTCCCACTGGCTATCCTAACTATAAGATAAGGCCAGAGACTAATGAGAGTATTTAGAAAATTGGGCAGACTAGATAGGCCGAATGGTTCTTATCTGCCGTCACATTCTATGTTTCTATGTTTCTATAAAAGTAACTATTTAGATCAGTAGCACAGCCTTATTGTGTTACTGATCTAAATAGCTACTTTTTCATATTGTAACATTGTTATAGTTTTTGCTATAACTATTGGTTACACGTACTCTTACCGTAGCAGTTTTAAATGACGAATGATGAATTTAAATTGCTGTTTATGCGATATGCCCCTACTACACCTGGCACAGGTAGGGGCATGCAGCAGGATTTAACCTGTACCAGGTCCCTCCTTATTGCACTAGTGACTAGGCATTAATAGCTGACCAGTCACTAGTAGTTTTAAATTTGTTAAGGTGAAATGCCCATACTCGCGGCATGCCGCGAGTAGGGGCATACGGGAGGATTTAACCTCCCTTTTTACAATATGGTGGTCATAGTGATCCCCATACTGATTTATATTTAGTTTGAAAGGATAGCTAGCAGCCACATGCTGCTCTCTGTTTAGGCAACATGCTTCTACTCGCGGAATGCCGCGAGTAGGGGCATGGGGGAGGATTTAATCTCTCTTTTATATATATGGGTGTCATAGTGACCCCCATAGATTTTATTGCAGGGGTGATAGGAATGGTTATTTATTACAATGAGGGAGCTGGTAGTGCTGCCGGCTCCCTCCTTGCTTTTTTTTTTTTGGGGGGGGGGGCATGCACAGTGCTGTATGGACAAAAACAAATTATTTTTTTTACAAATTTCATTTGAAAACAAATGCTTTACGAAATTTGGGATTGACAAATGAAATTTTTATTTAGTACTGAACGAAAATTTCACTGGTGCAGATGTCTACTACTGTCTCTATTTCTTTTAACCATTTTCATGTTAACCCCTTAAGGACACATGACATGTGTGACATGTCATGATTCCCTTTTATTCCAGAAGTTTGGTCCTTAAGGATGTCTGAGCAAATATTTTTCTCTACAAATTAGGAAGAGATAGAGCACATGAGACTGATGTGGACATTTTATACAAATACATTCCTGGTGAATAAGTGTGATGTGGTGGAAGAGAAGAATATAAATATATTGGATGAGAGAAGGGTTAGAGTATGAGAGAAGTTTATAAAAATGGAATAAGCAGAATTAATCAGAGAGAAGAGGGATCTAGTGAAGGAGTTGGAAAAAAGGAAAGGAATAGTGAATGTGAAAAAATATGGGTACAGATGTTACTTTTTAGATATTCCTCAATATTAATACAGATGTCAAACAGAGTAAACCCAAAAAATGTTTGGTAAACAAAAAGTCCAGCAAGCAGAAGCTGTTGGAAACAGAGCTGATCCCCTAGGCTGCAAACAGACATACATACTGAATATTCTGTAAGGTGAAACATACCTCCTCCTAATCTCTCCCCAATGCGCTGCTCTGTAGGCTGGGAGGAAGTGAAGAGTAATCACCTCTTCCCAGCACAGTGCCACTTCTGGCTGTATGGCGAACAGTTGGTCAATCTAATGACTGCAGTACGACCAGCTGCTACAGATCCTCTTTGTTCCCGTCTCTGCAAGGGACTGCTTGTAGTGACCCCTGTGAGCCCCTGTAAATAAGAGGCAATAAAAGGTAGTTGCACCGCTGTAAAGACAGGCCTGGGCAGGATTGGAGCACTGCTCTCCCATCCTGTGAGTCACCCTTAGACTGCCCTGCCTCCCGGCCGTTGCGCCCTAGGCGGCTGCCTAGTTTGCCTAGTGATTGCACCGGCCCTGCAACTAGATCTGCTTTTCTTCAATCCTCCAGTACAATTCCTGAAAAAAAATAAGAAACCTTAAATATTAACACCTTAGTGACCAGACCATTTTTTTAATTTTCTTACCGTTAAGGACCAGGGCTGTTTTTACATTTCTGCGGTTTGTGTTTAGCTGTAATTTTCCTCTTTCTAATTTACTGTACCCACACATATTATATGAAGGTTTTCTCTCCGTTAAATAGTTTTTTTCTAAAGATACCATTATTTTCATTATATAATTTACTATAAAAATAAATGATAAAATGTGATAAAAAAATAAAAAAATACACACCTTTTAAAACTTTGACCCCAAAATCTGTTCCGCATCTACAGCCGCCAAAAAACACCCATGCTAAATAGTTTTCAAAATTTTGTCCTGAGTTTAGGAATACCCAATGTTAATGTGTTCTTAGCTTTTTTTTGTAAGTTATAGGGCTATAAGTACAAGTAAGACATTGCTGTTTCAAAATATATATATTTTTAAATGTATTAATAGTGACATTATAACACTGTTATCTGTCATAAATCTCTGAATCACACCTCACATGTACATATTTTTTTTAAAGTAGACAACCCATATTCATTATGGGGTATGTCCAGTCTTTTTTAGTAGCCACTTAGTCCCAAACACTGGCCAAAGTTAACATTTATATTTGTTTGTGTGTTTAAAATGCAAAAAACAATTATGAGTGCTAACTTTGGCCAGTGTTTGTGATTAAGTTGCTATAATTATTTATAATTAATTTATAATTATTTTACAATATATTATACATATATAGGAAATAAGTGTGTGTGTATATATATATACAAAAAAATTATAAAAACGCTAACTTTGGCCAGTGTTTGTGACTAAGTGGCTACTTCAAAAGACTGGACATGCCCCGTTTGCAATACCTTGGGTTGTCTTCTTTTGAAAATGGATACCATCATGGGGGTAATTCTCATTCTTGGGCTACCATATGCTCTCAAAGGCAGCATAACCAATCTGGCAAATTTCAATGTGAAAAAACAGAAAATCAAGCCTTATATTTAATCCTGTAACTTTCAAATACACTATAAAACCTGTACATGGGGGATACTGTTATACTCGGGAGACTTTCCTGAATATGAATATTAGTGTTTCAAACAGTAAAACATATCACAACAATGATATCATCAGTGAAAGTGCCGTTTGTGTGTGAAAAATGCAAAAACCTTCACTTTCACTGACAATACCATAGCTGTGATATGTTTTGCTGTTTTGAAACACTGATATTTGTGTTCAGCGAATTCTCCTGAGTAAAACAGTAACCCCCATGTACAGGTTTTAGGGTGTCATGGAAAGTTACAGGGTTAAATACATTGCTAGCAAATTAAATTCCTTGGACTTTTGGCCTGGGAAAGTCCCTCAAATTGCAAAAAAAATTACATAAAAATGCATGTAGAATTTAAATTTATATACATATTTATATAGTTGTAGTCTACATGTATTTTTATGAAATTATTTATGTAATTATGTATATGGATATACATAATGTATATATATATGTGTATGTATATATATATATATATATATATATATTAATATATATATATAATTTTCTTATTATTTTTAAATGTGTTTATTTATTAATACTTATTATTTATACTTTATAATATATATATATATATATATATATATATATAAACTGCAAATGTCCCGCACTCAATGTACCGGTCTTGTGCTTGCCTCGGTGCTGCCTCAGCCTTCAATATATACAGATGAAAAGAGTGCACTCGAAAGGTCTTCTTAAAGATATAAACAATTTATTGTGCCAAACTTCAAAGACATACAAGTCGACGTTTCAGTCCTCGTGGGACTTTTTTCAAGACAATGAAAGGCGGAAAAAAAGTGATTTAAATATACCTTACAGGTGATTTGATTGGAGAGTAGGTTATATGAAAGAGAGGCTGTGCAAACGTGAAAGTGATTACTCAACTTTGAAATAGGGATTAACCCCTTAAGTGCCTAATAGAAAGGCCTGGAGGTGAGTGTGGTTACGGCCAAAAGTCTAATAATCTGCACTCGCAGACATATTAAAATTCAAGGATAAGAAATATCGAAGCCACCTTAGATTGACTAAGTGTTTAAGACTCTATTTGAATATTTAAACAAATTTGTTAAACAAAGTTAAACAATACCTTACGATTACTACATTTTTAAATTTTTAAACAATAGTATAAGGTGGCTACGTTTTTACATTGGAATTCCAAGTGCCAAGTGGTTGCAGACCTAATTATAGACACATTGTAGAAAAACACTTCAAAGTATATTTGAATAACCCTAGGGATACTATGTATATACTTACTTAATTGTATTACAAACTAACGGCCATACAGTCTATGGAATATAACAGGAGCATCTATAAGCTAACATACCCAGCTAAATAAAAATTAATATATACTTAATATATGATTGATTTAACAAAGAGTCTCATGAGTTAATCACCAATAATGGTTTTTCTGTGACCTTTAGTACAGATATGTATCCATTACTATTATTTACGAAACTGTGGCTTCTTTATCTTTTCGGGATGAAGCAGCTAAGTGGGTTGATTTCATTAAGTCCCCCCGGGGACAAAGTTCCTAATGTGAAGATCCAAAAGGCTTCTCTTTGAAGAAGTAGGACATCTCTGTCACCCCCCCTGTTCGGGGCCGGAACATGTTCAATGCCCATAAATTTCAATGTGGGCAGTGTATGCCCTATTTCCAGAAAAGGTTTGGCTATGGGGGTGGTTGCTGTGCCGCTGGATAACGCAGTCCTGATGGTAGATCTGTGTCCCCTCATGCGCTCCCTGAGGTCATTAGACGTTTTGCCGATGTACATGAGTCCACATGGGCAGGTGATGCGATAGACTACGTGTGTAGTGGTGCACGTGATCCTTTGCCGTATCCTGTATTCTTTGCCTGAGCGAGGGTGGTAAAACGCTTTACCCGGGGTCATACTATTGCAAGCCATGCACTTCAAACAACGATAACAGCCTGGACTTTGAACAGACTGATGCGCCGTAGATGTATCTGTATGAACCAGATAATCTCTCAGGTTCCTGTTTCTCCTATAACTAATCATAGGGGTATTCTGGAATATCGTCGGTAGTGTCTTGTCTTTTTTAAGAACCTCCCAGTTGTGTCTTATTTTCTGGGACATCTCGCCCGATAGTGAATGGAACGTTTGGGGGAAGATCATTCTATTTTGGTTGCTTTTAATTTTAGGGCCATCAGTGTAGTTTTTGAGTGCTTTTGAATATGCACTCTCCAGCATCTGTCTTGGATATCCACGTTGTGAAAATTTTTCAAACATTTCTTGTACCTGGTTTGCTGCTTTTATAGAATCAGAGTTGTTCCTCAATATTCTCATAAATTGAGATACCGGTAAAGATTTTATGAGATTGGGTGGGTGGTGACTGCTGGCGTGTAGTAACGTATTGCGGTCAGTTTCCTTTGCAAATAAAGTATACCCCAGCTTGTTATTTTCTATAAAGATACGAAGATCCAGGAAGTCGATTTGTTTGTTGTTAATTTGATGGGTAAGTCTTACTGGTGAATCCAATTGATTCAGTGACCCTATCATGTCATGTAGGCTTTGTTCCTCACCCGTCCATATGATGAACACGTCATCAATATATCTCAGGTATTTCAGAATATGATGACCATATTTTTGAAGAATGTGTACCTGTTCATATGCATGCATGAATGCATTAGCATACATGGGTGCCATAGGGGCACCCATCGATGTCCCGGATATTTGTATGTAAAATGCTTTTTCAAATCGAAAATAATTGAGTGTAAGACATAATTCCAATAATTCAAGTATATATTCAATCGGGGGCTCTATACGTTCTTGGTACTGTGTTAGTACTTGGCGCATCGCCTGGATTCCCTCCTCGTGGGGAATTATGGTGTATAAACTGCTTACGTCAATGGCTGCTAAGAAAACTCCTTGTGGGGGGAGTTCTATGGAATTTAAGGCTGCTATGACTTGCGCCGAGTCTTTCACATAGGTAGGTAGTGACATTACCGGTTTTTTAAATTTTGTGTCTAACCATTTCCCTATGGGTTCTAACAATCCCCCGATCGCCGATACTATCGGTCGTCCTGGTGGGCGCTCCAGGTTTTTGTGAACCTTAGGCACTGTGTATATGATCGGGCACCGAGGGTGGGTTTCAAATAAGTACTCATATTCCGTAGTGGTGAGGAAACCTGCTTCTAAACCCCTTTGCAGTGTCTGTTGAACAACTTTACTGAATTCATAGGTGGGATCTATTAGCGTGTATTCATAGACTCTGGTATCTTTTAGTTGTTTAAGGATTTCCTCCTTATAGTCGTCGTATTGTTGGACGACTATAGCGCCCCCCTTGTCCGCTGGACGTATGGTAATGGACATATCCTTAGCCAGGCTGTTTAAGGCTTCTCTTTCATCTTTTGATAAATTCGGGCGTCTTTGGTTCCGGGTAGTTGTAACCTTCATTGTATCAAATTTTAACATTTGTGAAAATGTTTTTAATGTAGGGTTTAAGTTGGAGGGGTCAAAGGTGCTTCTCATTTTAAACTTTTCGCTGTTCTCCTCAATTTGATGTTGTTGATTAGAATTTTTAAAGAAATCTGCTAAACGGAGTTTTCTGTTAAATTGAAATTGCTCAATTTCCCATTGGAATTTGTTAATATTAGCAGTCGGAACAAATGAAAGTCCTTTATTTAGAAGCATAATTTCTGTAGTGGTGAGGTTTCTAGCGGATAGATTAATGATAGGGTTAACTAGCGTCTCCTTGGCGGTCGTCCCCTGTGTCCAGTGCCTTTTCCCTTTCTGTCCCCTCCTGGTGTAGTTTTGATGTTTGGGGGGCGCTCTGTGCCTTGGTGGTTCCCACTTGTTGTTTCTCTCACCAGGCCAAGTCCCGGTTCTAAAAAAGACGTATTGTATGATGCTGTGGTATTAGAGTAAGCCCCCTCTCTTTGCGAATCCTTGTAATCAGAGTCAGATGCCGACTCTCCAGAGGTAAAGTCGACAGTAGATGCAATGGGTTTTCTAATCCTAGGCTTGTAGGTTCTATATGCGGGTCTGGTGTTATCTCCTGATAGCCACCTGTATACTCTATGCTCTGAGTAATCTGCTTGTACTTTGGTAAGTTTTTCCCTTTTAAACCTGACCAAATCGGTTTTATATTGTTTCAGGTCTTCTGTTAGTTTCTGAATCAATGTGTCACAGTTGGGTGCTGTAATAGTAGTTGTATGCAATACTTCATAGTTTGAGATTTTAAATTTAGTGATTTTTAGTTCACGACCTACCTCCTCGATCACCACCAACATCAGGTCCAGGGAACACTTGTTTAGTATACCAATCCACTTCCGACACACTTCAGGGTTGTTTCTTCCAATAGTTGGAACGTTTTTGATCCGAAAACCTCTAGGGATTTTTTTCATGCGGTAATAGTCGGATAAGTAGGTGGCATGTAGTTCGAGATCAATTTGTCTTTGTTTAAGTTTAAGCAAATTTCTAATGACGTCCCGAGGTTCAGTAGATACTGGTAGGTCCGAGTCTGTTTGCGGCCACAAAATCGCCGCGGCTTCTGCTTCTGTGTATTGCAGCACCTCTGCGTGGTCTGCATACGCTTTGGCTCTAGTCAGGAATTCCTCCATAAATCAAATCCTTGAAAACGATATGACTCTCCGATATGACTCAATCTAAGGTGGCTTCGATATTTCTTATCCTTGAATTTTAATATGTCTGCGAGTGCAGATTATTAGACTTTTGGCCGTAACCACACTCACCTCCAGGCCTTTCTATTAGGCACTTAAGGGGTTAATCCCTATTTCAAAGTTGAGTAATCACTTTCACGTTTGCACAGCCTCTCTTTCATATAACCTACTCTCCAATCAAATCACCTGTAAGGTATATTTAAATCACTTTTTTTCCGCCTTTCATTGTCTTGAAAAAAGTCCCACGAGGACTGAAACGTCGACTTGTATGTCTTTGAAGTTTGGCACAATAAATTGTTTATATCTTTAAGAAGACCTTTCGAGTGCACTCTTTTCATCTGTATATATTGAAGGCTGAGGCAGCACCGAGGCAAGCACAAGACCGGTACATTGAGTGCGGGACATTTGCAGTTTGTATTGATTACGGAGAGCTCGTCAAGCCAGGGCTCAATCCACGCACCAGACCCAGGAGAGTCATATCGTTTTCAAGGATTTGATTTATGGAGGAATTCCTGACTAGAGCCGGAGCGTATGCAGACCACGCAGAGGTGCTGCAATACACAGAAGCAGAAGCCGCGGCGATTTTGTGGCCGCAAACTGACTCGGACCTACCAGTATCTACTGAACCTCGGGACGTCATTAGAAATTTGCTTAAACTTAAACAAAGACAAATTGATCTCGAACTACATGCCACCTACTTATCCGACTATTACCGCATGAAAAAAATCCCTAGAGGTTTTCCGATCAAAAACGTTCCAACTATTGGAAGAAACAACCCTGAAGTGTGTCGGAAGTGGATTGGTATACTAAACAAGTGTTCCCTGGACCTGATGTTGGTGGTGATCGAGGAGGTAGGTCGTGAACTAAAAATCACTAAATTTAAAATCTCAAACTATGAAGTATTGCATACAACTACTATTACAGCACCCAACTGTGACACATTGATTCAGAAACTAACAGAAGACCTGAAACAATATAAAACCGATTTGGTCAGGTTTAAAAGGGAAAAACTTACCAAAGTACAAGCAGATTACTCAGAGCATAGAGTATACAGGTGGCTATCAGGAGATAACACCAGACCCGCATATAGAACCTACAAGCCTAGGATTAGAAAACCCATTGCATCTACTGTCGACTTTACCTCTGGAGAGTCGGCATCTGACTCTGATTACAAGGATTCGCAAAGAGAGGGGGCTTACTCTAATACCACAGCATCATACAATACGTCTTTTTTAGAACCGGGACTTGGCCTGGTGAGAGAAACAACAAGTGGGAACCACCAAGGCACAGAGCGCCCCCCAAACATCAAAACTACACCAGGAGGGGACAGAAAGGGAAAAGGCACTGGACACAGGGGACGACCGCCAAGGAGACGCTAGTTAACCCTATCATTAATCTATCCGCTAGAAACCTCACCACTACAGAAATTATGCTTCTAAATAAAGGACTTTCATTTGTTCCGACTGCTAATATTAACAAATTCCAATGGGAAATTGAGCAATTTAAATTTAACAGAAAACTCCGTTTAGCAGATTTCTTTAAAAATTCTAATCAACAACATCAAATTGAGGAGAACAGCGAAAAGTTTAAAATGAGAAGCACCTTTGACCCCTCCAACTTAAACCCTACATTAAAAACATTTTCACAAATGTTAAAATTTGATACAATGAAGGTTACAACTACCCGGAACCAAAGACGCCCGAATTTATCAAAAGATGAAAGAGAAGCCTTAAACAGCCTGGCTAAGGATATGTCCATTACCATACGTCCAGCGGACAAGGGGGGCGCTATAGTCGTCCAACAATACGACGACTATAAGGAGGAAATCCTTAAACAACTAAAAGATACCAGAGTCTATGAATACACGCTAATAGATCCCACCTATGAATTCAGTAAAGTTGTTCAACAGACACTGCAAAGGGGTTTAGAAGCAGGTTTCCTCACCACTACGGAATATGAGTACTTATTTGAAACCCACCCTCGGTGCCCGATCATATACACAGTGCCTAAGGTTCACAAAAACCTGGAGCGCCCACCAGGACGACCGATAGTATCGGCGATCGGGGGATTGTTAGAACCCATAGGGAAATGGTTAGACACAAAATTTAAAAAAACGGTAATGTCACTACCGACCTATGTGAAAGACTCGGCGCAAGTCATAGCAGCCTTAAATTCCATAGAACTCCCCCCACAAGGAGTTTTCTTAGCAGCCATTGACGTAAGCAGTTTATACACCATAATTCCCCACGAGGAGGGAATCCAGGCGATGCGCCAAGTACTAACACAGTACCAAGAACGTATAGAGCCCCCGATTGAATATATACTTGAATTATTGGAATTATGTCTTACACTCAATTATTTTCGATTTGAAAAAGCATTTTACATACAAATATCCGGGACATCGATGGGTGCCCCTATGGCACCCATGTATGCTAATGCATTCATGCATGCATATGAACAGGTACACATTCTTCAAAAATATGGTCATCATATTCTGAAATACCTGAGATATATTGATGACGTGTTCATCATATGGACGGGTGAGGAACAAAGCCTACATGACATGATAGGGTCACTGAATCAATTGGATTCACCAGTAAGACTTACCCATCAAATTAACAACAAACAAATCGACTTCCTGGATCTTCGTATCTTTATAGAAAATAACAAGCTGGGGTATACTTTATTTGCAAAGGAAACTGACCGCAATACGTTACTACACGCCAGCAGTCACCACCCACCCAATCTCATAAAATCTTTACCGGTATCTCAATTTATGAGAATACTGAGGAACAACTCTGATTCTATAAAAGCAGCAAACCAGGTACAAGAAATGTTTGAAAAATTTTCACAACGTGGATATCCAAGACAGATGCTGGAGAGTGCATATTCAAAAGCACTCAAAAACTACACTGATGGCCCTAAAATTAAAAGCAACCAAAATAGAATGATCTTCCCCCAAACGTTCCATTCACTATCGGGCGAGATGTCCCAGAAAATAAGACACAACTGGGAGGTTCTTAAAAAAGACAAGACACTACCGACGATATTCCAGAATACCCCTATGATTAGTTATAGGAGAAACAGGAACCTGAGAGATTATCTGGTTCATACAGATACATCTACGGCGCATCAGTCTGTTCAAAGTCCAGGCTGTTATCGTTGTTTGAAGTGCATGGCTTGCAATAGTATGACCCCGGGTAAAGCGTTTTACCACCCTCGCTCAGGCAAAGAATACAGGATACGGCAAAGGATCACGTGCACCACTACACACGTAGTCTATCGCATCACCTGCCCATGTGGACTCATGTACATCGGCAAAACGTCTAATGACCTCAGGGAGCGCATGAGGGGACACAGATCTACCATCAGGACTGCGTTATCCAGCGGCACAGCAACCACCCCCATAGCCAAACCTTTTCTGGAAATAGGGCATACACTGCCCACATTGAAATTTATGGGCATTGAACATGTTCCGGCCCCGAACAGGGGGGGTGACAGAGATGTCCTACTTCTTCAAAGAGAAGCCTTTTGGATCTTCACATTAGGAACTTTGTCCCCGGGGGGACTTAATGAAATCAACCCACTTAGCTGCTTCATCCCGAAAAGATAAAGAAGCCACAGTTTCGTAAATAATAGTAATGGATACATATCTGTACTAAAGGTCACAGAAAAACCATTATTGGTGATTAACTCATGAGACTTTTTGTTAAATCAATCATATATTAAGTATATATTAATTTTTATTTAGCTGGGTATGTTAGCTTATAGATGCTCCTGTTATATTCCATAGACTGTATGGCCGTTAGTTTGTAATACAATTAAGTAAGTATATACATAGTATCCCTAGGGTTATTCAAATATACTTTGAAGTGTTTTTCTACAATGTGTCTATAATTAGGTCTGCAACCACTTGGCACTTGGAATTCCAATGTAAAAACGTAGCCACCTTATACTATTGTTTAAAAATTTAAAAATGTAGTAATCGTAAGGTATTGTTTAACTTTGTTTAACAAATTTGTTTAAATATTCAAATAGAGTCTTAAACACTTAGTCAATCTAAGGTGGCTTCGATATTTCTTATCCTTGAATTTTAATATGTCTGCGAGTGCAGATTATTAGACTTTTGGCCGTAACCACACTCACCTCCAGGCCTTTCTATTAGGCACTTAAGGGGTTAATCCCTATTTCAAAGTTGAGTAATCACTTTCACGTTTGCACAGCCTCTCTTTCATATAACCTACTCTCCAATCAAATCACCTGTAAGGTATATTTAAATCACTTTTTTTCCGCCTTTCATTGTCTTGAAAAAAGTCCCACGAGGACTGAAACGTCGACTTGTATGTCTTTGAAGTTTGGCACAATAAATTGTTTATATCTTTAAGAAGACCTTTCGAGTGCACTCTTTTCATCTGTATATATATATATATATATATATATATATATATATATATATATATATATGCAATAATTATATATATTATATATACATGTGTAATTTAATTATACATGTTTTTATATTAATATATTTATGTAAATATTAATATAAAAATACACTTAGTATAACATTATATATATATATATATATATATATATATATATATATATATATATATATATATAAACAAATGAGAAAACCCCTGCACTCCAACTTTTACTAATGATACTGCCAGGTGCCAAGTCCCAAATTCATAAAAAATCAAAAAATTACCGGCACTCATGGGCTTCTTTCATCCAATTTATTAATAGGTGAAGATAGTCAGGTCAACGTTTCAGCTCCCAATCGGAGCTTTCATCAGGACACCAAAGGCACATTACATGGCATAAAACAAACATATATAGGACAAAGAAATCACATTTAACCAATAAACACTGACCTTATCAGCTGTGCTCCATTAGCTCAGATGCTCGGCGTTCACTCAGTCCCATTGCGCATGTCTAGCGTTGGTGTGGACTTCCGCATCACATGATCGGGAGGCCGGAACTCTGATCCGATAGCGTCATAGTAACCAAGCAACCGCTGGTTTAACCAGCAAGGATGCTACTATGTTTACAGCCATCGTTAGGAATATTCTCCCTACTAATACAGAGCCAGTCTCTCAGTGATTACGGACTGTTTGGATCCAACCTTGGTGCTCGCCGAGCATCCCAATGGATTCACACTGTTATTGTTACTATTCGTCTTTAGATGTTCATTATTCATATTCAAGAAGTAGATTATATTACTCACATTCTGTTAGCTAGTAGTTTAAAACTAAAGGGAAAGAAAAAAATATATACTTGCTCAAAAAAATCTATACAAGTGATAAACATGTGTCAATTTATATATAAACATAAGTCAATATGTATCATCAGTAAGGTATTGGTACACTATCATAAATGTGTTGTATGAACAATATTTGTTCTAGTGATTTGCTTATAAAATATAGGATCCTTAGTGAATGTACTATGTTATATTACAAATATTTGAGACTGTGTGTGTGCCTCGATGTACTAATATGTGCGTTTCATATGTGCTAAAACATTAATAATCTGTCTCTGATTAGTGGTGAGGTAAAAAAAGAAAAACAAGAAAATATAAGACGCATTGTCTATATTATAAATTTCTTCAGGCTAAGATATTTATGTAAGTAATTTTTGGTCAGTGTCTATGGTTACAATCTAAACATTAATAAGTACATTTTAAAATTCCAGTTTGACCAGAGTAATTCTCCCTCTAGGGGATATCTTCAATAAAATAATATATATCGTATATTATTAACACATGGAACTAATCCTGTAGCTTACTCCCCAGGGTGGCTCTCAGAATTGTTCCATTTCCATACATTACAGTGGAGAGGGCATGGGCACATACTTAAACCGTAAGTCTTGTTAAACATACACCTAAGGACCGGTTAAAGAAAAGGAAAGAATGAACATTTTTCATTGAGACCTCTGGGGGAGATCGTATCGAGTTCTGTTATCCAGTAAGTTTCTCTTTGTAAGAGAAGTCTCCCTCTATCCCCACCTCTAGCCGCCACTGGCACATGGTCAAATGCCACGCAGCGCAAGGCAGAGAGTGGGTGTTGTTTTTCCAGAAAATGTCGGGCCACAGGTTTGTCCGACTTGCCATCACGATAGGCAAGGCGGATACTTGATCTGTGGCCCCTAATTCTCTCGCACAGTGCTGTTTCTGTCTTTCCTATATAACTCAGCCCACAAGGGCATGTGAGTTTATATATGACAAATTCCGTGCGACAGTGTATCCTGTGGGCTATTTTGTAGACTTTACCACTATGGGGGTGGGTAACTACCTTGGAAGGAATTATATGCCCACAGGTCACACACCCTAAGCATCTGACACAACCATTGTTCATAGTTCCTTTCTTTGTGATGTTATAACAATGAATGGGATCTGTTTTAACTAACAGGTCTCTCAAGTTTTTATTCTTCTTATAGCAGAACATGGGCTTGTTCGTCAGTTCCTTCGGCAGTGTTGTGTCTTGTCGCAAGATGTTCCAGTTGCGAGTGACAATTTCAGAGATTTCCTGGCTTGCAGTGTGTAACATTACTGGAAAAATTATTCGATTGTTGGGTTCCTTTTTTACATTATTTCCTTTCTGATATTGTTCTCCTGCTTGTGTCAATGCTTTTTCAAGAATCGGTCGTTTGTATCCCCTCTTTTTGAATTTAGAATACATCATCTTCAATTGTTCTTTGCGTTGTTCCTCCTGGGAATTGTTTCTATAGACCCTTAGGAACTGAGACAGTGGCAGGGCTTTCTTCAGATGTTGGGGGTGAAAACTATCATAGTGTAGAATGGTGTTCCTGTCAGTGGGTTTTGTATATAACTTATACTCCAACTGATGATTGATGACTGATATTTCAAGGTCAAGGAATTGGACATTATTGTGATCGATGTGTGAGGTCACTCTTATTGGCGTAGGCAGGTCATTGATATGTTGTACGAATGTCCTCGCTTCCTCATCTGTGCCCCTCCAGAGAATTAAAATATCGTCAATGAAGCGATAGTATCTGACTATTTGCTCTCGATATTGTGTCAATATATGTTTTTGTTCAAAGTCGAACATAAATGTATTAGCATACATTGGGGCCATCGCGGCCCCCATGGACGTACCAGAGACTTGTAAGAACCATTGCTTTTCAAACCTAAAATAATTATTATACAACGCCAGAGATAATAATTCCAAAGTAAATTCAATAGGTGGACCACAGTACTGTGTAGACGTAGATAGTAGTTGTCTCATCGCCTCAATACCCTCCTGGTGCGGTATCACTGTATATAAACTGTTGACATCCATTGTTATTAATACCCCATCAAATTCTTTGATTTCTTTGAGGTCCGCTATCAGAGTATTAGTATCTTTGATACATGTAGGTATGGCGGTAACCGGTAGTTTGAATAGATGGTCAAGATATTTAGCTATAGGCTCTATAATACCATCTATGGCAGACACGATGGGTCTTCCTGGGGGGGTATTTGGGTTTTTGTGGATTTTAGGCAACGTATATAATATAGGTGTACGTGGTGCTTTTTTTTGTAGGTATCCAAAAAGGTCTAATTCAATAAAGCCCGCTCTCAGTCCAAATGATAGAACCTCTTCAATCTTTTGAGTTATGATACTCGTTGGGTCTTTCTCTAAGAGTTGGTAAGTTGTTTGTACAGACAGTTGTTGTTTGATTTCTTTTGCATAATCAGAATAGTTTAAGACCACTATCCCTCCTCCCTTATCCGCAGGGCGAATAACTATCGATGGATCTGATGCTAGACGACGTACTAATTTATGTTGTTCTTTTGTGAAATTCCAATACTGTGGCTTATGTTCTTTTAGCACACTCTTTGTTTCATTCGCAACAGTAGACAGAAACGTCTTGATCGTAGGTTGAGTTGGTAAGGGATCGAATTGACTCGGTTTTCGAAAAGATTGTATTCTTGGTTCCGAAGTTTGGTCACTTGTGTTTTTCTGTTGTTTATTAAAGTGGTCTTTAAGTCTCAATGTACGGCCAAATTTGTATAATTCGACATTCCACTGGAAGTGGTTAGGAGCCTGAGTTGGTATAAAAGATAGTCCTTTACTTAGAATGTCCAGTTCTTTGTTGTCAAGGGGTCTGTCCGATAGGTTGAAGACTGGGATTACCTCCGCATCGGCGATACAAACGACCGATTCTTGAAAAAGCATTGACACAAGCAGGAGAACAATATCAGAAAGGAAATAATGTAAAAAAGGAACCCAACAATCGAATAATTTTTCCAGTAATGTTACACACTGCAAGCCAGGAAATCTCTGAAATTGTCACTCGCAACTGGAACATCTTGCGACAAGACACAACACTGCCGAAGGAACTGACGAACAAGCCCATGTTCTGCTATAAGAAGAATAAAAACTTGAGAGACCTGTTAGTTAAAACAGATCCCATTCATTGTTATAACATCACAAAGAAAGGAACTATGAACAATGGTTGTGTCAGATGCTTAGGGTGTGTGACCTGTGGGCATATAATTCCTTCCAAGGTAGTTACCCACCCCCATAGTGGTAAAGTCTACAAAATAGCCCACAGGATACACTGTCGCACGGAATTTGTCATATATAAACTCACATGCCCTTGTGGGCTGAGTTATATAGGAAAGACAGAAACAGCACTGTGCGAGAGAATTAGGGGCCACAGATCAAGTATCCGCCTTGCCTATCGTGATGGCAAGTCGGACAAACCTGTGGCCCGACATTTTCTGGAAAAACAACACCCACTCTCTGCCTTGCGCTGCGTGGCATTTGACCATGTGCCAGTGGCGGCTAGAGGTGGGGATAGAGGGAGACTTCTCTTACAAAGAGAAACTTACTGGATAACAGAACTCGATACGATCTCCCCCAGAGGTCTCAATGAAAAATGTTCATTCTTTCCTTTTCTTTAACCGGTCCTTAGGTGTATGTTTAACAAGACTTACGGTTTAAGTATGTGCCCATGCCCTCTCCACTGTAATGTATGGAAATGGAACAATTCTGAGAGCCACCCTGGGGAGTAAGCTACAGGATTAGTTCCATGTGTTAATAATATACGATATATATTATTTTATTGAAGATATCCCCTAGAGGGAGAATTACTCTGGTCAAACTGGAATTTTAAAATGTACTTATTAATGTTTAGATTGTAACCATAGACACTGACCAAAAATTACTTACATAAATATCTTAGCCTGAAGAAATTTATAATATAGACAATGCGTCTTATATTTTCTTGTTTTTCTTTTTTTACCTCACCACTAATCAGAGACAGATTATTAATGTTTTAGCACATATGAAACGCACATATTAGTACATCGAGGCACACACACAGTCTCAAATATTTGTAATATAACATAGTACATTCACTAAGGATCCTATATTTTATAAGCAAATCACTAGAACAAATATTGTTCATACAACACATTTATGATAGTGTACCAATACCTTACTGATGATACATATTGACTTATGTTTATATATAAATTGACACATGTTTATCACTTGTATAGATTTTTTTGAGCAAGTATATATTTTTTTCTTTCCCTTTAGTTTTAAACTACTAGCTAACAGAATGTGAGTAATATAATCTACTTCTTGAATATGAATAATGAACATCTAAAGACGAATAGTAACAATAACAGTGTGAATCCATTGGGATGCTCGGCGAGCACCAAGGTTGGATCCAAACAGTCCGTAATCACTGAGAGACTGGCTCTGTATTAGTAGGGAGAATATTCCTAACGATGGCTGTAAACATAGTAGCATCCTTGCTGGTTAAACCAGCGGTTGCTTGGTTACTATGACGCTATCGGATCAGAGTTCCGGCCTCCCGATCATGTGATGCGGAAGTCCACACCAACGCTAGACATGCGCAATGGGACTGAGTGAACGCCGAGCATCTGAGCTAATGGAGCACAGCTGATAAGGTCAGTGTTTATTGGTTAAATGTGATTTCTTTGTCCTATATATGTTTGTTTTATGCCATGTAATGTGCCTTTGGTGTCCTGATGAAAGCTCCGATCGGGAGCTGAAACGTTGACCTGACTATCTTCACCTATTAATAAATTGGATGAAAGAAGCCCATGAGTGCCGGTAATTTTTTGATTTTTTATATATATATATATATACACACATACATGTATAATATATACATATTATTAAGTGTTCTTGCATAGCAAGACCACTTAATGTTATCTCACATATATATTATTATTAAGTGGTCTTGCATAGCAAGACCACTTAATGTTATCTCACATATATATTATTATTAAATGTTCTTGCATAGCAAGACCACTTAATGTTATCTCACATATATATTATTATTAAGTGTTCTTGCATAGCAAGACCACTTAATGTTATCTCACATATATATTATTATTATTAGAGCCAAATTTGCCACCCTAACTCCTCCCACAGTTTTTACACTACATAGACAAAAATATACCAAAACGTGCAGATTGTTCCCGATCGGATTGCTATTACTTTGTGGAACATTTCGGCGAATGGTTCTCGGAATATCGTAGTTCTTGTGGCGAAATTGGTCCCATAGGAATGAATGGCAAAATGTTCAAAACTAGAGTGGGAGCTGGCAAAAGCTGAAAAATCAGGGCATGATTTCTAAACTGCCACCACTCCCTCATTTTCAAGCCCACCTACACAAATCTTATATCAAAACGTTCAGCTATCCCTGCTCCCTGGCTAAGCCATAGTCCTGATAGTTTTCACAATATGAGCATTTGTTTGCAACTCATGCCGTCCATTGACATTCATTGAAACTCCACTCTAGCCAGGTCAAATTTGAAGGGACATTTCTAAACTGTGACTGTGCCTTCATTTTTAATACTTTAGAGACATACTATGCATCAAAATGTAGGTCTGGGTCTTGTGATTCTCACAATACAAAGGTCTTCGCTATAGGATGTATAGTTTTGAAAATACGGCCATTTGAAGATGGCAACTGCCAAAATACTTTGACCTGTGCCAGGCTGGAGCAGCAAGTGATGTCATAGACAGGGCCTTTTGTACACCTGCTAATGTTTTTATAAATGTATGTTTTAATGTAACTGTGAAGCACTTTGGGCAACACTTTGGGCAACAACGTTGCAATTAAATGTGCTATATAAATAAATAATAAGTTACTCCGCCCACTCCAGTTGTAGACTACTGGTGGGAGCAAGAACACTTCACACAATTTCCCCAGAAATTGTAGCTTTTCTAGTTTATAGATATAATATAAGTATATATAGAGTATATATAGACTGTAAGCTCATTTGAGCAGGGTCCTATTCAACCTATCGTTAAAGTAAGTTTTCTTGTAATTGTCCTATTTAAATCCCCCCTCTCATAATATTGTAAAGTTCTGCGGAATCTGTTGGCACTATACAAATGGCAATAATTATAATAATAATGTATATCTCATATATATATTATATATTATATATATATATATATATATATATATTATGTTATTTATTTATTAACCTTTTTTTATTTTATTTTAACATGTCTTTAACATGCCTGTCAGTTTAGGCAGTCCCCCTGCAGGCAGCACTATGGACGCCTATTGCGGCCATGTGATCGATCTTTCAGAGAGATCACATGGCCGCGGGATCCTAATTTGCAGAGGGGGGACTGTCTAAACTGTCAGGCAGTTCCCCCAGACCGAGAGCAACACCGATCGGGTAAGTCATATATTTACATAGTATGCCTGCGGTCCTTAAGGACTGTTTTTGTCGGACGTACCTAGTAAGTCCACGTTCCTTAAGGAGTTAAATACAGAGGGCCCCTTATTCGCATATTTAAATCCTTCACTACTTATGAGTCAATACCATCGTGCACTGGGGCTTTGTTTACATTAAATTTCTTTAGTTGCTGCAGTACCTAGTTTTGAGTCAGCTAATCACAGTTTTGTTTTTTTTAACAGTGATTTGCATATCCCTTGCCTTAATATATACTAAATATATACTAAAGGAAAATATTTATTTAACATGTCTGTCTTCATGTACAGATCTTCATGTACTAAAATACCCATATCTGATGCCAATGTACCTACACTTTCATTTTCTGTATTATTTATGTTAATTTATAATTTATGTACTTTAAAAAAGGTTTTGGAGTTGGTCTTGGCTATCACATTCTCATTTTCGTGTTTAGCCCATCAAAATGTATTTTTACAGTCACTATAGGCTTCCTTAAACCTAATATAAAATGCATTCTTTTTTATTTTATTTTATAGTTTACATAAGGCAGGCACATAAAATTAGGCAGAAATTTACATTTTACATACAGGCTACTTGTGGCGGAACCAGCCCCGCCACTTGTGCCTGGAGAGGACTGCTTGCCAGCCTCTTGCCCTGTGATTATGGTCCCTGGAAGGTTTGGCCCTTGAAATAACAGATTTGGGCATAATGGATTTTTGGTGTGTTGCTGCTGGCCCTTTAACTCCCAGAGAAAAGGGTTTGTACTTTTAAGTTGGCACTTCAAATGCCGTCGAAGTGCCGAAGTAGTCAAAGTGGCTGCCATTCGAAAAACAAACACGTGGCTGCGGCCATCTTAGTTCATTCCATGCGGTCAGCGGTATGTGTAGCCAAATTCATGGAACTAAAATCGTCTACACAGTTCCGCGAACACCACTGAGCCTTACCTTCTCCCACAATGATTTTGCAGCCGCAGAGACTAAGTCCCGTTCGAAGATTCAAACGCACGTTCGAATGGGACTTAGTCATTTTTTCAGCCTGAAATAGACCCAAATCTATGGAACTGTTTTGGGCAGGAAAATGTGCTTGTCGGTCATAAAGGACTTCCATCTAACTTTTTAACCCCTGAACAGATTGCCCTGATTTTTGAGTATGTGTTTATTTCTCGCATGCTGATTTTGAAAATGTATGTTTTCTTTTTATAGTTTTACATTTTATTGAGAATTTGCACAGTTACATCAATTGTCAATTGCTTTTCAAGATAACAGGACAAGAAATAACATGACAAGACAATGAGTGACATGACAATGAAAATGTGGAAAATAGTTTGGTATTCATCGAAGGGGAGAACATTGCAACTTAGTAACTTGTCACAGTAAGTTTGCATGTACAATACATCACATTTTAACATAAGGTAAAAGTCTGCTTTATTAACAAAGTAATTGAAACTTTGGCTCCTAGCATTGGGTATTTATCACAGTGAATATAAGACAAGGCGTTTGTTGTTACCAGAACTCTATTAACAACTCTATTAATATCTATCTCGATGTCCGGGTATGAGTATAGGGGAAGTAGGATGATACTTGATGGATTGATAAAGGGACTGGGCTTCAAAAGTGGAGTGTGTATCTGGTCTATGTTAAGATGGTTATATTGAGCGGCTATTGAGGTAGTCGCACCAGGGTTGCCAGGTAGCTATATATGCGGAGTATTTATCCGTGAGGGAGTGGCATGTTTCCTCTAGGCCCCTAATTGTTTCGACTTTTTGTATCCACTCTCGAATGGATGGTGGGTTCGGGTGCTTCCATAATGCTGGTATAAGTTGATTCGCTGCAGAGATTAAGTGAATTAGTAGGTGATGTCAATTTAGGTGCGTCTAGGGGAGTAATCAGGAATATGAAGAGTTCTGGGTTAAAAGGGACGTGAATGTTTAGGACTGACTGTATCATCCCATGAATGCTTTTCCAGTAACTATGGATCACTGGGCACGTCCACCAGATATGTGTGGTGTTGCCTTCAGGTGCTTGGCACCTCCAACAGTGATGTGAGTGTGTTGGGACTAGGGATCTTAGTTTTGTTGGGGTGTAATGTCATCTCACTATCCTTTTGTAGTTACTCTCCTGGGTTACGGTGTTTCTAGAGAACCTATGAATTCGTGTAAATATGGTGCGCCACGTTTCGGGCGTTAAAGAGGTGTTTAGTTCCTTTTCCCAGGACGAGGTGAATGCTGGTGGGTGGTGAGGCATTGTCTTAGCGATCGCCGTGTACATCTCTGAGATGACTTTCTTCTTTAAGGTATGTTCTTTGCAGAGTAATTCCAGTTGTGTGTGGGTTTGAACAGAATTGTGTTCCAGTGGCCCTGTATGTATGAGGTGGGTAAGCTGTCTATATTGAAATGTTTGCAGTACATTGTGACCCCCCGTGATAGTTTGCATAGGTTTCATCTGATTTCCCGTGCCATCCATAACGTTAGCTAGGTACTGTGAGTCATGATACTGTTTGAATGCTCTACCATCCTCTCCTGGTTGAAAAAGAGGGTTGTGTGTGATAGGGTATAGCGGGGAGGGCAATGGTGACATCGACTGATGAGTCCTCACTTTAGCCCACATGCGTAGGGTTGGTGAAATTGTGGGGTGTGGGGAGTGTAGTAGAAATGGCTGTCCGGATTTGTGCCATGGTATTGTGTAAATGGGCGCTCTGAAGAAAGTATTTTCTATATGTATCCATTGTGCGGCAGGGTGTGGATGTGTCCAATCCTACAATCTAGTCAGGAGGACCGCTTGGTGATATCTTTCTATGTCTGTGAGGCCGAGGCCCCCTTCGTCCTTCGGCCGTGTGAGAAGTGAGTAAGCGAGCCTTGGGTTCTTGTGTGCCCATATATGTCATGAAGGTTTTCCGGATCATTGTAAACCATGACTTAGGTAGCGCAATTGGTAATAAAAACAATAAAAAAGGCTGCGCCACAATCAGTAATAAAAAGTCCAGTTAAAAGGCAAAAGTCCAAATATATTATCCTTACAAATGGTCTTTAGTGATGAGGTCTTCTACTATTGCAGTGGTTCCACTTTATATGAAAGATAAAAAGAGAGAAGGACAACCAATGGTGCAGTATGTAAAATTCAAGTATAGACGTAAAGGAGTAATAATATAAAACTCACATTTGCCAGAGCTAATAACCAGCTCTGGGGTGAAGCGCATACAGCGGTTTAATCCCCGCTTGTGGGATATAAATGGATTCCTCTCCGTCACTGTTGTCCAATTCTCGGATAAAAAGAGACAACCAATAGTGCTCACTGTATGGTAATATTGATAAAAGAATAAAAGAATGTACTTACAAGACAAGAGCAGACCAACTGCTCTGTGATGACAGCGTGGGTCATCAGATTTATCCCCACCTAAGGATTTCTTTAGGTACAGGAAACTTCCAAAGATGTATTTCAGAGGTTTTACATAAAACCAATAAAAGGTGAATAAGATAATACTGGCTAGTAGGTGTTAAATAAGAACAGAATTAATTCGAATTTGGCGCCAAATTCGAATTAATTCTGTTCTTATTTAACACCTACTAGCCAGTATTATCTTATTCACCTTTTATTGGTTTTATGTAAAACCTCTGAAATACATCTTTGGAAGTTTCCTGTACCTAAAGAAATCCTTAGGTGGGGATAAATCCACCCACGCTGTCATCACAGAGCAGTTTATATCCCACAAGCGGGGATTAAACCGCTGTATGCGCTTCACCCCAGAGCTGGTTATTAGCTCTGGCAAATGTGAGTTTTATATTATTACTCCTTTACGTCTATACTTGAATTTTACATACTGCACCATTGGTTGTCCTTCTCTCTTTTTATCTTTCATATAAAGTGGATCCACTGCAATAGTAGAAGACCTCATCACTAAAGACCATTTGTAAGGATAATATATTTGGACTTTTAACTAGACTTTTTATTACTGATTGTGGCGCAGCCTTTTTTATTGTTTTTCTTGTCTTATTTTAAAGGGTTTGAGGGATTCCTTTTAAGGTTGCTGCCTATAAGTTAAGTAAGCGCTGTCTTATTCTTCCATTTTTTTCAGCGCAATTGGTAATACCTGCAGGACATATAAGAACATTCATTTTAGTATGTTCAGCCTGCAGAACCAACCAAATTTGGGTTTATTCCAGGTGCTGAGATCTGAGTGTATGCCCTTCATCAAGCTAGGGAAATTACTCTCAAATAGGCGGGACGCCTCTTTAGTTAGGTGAATTCCCAAGTATTTTATAGTGTGGGGCGCCCATACAAATGGGTGTGTTTGTTGTAGAATGGCTGCGTCGTGAGGGGAAACGTTTAGCGGCAATATCTCGCACTTGCTGAGGTTGGCCTTGAAATTAGAAATCTTGCTATAGGATTCCATTTCAGCCATTAGGTGAGGTATCGACGATACAGGGTCTGACATTGTGAAAAGCATGTCGTCTACAAACGCTGTTATCTTTTGTTCTGTCATGTCTGCTGTGATGCCTCTAATTAGAGCCTTGTCCCTAATCCCCTGAAGGAAGGGCTCCAGGACCAGGACAAATAGGAGAGGCGACAGGGGACACCCTTGTCTGGTGCCATTCTTTATTGCCACTGGCTCTGATAATTGACCGTTGACCCTAATATTTGCCGTGGGATGTGAGTATATCGTGTTAAACCATTTGAGCCAATTCGGGCCAAATCCCATGTATTGTAAGGTGTGTGACAGCATAGTCCAGTCTACCCTGTCAAACGCTTTTTCAGCATCAATTGACAGGAGTAGACTGGGACAACCATCCCTCGTGGCTTTGTGTATGAGGTTTAGCAGTTTTGTGGTGTTGTGTTTGGCTTCCCTGTTTGGAATGAAACCCGATTGGTCTCCGTGTATCAGTCCTGGCAACAGTGGCCTGAGTCTGTTGGCTAGAATTTTTGTGAACAGCTTTAAGTCAACGTTTACCAAGGAGATCGGCCTGTAGCTGCCGCAGTGGGTAGGATCTTTCCCTGGTTTTGGAAGTAGTGTGATCGTTGTGTTCAAGGCCTGTGGGGGGAGAGTGTCTGTCTTGAGCAGAGAATTGAACGTGTTTTGGAAGTGGGGTATTATTAAGGGGGCAAATGTCTTATAGTATTTGGCAGTGAGCCTGTCAGGACCTGGGCTTTTCCCTAGTGGTAGATGTTTGATTGCTTGGAGGCATTCATCTCTTGAAATGTTTTTTTCTAGGGATTCTCGAAGATTGTGGGGTAAGGTATTGTGTATCCTATGAGAAAGGAAATCGCGGATGTCCGCTGCCGCTGGGGGGTTTGTCTCAAATTGTACAGCGAGGAGTAAAAATCTTTAAATTCTGTGAGAATGTCAGTCATTGAGTGTGAGAGTTTGCCTTCTTTAGTGTGAATGGGCGCTATGAATGTGTGTTCCCTCTGTTTTTTTAGTGCATGAGCCAAAAGGCGCCCACATTTACCCCCTTGTGCGTAGTATGTGCTTCTCGTCTTGGCTAGGGAGCGTTTAGTGTTGATGTCGAGAATCGTATTGAACTCGGTCGTTTTTTCTACCAGTGTCTTGAATGTGGTAAGGTTTAGATGATTTTTATGTGTTCCCTCTAAGTTCCTAATTTCTCTGGTTAGACTGAGTGTGCGCGATTCCCTCTGCTTTTTGAGTCTAGAGGCTGCCTGAATGAATGTACCCCTTATTGTGCTCTTATGTGCTTCCCAAATGATGGGGTAAGTGGATACCGGGTGTTTGTTGAGCTCGAAATATTGTCCCATGGAGGTCTCAGCTTGATTCCGTATGTCGGGGTGGTTAAGTAAAGTATAATTCAGTTTCCATTGTGTCCTAGTGGGGTGGAGGGAGGGGATCTTAATTGAGAGAGAGATTGGTGCGTGATCGAACCATGTGATTGAATCATATTTGCAGGAGTAGACCAAGTTTAGGAATCTGTGTGGTAGGAGAAACAAGTAGATTCTCGAGTAGGAGCACGAGGAGTATGAGTAATAGGAATAGTCCCGCTCAGCGGGGTGTAAAACTTGCCAGCAATCATAGAGCTGATGCGAGTCCAGAAGTTTTTGAATAAGTGCCTGTGTTGAAGCCTGATATGTAGGGGCTTGGGATGTAGTGTCTATTGCTCCATCTAGCGAGATGTTGAGGTCGCCTCCTAAGATCAACATGCCGTCAGTGAATTGTACCAACTGCTTGATTATCTTACGTAGGGCCTGGAATTGTTTTCTATTAGGAAGGTAAATGTTAGCCAGAGTAATTGGAGTGGAGCCCGTTTGGCCTTTCAGAAAGATATATCTCCCACTGTCATCAGACATATGTTCTTTGTATGTGAATGGCAGATGTGGGGAAAGGAGGATCGCTTCTCCCCATGATTTCGAGTCTACGTAATTGCTAAATTATCCCTTTGTGTAGTGTCTAGATTTTAGTGATGGTGCTGAGTTTTTGCGAAAGTGCGTCTCTTGGATAAATTCCACTTGCGCTTTTGTTTTATGATAATTCGTGAGGGCCATGTGACATTTCTCGGGGGTATTCAGCCCCCTAGCATTATGTGAAAGTATTGAAATTGTTGCCATAGCTGAGGGTTCAGGGAGAGGGGAGGTGGGGAAGGTGTTACGGTGATCGTATGAGGTGGGTATCTTTGCCTATACCTGTGGGCGCTGTGGGTACCCTGTTTGTTTGAGTTAATCCAATAGAATGACAAGCGTTACCAAAGATTCTTAAACCAAAAGGTGTTACCGCAACAAGCGATATCAACATGAAATACAAACTTTAACAAAACTATATACAATAAGTAGTGTCGGTTGGTAAAACCACAAGTAGTGTTGTCGTGAGGTTACTGGCGTTGCTCTTTGGCAATTATAGCAATAACTAGGGTCAGCCCCTAAGAAGTCCCGTAGTCTACAGTGGGCAAGGTTCAAATGACCCTGATACAGTAGGTGGGGGGGGGGGGATCGTGTACAAGGTTGTTTTTTTTGTTTTTTTTATATTTCCTTTTTTTATAAGTATCGATATTTACCGTTTTAACAAATTACAACATAGTGGGCTCTTGGAGCACACGGATCTGAACCGCAAAATAGCTTGTTAATGCTTCGTGGAGGTAAATGTCATGAAGGGCAGTAGGGGAGTGAAGGAGGAAGTCGAGTGAAACCTTATGGGGGGGTGAGGGTTGGTAGGCCAATTCCCAAACCTGTGGGGAAGGTGAGGTATCGTGCGTTTGGTACCTCTGATCTATATTTCAGGTAGTTTTTTTTTTTCTCCTTAGTAACCTTTCCCTCCCTGGGATACCCCCTTTACATCAAGTGTTGGTATATTATCCCCTTCTCTGAATGTTAGGGTGTATCGTATCTTAGTGTATCCGGGCTTTGCTACCCTCTTGGACCGGTTTAGCCCAGGTCAGTCAGTACCCTTGTCTTCCCATCTCGTCATATGGCGTACATATTTCATTAGAGTGGAAAGTACTGGGTGAACCTACGGTCATATCCAATCAGCGCCGCAAGTCACCTGTATAGTACCGGTGTATGTCATTTTCACAGTTACAGAGGGTAAAAACATATGCATTTATACGACCTGAGGCTTCAGCACCGACCGGATTGTCCATTCGTGTAGGCATTAGGGATAAATCCCTGTCGAGACCGTGGCGTCGGAGTATTTCCAAGTCTGAGTAGATGGCCCTATCTGGGAGCATAGGCCAACGTCACTGTAGTGAAAATCAATCGTGTATAGAAGAGTATCGTGGGAATACGACTGGAAAGTGATAGTCGAGACTGTTTAGTGTCCTGCGGCTTTGGTCTGTCCTCCTTCTGCTTGTTGAGAGTGTCCAGCTTGATTCATCCGTTGCCTCTTAGCCGGGCATCTCCATCGTGGTCTCTGCTGTAGAGATGGGGCAGTTAATGCCGGATCCGGAGCGTACCAGTCCATGATGGATGTTTCTGCCAGGTTCAGCGCTTTGGTGAAAGGTATGATGTCATGATGCGCGGAGATTGTGTACGTGGTCCCATGGGTATTTACAATGAGGGCAAAGGGGAAACCCCATCTGTACCATAGGTTGCGTGCTCGGAGCTGGTCTGTGATTGGCCTTAGGGCCCTTCTCGCTTGCAGAGTGTGCCAGGATAGATCCTGATAGATCTGTATTTCGTGTCCCTGATATAACATGGGACCGGAGGTTTCCCTGAGGTGTTTCAGAATATCTTCCTTCAAAGCGTAATAGTGGATGCGGCAGATAATATCTCTTGATGTATCGCCTACCGCTGCTTTGGGGCGTAGGGAGCGGTGTGCTCTGTCCAGAATAACCGGGGAGTCTGGCTTACGATTGAGTATAAGATTGAATAGCGAGGCCAGGATGTCAGATAGGTTTTCCCCTTCTGCTTCGGGCATTCCCTTTATACGCAGATTATTTCTCCTGCCCCTATTATCGATGTCGTCTAGGGAGCGTTGTATCATAGATAAGTGCCTTTCTTGGGCTTGGACTTTGGCTGATAGGGAGTGCATTAATGTTTGGTGGGACCCCCTTTCATCCTCTAGGTCTTGGACCCTGCAGCCTACCTGAATTATTTCTGAGCTGAGGCCCTCCATCTTCTGCTGGAAGGCGGTTTCCAATTTCCCCAGCATCTGTGCCAGGTCGGCTCTGGATGGCAGATTTCTCAGCATGTCTTTAATATCAGTATCCATCGATGTGTGTGATGTGTCCGATGCTGTGGGGCTCGGCGGATCCGAGTCAGTGTTTACCGCCGCCGGCGCCATATTGGTTTCACCAAGGTCCGCCACGCGGTCGGAATATTCCCTGAATAAATGTGTGACAGTACCCGATTTTCCTGCAGGGGTCTTCCCTGTATGTTGGGAGGCAGGGTGAGCCTTTTTGTGGTTTCCCATTGTGGCTAAATACCTCCGTTTCCTGCGTTTTTTTTGTCCGTGCAGCTCAGGAGCTGAATCAATGTGCTGCCATGTAGCTCAGCTCTGTATGTTTTATGTTTGTGACATGTATATTTTAGAAGTTATAAATATTGTGTAAAAACTGTATTCCTCTGCCGGTGATAATGAGATTACCCATTGTGTTCAGTAATCATATCACAGGCAGAGGGGAGGATTTTGTGTGGGAGTGTCTGTGTGTATTGTACGGGTTGATTGGTTGTTCTGTAAAACCCTGTGGGCTGTACTGTGGTTGTGGATTGGGAATAAAAGAGGCTGTATGTGCCAGGACAGTCAGATTCTGCTTGACCCTCAAAACGAAGTGTCGTCTCGTTATTGGGGGAATTGGATTGTAAGCTGACTGCCAGGAGTGTAAACCTTTCGTATGGTTTTTCCTGTTCGGCTGTTTCAAGGATTCGTGGAGTTTGCAGTTCGGGAGATTGGTGCTTACAGTTGCTGCCTGTGCATCTGTAAAGGGGAATATCGCCTAAACGGTTTTTAACCTCTGGTGAGCAAAACGGTCCGTTACACTACTCTTTAGTCCTTCTGAAAAAAAAACATGCACAGTATTTCATTTTTTTGCATTTTCAAGGAAACATTTGCAGAACTATTGCTGTGTATATATGCGTTTGTGTAGAAGAAGGTTATATAATATAAATAATTGCACAGTACACTTTCTCTCACCAGAATTCCAAGGTCAGAGTAAATGTGTCCAAGGACAAATATAAATGTTATAGCATAAAAGAACAATAATGTAAATAACAATACTCTTGCATGCTGTAGTTCTTCTTGGTAAAAACATGCATTTGTTTTGCAAATTACATTGTGTGTTGTTATGACAACCTACCCTTATGTCCTAATATGTGCGAATAACCTTCTTCACCCTCCTGGCTAATTACTGTGCAGCACCCTAAACAGTGAGTCATACAAGCTATTGTATAATGCGGAGGGAGGAAAATGGTTTCTTATACAGCCAATGTGTGTGAGTCTCAGGGGCTCTTGTATGAGAAATGTGATTCTCAGCTTGCAGAGGACTAGTACTTCAATACAGAGAAAGGTTACAGGTATTCTAATGTGTTTTGTATTGCATTACAAAATGAAACCAACCATGTGTTTACATGGGTACAGATAGAAGGGGTTAATCTATGTAATATTTAATACAAGTACCATAACAAAAGAAAACTGTAGTGTTTCAATAAAGAAATAAAGTAAAAATGAAATTAATCTAATAAAAATACTTTTTTTCAAAATCACTTTTAGAAATATCTTCATACCTACTTTTATATTCCCTTGAAATCACTTGATAAATACATTTGAGAACAAAATGGTCCATACATCAAAATTTTTCTGTTAGTGTTTATTTTCAAATATGTATTCACAGTAAACAAAAAGTTTCTATTTTTCAAAGGTGTACGCAGATATTGGAGAGTAAAAGATATTTGGATACAGTGTTAATAGGTTAACTAAATTCCATTTTTACATCCCTCCATAAAGAGTTTTTAATGGATTATAAGGTTTTCCAATGACTTTTCTGTCAAACAATAGCTGGGAAATAAATGTCTTATGTGATTTTTGTTCTGCTCTATTCTATATTTGTCAAGAGTGCAAAAGTTTACAAGTTTAAAGAAAGGCCAGGATAGGTATTTTGCAGTAATATATTGCAATAAAAACTCCTTATTACAATTCATTATAATTTTAGCAGATCATCCAAACTAAAAGTTAATCTTTTACTTTTATTTATTTCATTATAATGTTATTCTAGTATTATTGTGATATTTTAATGAAGAAGTTTTTTTTTTGTTTTTTTTTTTAAAGACATATAATTTACATATATGTGTATAATGGTGACTCATTTGTAAAAAAAATAAAATTGCCAGAAAATTTACCTTCATCAATGTTATTTGTAATACCCAGAGGAACCTAGCACTAAACACCTAGTAGTCAGCCAACATATCTGCCCAGAGTTATTCTCCCAGCATGTGTCCCGCGCTACATATACTCTTACACATCGTCCCACAGATATTTGCCTCAGCACATCTCTGCAGTCATCTCCCATGTAAGTATATATTTTTAGATCCATTTTGTTAACACATAGCTAAAAGGCAAAACAAACAAATGAAAAAAAAAAAAACCAACAATAAAATACATACACATATTTTGGACAATGTGAGTATGTTGAATATTGTATCTGGGGATCTTCATCTGTGCCTCAAGAAGTCTGTATGTGGGAAGAATGCTTTTAATGTGGTTTGTAGAGGATGTATGTAGAAACATAGAAACATAGAAACATAGAATGTGACGGCAGATAAGAACCATTCGGCCCATCTAGTCTGCCCAATTTTCAAAATACTTTCATTAGTCCCTGGCCTTATCTTATAGCTAGGATAGCCTTATGCCTATCCCACACATGCTTAAACTCCTTTACTGTGTTAACCTCTACCACTTCAGCTGGAAGGTTATTCCATGCATCCACTACCCTCTCAGTAAAGTAATACTTCCTGATATTTTATTTAAACCATTGCATAATTTTCTGGTAACCTATAGACAAATAAATATAGCAGACATAGTGTAATCTGTATATATAATGTAAGTGATGAGAAAAGATTTTACATCAAACTCACAATTTCCAGAGCTTTTTGAAAGTTAGCTCTAAACTTATAAAGCGTGTTGTCTCCTCCTTGAGACATACAATGAAGATACGTCAAATGGGTCCTCCAGAGCTTAAAGCCAATGAAATTTCAGCAGACTCCAAAATAAATATAAAATGAATTTATTTAAACAAATAAAAGTGTATAAATATACAGTAAAAAAAATAGCACAACACGTTTCAACCATAGGAGGTCTTTCTCAAATAAGTTAAGCCCCTTACTGATGCACGCTGTTCGTATCAGGACCCCTGCATACTCCTAGTTACTGGGCTGCAATAGATGTACAATCGCTAGTCTTTTATCATTCTGAGCAGCCACTGGTTGCTCACTAAAATAAAAAAGGCAATATTCAGTCAAATTGATAAAATGACTAGGGACTGTTATCAGTTAACAGAATAAAATCAATAAATAAATAAAACAAGGAAAGCAGAACATTAAGTAATAAAAAATAAAATACAATAAAATATGCAAATTAAAATAAATACAATTATGTCAAATTCAGTCCTTCAAAGTTTGATAAACAAAAGTCCAAAACATAATAATAGAAGTAGGGACACTGTAGCAAAATGTGCATAATTCCTACAAAGTATATAGATGTTGTAGCAATGAATGAAAGCACAATTTGCTGATTAGTATAGTACTTTGTATACAATATGCATCAATATAGTACATATAATCCAGAAAGTCAAGAAATCCACTTTAATAGGCAGTGGATCTTAAAAAGTTCATAGAAACATAGAATGTGACGGCAGATAAGAACCATTCGGCCCATCTAGTCTGCCCAGTTTTCTAAATACTTTCATTAGTCCCTGGCCTTATCTTATAGTTAGGATAGCTTTATGCCTATCCCACGCATGCTTAAACTCCTTTACTGTGTTAACCTCTACCACTTCAGCTGGAAGGCTATTCCATGCATCCACTATCCTCTCAGTAAAGTAATACTTCCTGATATTATTTTTAAACCTTTGTCCCTCTAATTTAAGACTATGTCCTCTTGTTGTAGTTTTTAATATAGTATCATCCTTTACCCTGTTGATTCCCTTTATGTATTTAAATGTTTCTATCATATCCCCCCTGTCTCGTCTTTCCTCCAAGCTATACATGTTAAGTTCCTTTAAACTTTCCTTGTAAGTTTTATCCTGTAATCCATGAACCAGTTTAGTAGCCCTTCTCTGAACTCTCTCCAAAGTATCAATATCCTTCTGGAGATACGGACAATACTCCAAGTGAGGTCTCACCAGTGTTCTGTACAATGGCATGAGCACTTCCCTCTTTCTACTGCTAATACCTCTCCCTATACAACCAAGCATTCTGCTAGCATTTCCTGCTGCTCTAATACATTGTCTGCCTACCTTTAAGTCATCAGAAATAATTACCCCTAAACCCCTTTCCTCAGATGTTGAGGTTAGGACTCTTTCAAATATTCTGTACTCTGCCCTTGGGTTTTTACATCCAAGATGCATTATCTTGCACTTATTTACATTAAATGTCAGTTGCCACTACTCTGACCATTTTTCTAGTTTACCTAAATCATTTGCCATTTGGCGTATCCTTCCTGGAACATCAATCCTGTTACATATCTTAGTATCATCAGCAAAAAGAAATACCTTACCATCAAGACCTTCTGCAATATCACTAATAAAAATATTAAAGAGAATGGGTCCACGTACAAATCCCTGAGGTACCCCACTGGTGACAAGCCCATGCTTCAAATACACTCCATTGACTACAACCCTCTGTTGCCTTTCACTCAGCCACTGCCTTATCCATTCAACAATATTGGAATACAAACTTAAAGATAGCAATTTATTGCTAAGCTTTCTATGTGCAACCAGGGTCACCATCAGAAATTTTGGGTCCCCTAACACAGCTCAAGGTCTGGGCCCCCTGGTACCCACCTCCAAGCCTGCCCCCAAATCCCGCCCACAGGAATACACAGACACACACACACACACACACACACACACACACACACATACTAACAGAAAAAATACTGAAACAAACATACACACATACAGGCATACTGACACCCACATACTGAAACAGACACACACACATATACAGACACATACACACATGCATAAGGATATACAGATACACACACACATACTGACATACAGATACACACACACACATACTGACATACAGACACACACACACACACACACACATATACATACAGACAAACATACTGACAAACAGACATACAAACTGACATACATACTGACATACAGACACATACATATACATAAATACATACTGACATGCATACATACATAATGACATTCATATTGTCATACATACACATACATGCTGATTTACATACATACTGACATACATACAGACACACACACATACATACTGACATATATATATATATATATATATATATATATATATATATATATATATAAATATATATATATGTGTGTGTGTATACACACATATACTGACATACAGATAGATAGATACATACATACATACATGCATACACACACATACACAGACACACATGCATACTGACATACATACACACGTACTGACATATATACATACACAGATACACACATACATACTGACAAACTGACATACACATACTGACATACATTACATACATACATACAGGCATACACACACACATACACACATACACACTGACATACATACATACATACATACATACTGACATATAAACATACACACAAACAAACATTACATACATACAGAAATACACACACACACACAGACACACACATGCATACTGACATACATACTGACATATATACATACATACACACATACATACTGACATACAGACACATATATACATACATACACATACTGACATACACATATTGTCATCCATTACATACATACACACATACTGACATATACATACACACATACATACATAGATAGATACATACATACTGACAAACAGACATACATACTGGCATACATACATACATACACACACTGACATACATTACATACATAAATACAGGCATACACACACACAGACCCACATATATACATGCATACCGACATTCATACATACATACTGACATATAAACATACACACAAACATACATTACATACATACAGAAAAACACACACACACACACAGACACACATACATGCATAGTGACATATATATATATATATATATATATATATATATATATATATATATATACTGACATATATACATACACACATACATACATAAATAAATAGATACACACATACTGACATACAGACACATATATACATACATACACATACTGACATACATTACATACATACATGGTGGCATATATACAGACAGACACATACAGATACATACTCACATACATATATACATACACAAACACCTAATTTTTCAGCCACCCTACTCTTCCTTACCTTTTTGTTGCAGGAGGGTGGCTGGGGATGATGGGAGTCAACTGCCTTGCCTCACCTCTCCTCTCCTCACGGCCTTCAGGTTGTCTCTTCTCCTTCCCGCACCGAGTAAGCTGGGAGTAAGTGACCGATCTTTTTAAAGGTGCCCGGTCACGCTATTACAGCACTGACCAGGCCCCTGAAGATATAGGGCTCATCGGGTGGCCCTAAATGCTTGGGCCACCTAATGGGCCCTGGTGCAGATGCACAGGCGGCAGTTCCGCCGCTTCACATGGGGCCCGGATGGCCGGGTCCCCCAGGGCCGCCAGGCCTGTGACAACCATCACCATCAGGCCTGTGACAACCTAATGGCGGCCCTGTGTGCAACAGTGTCAAACGCCTTACTAAAATCTAGGTACCATATATACTCGAGTATAAGCCGACCCAACTATAAGCCGAGGCCCCTAATTTTACCCCCAAAAACTGGGAAAAGTTATTGACTCGAGTATAAGACTAGAGTGGGAAATGCAGCAGCTACTGGTAAATTTCTAAATAAAATTAGATCCTAAAAAAATTATATTGATTGAATATTTATTTACAGTGTGTATATAATGAATGCAGTGTGTGTGTGTGTGTATGAATGCAGTGTGTGTATGTGTATGAATGCAGTGTGTGTGTGTATGAGTGCAGTGTGTGTATGAGTGCAGTGTGTGTATGAATGCAGTGTGTGTGTGTGTATGAATGCAGTGTGTGTATGAATGCAGTGTGTGTATGACTGCAGTGTGTGTATAAATGCAGTGTGTGTATGAGTGCAGTGTGTGTATGAATGTAGTGTGTGTGTGTATGAATGCAGTGTGTGTGTATGAATGCAGTGTGTGTGTGTATGAGTGAAGTGTGTGTGTGTGTGTGATGCAGAGTGTGATGCAGAGCCTTGGTGGGGGGTGGGCATTTTTATTATTATTTTTTAATTATTATAATTTTAATATTTTTTTGTTATATTAATATATTTTTAAATTTTTATTATTATTATTTTATTATTATTAATATTGTATTATTACATTTTTTTTCGTCCCCCCTCTCTGCTTGATACATGGCAGGGAGGGGGGCTCTCACTCCCTGGTGGTCCAGTGGCATTGGCAGTTCAGTGGAGGGGGGCTGGCAGAGAGCGCTTACCTCTCCTGCAGCTCCTGTCAGCTCCCTCCTCCTCCGCGCCGGTCCGGTCAGCTCCCTCTGCAAGTCCCAGTGTAAGTCTCGCGGCCGTGCTATGACCCCGCGGCTCTCGCGAGACTTACATTGGGAGCTGACAGAGGGAGCTGACCAGACCGGCGCGGAGGAGAAGGGAGATGACAGGAGCTGCAGGAGAGGTAAGCGCTCTCTGCCAGCCCCCCTCCAACACAGCCCCTTGTCTGTAGTATGGCAATGTAAATTGCCATAATACAGACATTGACTCGAGTATAAGTCGAGTTGGGGTTTTTCAGCACAAAAGATGTGCTGAAAAACTCTACTTATACTCAAGTATATACGGTAAGCAATGTCTACTGCACTACCCTGATCTATTATTTTAGTTACCCAGTCAAAAAAATCAGTTAGATTATAGATTAGTTTGGCATGATCTCCCTGAAGTAAACTCATGTTTTCTCTGATCTTGAAATCCATGTGATTTTAGATGTTCAACAATCCTATCCTTTAACATGGTTTCCATTACTATCCCCACTACTGAAGTAAGTCTTTCTGGCCTATAGCTGACCAAGTACTCCCTACTACCTTTTTTGTGAATGGGCACAACATTCGCTAGCTTCCAATCTTCTGGGACTGCTCCTGTTAACAATGATTGGTTAAATAAATCTGTTAATGGTTTTGCTAGTACATCACTCAGTTCTTTTAATAACTTTGGGTGTATTCTATAAGGTCCCATTGACTTATTTGTCTTTACTTTTGACAGTTGAAATAGAACCTGTTTCTCTGTTAACTCAAATGTAACAAATTAATCATCTCCTAACTGAGGCCCCATTTCCTTAAAGGGACACTCCAGGCACCCAGACCACTTCTGCTCATTGGAGTGGTCGGGGTGCCAACTCCCACTACCCTTAACCCTGCAAGTGTAATTATTGCAGTTTTTCATAAACTGCAATATTTACATTGCAGGGTTAACTCCACCTCTAGTGGCTGTCTATTAGACAGCCACTAGAGGTCACTTCCTGGGTTCTAGCACAGGTTTCCTGTGCTAGAGCGTCGCTGGACGTCCTCACGCTGTGTGAGGACCTCCAGCGTCGCTCAAAACCCCATAGGAAAGCATTGAAATGATTTTTCAATGCTTTCCTATGGGGAGACGTAATGCGCATGCGCGGCATTTCCGCGCATGCGCATTAGGTCTCCTCGGCCGGTGAGCGAGATTAGTCTCGCCCACCGGCCGACGTAATCATTAGGAGGAGCGTCGCGGAGGCGGAGACAGCGGCGAGGGACATCGCCGCTGTCCCAGGTAAGTGACTGAAGGGGTTTTCACCCCTTCAGTAACCGGGGATTGGTGGGTGGGAGGGACAGGACCCTCCAGTGCCAGAAAAACGGATCGTTTTTCTGGCACTGGAGTTTTCCTTTAATTTTCATCTGTAAATACTGAACAAAAATATTAATTGAGGCAGTCAGCTAGACCTCTTCAACATGCATTCCTTCTTTTGTTTTTAATCTAACTAATCCTTGTTTTACTTTCCTTTTCTCATGTATGTGTCTAAAAAATGTTTTGTCCCCCTTTTTTACTGACTGGGCAATTTTCTCTTCTGTGTGTGCTTTGGAAGCGCTTACAACTTGCTTAGCCTCTTTCTGCCTAATCTTATAGATCTGTCTAGCTTCCTCACTCTGTTTTTTTTTTTATAATTACTAAATGCTAACTTTTAGTTTTCTTTCTATTTTGGCTACATCTTTTGTTTTTGTGCATTGTGGCTCAGTCACTGTTCTTATATTAAACCACACTGACTGATGATCACTGGATCCTAAACTTTCAGCTGCAGTAATATCTGATAGCAAATCTTAACACTAACACTAAATCTGGTATGGCCTATTTATGAGTTGGCTCCTCAATGACTTGTTTTAGAGACAATCCCAGTAGGGAGTTTAGAATATGTGTGCTCCTGGTACAAGCAGCTATTCTGGTTTTCCAGTTCACATCAGGAAGATTAAAGTCAACCATGATAATAACTTCCCCCTTTGTTGTAATTGTAGCTATTTCCTCAACTAGTAGAACTTATCTAACTCTTCTATTTGTCCTGGGGGCCTATAAATCACACCTACACAAGTTACTGTGTGATTACTGTGAAGAAAATAGACTGAGTTTCGGTATTTTCTTCTGTGTTCGTGCTTTTCTGCAACATTTTGTTTGGTTTGGATTTATTGGTTCGGCAGTTTAAAACTACCGAACACCGACCACCCTTATTGCTCATTAATTTCAAAGAGAACTGTCTATTAAGCGCTCTCTGGACGGCCGCCGTTCGTTTTCACTGAATGCCATGTGGAACATTAAATGGCAGCCATCTTGTTTGCACAAAAGGAGGCAGCAGGACTTGGTCATCGAGTGTCTGGAACTTAAATCGGACACTCGACTTCCCGAACCACCGCTGAAACATATGAACGCCTGCTTCCTTTAGTTGCCGAACAGCCAGGAGAGCGCCATTCGGTAGTTTGCTTCATACGAACAAGGGGAGCAATCGCTCCTATGAGCCAGGAGGATCCATTTGTGACTTTATTTGTTTTTATGCCATTTTCTGAATTGACTGACCGCACACGCTGAATTTGTGGAACTGTTTTGGGCAGGAGCCTGGTGTGTGGACGGAAAATTATGACTTCCACACTTTTTGAGAACCCCTGAACCGATCTAGGTGAAATTTGAATATGTTGGTCCACCAGATTGGGGCTATCAAGGGATATGTAATTTTTGTGGATACCTGGTGTATAAAGGGGTGTTCTAATTTTTGGGAAAATTGTGAGCCCTCTGCCAAACAAAAAGTGCTGGCAGAGTCCACTAGACCCATGCTTATGGTTTCCTATTCCAGTCTCATGGTCACATTCCATTTTTAAGTCTACTCTACAGGATCCTTTAGCTTTGTCTAGATTATTTGTGAAGTCATTCATAGGCTAATTTACCCTAATACTGTTTACATAGTAAATTTAAAAAGTAAAGCTAATTGGTTTAGACACATGATATTTTATGCAACAATGCAACTGTTATTAATCCAAACAGTTTTTCAAGACCTAATTTATTGCAATGTTAACTTAATTTTATACTGTGTACCTAGAAATCAGTCTTCCATCTAACTAATTGCAATATTTTTTTTTAGATTGTAAGCTTATAAAGAGTCCTTATTTATTGTTCCTATTCCAAAACTATTTTTAAAATTACAGGTTAGGTTCATTTACCATGAAGGATTCTGCCATAATAGGCATGCAATGCTACTTGATTGTGAAAGAAAAAGTACAAACAGCAAACACTTTCCTGTTTTTTGCTCAAATAATAGCTGCAAGCATATTAGTCAAATACTGTATGTAATTATTAATAAATGATGCCCTTTTCCATAAATGTTACCTTATTTAGTGTGAGGGTACACAAACACACACAGTTAGCCTCCACCGGTGTTCCACGTTGTAGCTCGTCATTCACCCTGAGGAACATCTGTGTCAACGTGTCATCGACGTCCAGCGGTTAGTCCTGGATAGAGTGCAAACCCTGTTTCAGGTTTTTGCGGGGTCCTTTCTGGATTCAGTCATAAAAAACTGATCATCTTGTTTAATATGTCTGTCAGCTCCCTCTTTGTCTGTGGGAGTGTCATGGCCCTATCAAGGTCTCGTGCATGTGTGGGGACCATATCCACGGAGCAGATGGAATCCCTGAGTCAGAGCTACAAGCAGCAGAGTCTAGGGTGGCCGGTGGAGCATCATCCTATAGGATAACAAGGACTTCCGGCAGTGAGACCAGTAAGGCGGCACGGGGAAAGGCCCAGAGGCCTTCTGGGTATGAGAATCTGTTCCATCAGCCATGATTGTATAACTGCCATAGAGGTAACACTGTCGGTGTGATACCTGGTGCGGCCAGCTGGGGGTCACCCAGCGTGCAAGAAGGGGTCACCCAACAAGCACAAGCATACCATGCAGTATAGGCCAGCAGAGGAGGGGGTCACCATCAGCATGAACATAGCAGGACACAGTAGGTACAGCAGTGCCGTAGGCAGTAGTGGTTAGTCAAATTATGAATATAACCGGGCACTGCAGATTCAGCAGTGCAGACGGTAGGAGGGGGTCACCCTCCTATAACCATAACCGGACATTGCAGGTCCAGTGGTGCAGTAGGTAAGATGGGGTCATCCTCAGTATGAGTATCATAGGACTCTGTAAATACAGTAGTGCAGTCAGCGGGAGGGGGTTACCCTCATTATGGACATAACGGGACACTGCAGATCCAGCAGAGTAGTTCGCAGGAGGGGGTCACCCACAGCATGATTACAGCAGGACATTGAAAGAACAGTAGTACAGGCAGCAGGAGAGGGTCACCCTCAGCATTAATACTACAGGATACTGTAGGACCAGCAGGGTATTCAGCGGTAGCCGTGTTGTCAGAGGGAGGGGGTCACCCAACCCACAATAGTGTCCATTAGTATGGCCCAGTAGAGGGCAGTGCTCCAGAAATGTAGAAGGGAGTGTCAGGTCAGATAGGCGTAGGTCTGGGACAGATCCTGCCATCTAGGACCCATTTCCATGTTGCATCCTATTAATTACAGATATAAATCTGATTAACCACATCTACAAACCACCCAGGTGTCCTAGGGCATGCTGAACTGCCTTACACAGCAACAGCTTAAACTCAGCCTTATTTAGGTACACTGATTTGAAGTGTATATATGGTGGAAAACATAAAGTCCCCTACAAGAAGGGGCAGCAAACCCTATATAGGGGAGCTGGGTGCTGAAATTAGGCCATTTAATTCTTGAGGTGAAATCACTGAAGTCTTTTTTGAGCCTGTGACCTTATGATTATGAACAAGCTCAGTAATTTAGAAGGATTTACAAACTGAGCCACCTCAGCTGATACACAGGGAGAGGGAAGGCAAACAGCAGGGCAGCGAGGTGAGCGAGACCAGGCTGCACGGAAGGCATAGAGCCCATGCGGCTCCGAAAAAATGGCCACGGCAGTCCCAAAAATCGAGTGCGGCGCTGCTGTGATTGAAAAATGGCTCGGTAAGTTGCTCTCATCAGACAAGAGGACTTTGGACCACTGATCAACAGACCAGGTCTGTTTTTCTTTAGCCCAGGTAAGATGCTTCTGATGTTGTTTTTTGTTCGGGAGTGGCTTGACAAGAGGAATACAACATCTGAAGCCCATGTCCAGGATCCATCTGTGTGTGGTGGCTCTTGATGCACTGACTCCAGCCTCAGTCCACTCCTTGTGAAAGTCCTCAACACTTTTGAATGGCCTTTTCCTGACAATCCTCTCCAGGCTGCGGTCATCCCTGCTGATTGTGCACCTTTTTCTTCCACACTTTTCCCGTCCACATAACTTTCTATTAATGTGCTTTGATACAGCACTTTGGGAACATCCAACTTCCTTCGCAATTACCTTTTGAGGCTTTCCCTCCTTATGGAGGGTGTGACGAAGTGCCATTCACCACTTGGTCCTGGAGAGGCTTGCTTGCGAGCCTCCTCCTCTGTGACTATGGCCCTGGGGTGTATGGCCCTTTAAAAATGCTATTTGGGCCTATGGACTTGTATTGGACTGTGTATGGCCCTTTAAGAACTGTATTGGGGCTTATGGACTTTTATGGGACTGGTGCTGGCCCTTTAAGCACATTTTTGGGACATGGGGAAAATTGGGACAATGCCCCTTTAAGACTGTGTCCCCAGACGTGTTTGGGACACTGCCCCTTTAAGCCGGTGTCCCCAGACTTGGTTAAAGTACTTTATTCATGGCTTATTTACACTTGGTTCAGTAAATGGGGCTTACTGAACTAAGTACCACACAGGCGGATCACCCAGAAGTGGAAGCGTGCATACAATTTACCTCCCAGGCTGGAAGCCTGCTGTAGGTAAATTGCCGACTGCTGGGTGGCCGCAGTTCGTGCAAATGAACACGTGGCGGCGGCCATCTTTGTTCATTCGAACGAGGTCAGCGGTATGTGTAGCCAAATCCATGGAGCTGAAATCGGCTACACATTTCAACGAACACCGCTGACCCTTACCTTCTCCTACACTCAGTTTTCAGCTACAGAGACTAAGTCCCGTTCGGCAGTTTGAACTCACTGCTATACTAAGCTAAATGCCCGAACGGACCCGTTCTTGCATTCGAATGGGACTTAGTCATTTTTCAGTGTAAAATAGACCGACCGCACAGCCCAAATCTATGGAACTGTTTTGGGCAGGAAAATGTGCTTGTGGTCGGTCAGAAAGGACTTCCACCTAACTTTTTAACCCCTGGATGGAATTGGCTGTATTTTGGATATGTTTGTAATTAAAGTGAGTTAAAATGTGTAAGATTGAATGTATATTTTTAAAGTTACAGTGTATGTGTAAAAAGTCTATTTTTTCCTGCCTGTGATAATTACATTAACCCATTGTGTGCAGTAATTATATCACAGGCAGAGGGGAGGATTTTGCGGGAGTGAATGGATGTGGTTTTACTGTATGTTACGTGCTTTATTGGTTATTTTACAAAACCCTGTGGGCGGTACTGTATCTGTAAAACCTGCATAAAAAAGTCCCTTTGGTGCCAAGTAAAACAGATCTTCTTGACCCTCAACACGTAGTCTTGTCTTGTGATTGGAGGGAACTGCTATATTCACACTGGGGATTGCTATGCTCTGCATACTCCCTTGATCTTTAATCACTTAGCTCTTTTAAGAGCTTGTTCCTGATACGCTCTCCTGGAGGAGAGGTCTTCCCCACACAGTCCTGGAGGACAGAAGCTGATCCAGAGTGGACAGTAGATGGTGAGACTCCAGTTAAGCTACAGCGGTTGTGGAGTCTGTGGTGGTTGTGGTGTCCGGTGCGGTGCTTGTGGTTCTCAGCGCAAGCTAGGAAGTGTCCAACAACCGAAGGTACTTGGTCAGAGTACGGGGAGTTCCGTTACAGAGGGTGTCAATGATTGTTTTCTGCACAACTGAAATAAATGAACTTTTGCACGATATTCACATTTTTCGAGTATCACCTGTAGATGGATTGCTCCCAGTGTCCCCGTACACTGTCACAGTACAAAAACAACTCCTGGTCGTTACATTAATTTTTTTTTCTCTTGTGGTTTTATTTGCATTTTCCAGCTTTGGTGAGAGCTTTCAGATTACTAGTTGTAGTGGGTATATTTTATCTTAATTTTTTTTATTTTAGTTTTATTTCATTTTTTTTCTTCTCTATTTTCTGTCACCATAGTAACTCATTCTTATTATTGTGTGCCTTCTTATATTCCCAAATGTGTCTACCTAGGGTTTTTTTTTTATATTTCCTCTCTGTTTTCAGTAATTTTAGTAAAATGTGTAATTATGATATCAGTGAAAGTGCAGTTTTTGTGAGAATGCAAAATGCAAAAATAAATGTGAACACTAACTTTGCCCACGGTTTGTGATTACTAAAAAAAATACTGGACATAGCCAATTTTAAATACAATGGGTTGTCTACTTTTACAAATGGTATGCCAAGATGAGAGTAATTCTCATTCCGGGTCATACATAGTTACATAGCTGAAAAGAGACTTGCGTCCATCAAGTTCAGCCTTCCTCACATATATATTTGCTGTTGATCCAAAAGAAGGCAAAAAACCTAGTCTGAAGCACTTCCAATTTTGCAACAAACTAGGAAAAAATTCCTTCTTGACCCCAAAATAGCAGTCAGATGTCTCCTTGGATCAAGCAGCTATTAGCCCACTAATTAGAAATTGTATCCCTGTATGCTATATTTATCCAATTTTATCACATGACAGGAGGCTTCCTATTTTGCATTACTCTCTTTACTAAACTCCACAGCAGTAAAGAAAGTGAAAACATTTAAACCAATCAAAATGCAATAGGGAGTATGACATTCCCAGTAAATAGGCTCCTCCCCCTCTTTCTTTACTGCTCCATCGCAGACAGGTCAGAGTTTTGGCTCTTCCAGCTTTTTATATTTATTATACTCTTAGATTTATATATTTTATTGCTATTCAATCTATTTACCTTTAGTTTTATCATATATACACTGTATTTTCGGAGGTTTTGTGCATATTTCTACTACCTTGCTTCTTGTACAACCTCCCTTTCCCTGTCAGATTTTCTCCTCTGCATTATTTGCCTATTTCACTCGTTTTCCGAGATTCTCCTCTACCCCGCCCTCGGGCGGGTGTCTTCCCCCGTCACCGCCGGCACCTCACCTCCTCCCGGTGCTTGGCTCGGTAAATCAACCGTTTCCCGTGCCGCCCGCGATTTTGCCCTCACACGCGGCGGCCATCTTGGTTCGCACATATCGCGAGACCGCGGCGGCCATCTTGGATCGCCCGCGCGCTCTTTTCACACGGCAGTTTGCTCTCCCTTCTCACTCACTACGGAAGATCCAGCCAAGCTGCACTTAGACTAGCTACAGAGGTCAGTTTCTGATTTAAAGCTGTACTTAGCACAAAGGTTCTACTTGTGCTTTACTGGGGTGCTGCCCCTATTCTGTGCTGCTGTTGGAGGTCGCCCTGTGGCCACCTCTGTTATTTCCTGGGTGAGGCCCAGTAACATATAATTATATATACCATATAATAACACTATATTATATTATAAATCCCAATTTCTGTGGTATTTCTGCCCTGCTGGGGCATACTGACACTGCTAGTGTCAATATACTATCTGTGATACCCTGCTGGGGCTCTCACAAATGTTGTTTTCTCCTCTATACCATTAGTTACTCTGCTCGAGTACTACATACCACAAACCCTGCTGGGGTTATATTATACGTGTCCACTCTCTAGTTACACGTTATACACAACCCTGCTGGGGTTCAAGGGTGCTGCCCTTACACGTTATACACAACCCTGCTGGGGTTCAAGGGTGCTGCCCTTATTGTCACTACTGTGACTCCAAAATACAGCTTCACTGACCTCTGCCACGTACGCCCTGTGCCACGCCTAAATTCTATTTGTGAACAAAATGGAAGCTCCTCAAACAACCGACTTCCAAACTATGATTAATGAGGCTGTAGCCGCCTCCATGGAGAAGGCTCTCTCCAAGATGATGGCCTCTGAAAAGAGGAAACCATCTAAATCCCACCACTCCCGACACGACTCAGACTCAGAAGACCCAGAGTCTCACGAGAGCCAAGATCCCCCCCCCCGGCAAGCGCCACTGGAAAGGGGAACAGGGACGCCAGAACCCGACTAAGGGAAAGACCCAGGCCAAAAAGCACAAACCATCCATGGTCGCCACTCCGACCCCTCAACAGGAATACTCCTCAGACGACGACACTCACAAGAAGCCCATGGCCATACTAGACGAATGGCAAGCACACGACTCGGACTCACAAGAGGACGTATGGGGCTCGGACTCCGGATCACAACCCGGTTTCTTTCAAGATACCTTACTAAGGGAACCCCTAGATCCCGACACTGCGGAAACCCCACAAGAGGGTGAAGACGCTATATTGGATCCATCGGGTCACAGACTTTTTGACCCAAGAAACATACGCCACCCACGCTCAGGGGACTGGACACCCCCGGACCACCTCGCAAAATTCATGCACCTTTTGCTACGTAAATCCCTAGACAAGACCGTCCGCAACCGGCTGCGGTCAGAATGCCCAAGACCAACGCTACCCGATCACGTAGCAGAAACCCCCGAGTTTGATCAGGTGATGACCACCTTTATGTCTCGAGGTGGCCGTGACCCCCGTAAAGGGGTAGAAAAGGGCTTCAGAGGGATACAGGACAAACTGCTGGACTCAGTGGGACCACTGGCCAGAATCATGTACCTGGCCGACGATGCCCTGGCTCGGGCAGACCAATTTGACACAACCATGGTGCGTGAATGGGCTCACGATGTGCGGGAGTGGGCACAAAGGTGCTTTTGTTTCGTGGGTAATACAAACGTAGCCCTCTCCTCAGAGCGGCGCAAGGCAGCACTACTCCGTATTGACGGAAAACTGGTGGAATTGGGCACCAAAGAGTTAGGCCCGCTGGCACAGGGCAAGTTATTTGGAGATGCTTTCCTTAAGGACCTCAACAGACATGTCAATGTAAAGAAAATGTTACTTGCGCTTTTTCCTTAATCCCTATGTATATTTAGACAAATGGAGGTCATTTAGTTGCTCCAATGGCCATTGGAGGGATGCCCGCCTGCCAACGTCAAGGCAGACCCCCCTAAGCGGGTCCTAACATTGACCCTTCAGCCTGCTTCCTTGAGCTTCTGGCAAAGATATCTCTAATGAGACAGAAAGGGGTATTTTTTATATACACCCCTATACTTATTAACCCTTAATAGGGAACACATGGGATGGGTAGCAGCATTGTAACCAGGCTGTGTGATACAAAGTAAATACAAATACAAAAAGAGAAGTCCTGCGCTTAAGCAGCAAGGACTACAACACACATCAGCCCCAATATATAGTAAAAACCAAAGAAAAGAAAATGTTACTTGCGCTTTTTCCTTAATCCCTATGTATATTTAGACAAATGGAGGTCATTTAGTTGCTCCAATGGCCATTGGAGGGATGCCCGCCTGCCAACGTCAAGGCCATTGGAGCAACTAAATGACCTCCATTTGTCTAAATATACATAGGGATTAAGGAAAAAGCGCAAGTAACATTTTCTTTTCTTTGGTTTTTACTATATATTGGGGCTGATGTGTGTTGTAGTCCTTGCTGCTTAAGCGCAGGACTTCTCTTTTTGTATTTGTATTTACTTTGTATCACACAGCCTGGTTACAATGCTGCTACCCATCCCATGTGTTCCCTATTAAGGGTTAATAAGTAAAGGGGTGTATATAAAAAATACCCCTTTCTGTCTCATTAGAGATATCTTTGCCAGAAGCTCAAGGAAGCAGGCTGAAGGGTCAGTGTTAGGACCCGCTTAGGGGGGTCTGCCTTGACGTTGGCAGGCGGGCATCCCTCCAATGGCCATTGGAGCAACTAAATGACCTCCATTTGTCTAAATATACATAGGGATTAAGGAAAAAGCGCAAGTAACATTTTCTTTTCTTTGGTTTTTACTATATATTGGGGCTGATGTGTGTTGTAGTCCTTGCTGCTTAAGCGCAGGACTTCTCCTTTTAGACATGTCAATGTGTTTACATCTCTAAACAAAGCCCAGTCCTCGATGAGGAGAGTATTCAGACAAAACACCACCAGAGGTGTTTTTGGACGGGCTGGCCGCCACAGGGGCCGCGCTGCCAGCCGGTTTTGGCCTTCGGGCCCCCGCACCCAAAGGCCCCAACCTTTCTACCCAGAGGTGGGATATCGCCAACCATTCAGCTATACACGAGGTGCAGACAGAGGTCGTGGACCACGTACCCGAGGCAGAGCACGCTTCTCTACAGGTAAGCAACCATCTAACACATTTCCCTCTCCCACTGTGTACAGCAGGGCGTATCTCTCTGTTTTTTCAGGAATGGACGACCATCTCCGCGGACGCATGGGTCCTACAGACGGTACAGGGCTACATCATCGACTTCGTAGACCACCCATGTCAAAGGGACCTTCCACTTCACATCAACTGCTCCATAGAAGATCGCACCCTCATACACAACGAGTTACTAGAACTATACTCGAAAGGGGCAATCGAACCCGCCTCCGGTCCCGACGGTTTCTTCAGCAACATATTCTTGGTGAAGAAGAAAACAGGGGAATTTCGTCCCGTCATCAACTTGAAAAGACTCAACGAATACGTCACATACAGGCACTTCAAGATGGAAGGCATACATCTCTTGAGGGACCTATTGCAAGACAAAGATTGGTTCACAAGGTTAGACCTCAAGGACGCGTACCTCTCCGTACCCGTCCACCACTCCTGCCGTCAATTCCTACGCTTCCTCTGGCAAGACCTCCCCTGGCAGTTCACATGCCTTCCCTTCGGCCTCAGCTCGGCTCCTTGGTGCTTCACCAAACTACTGAAGCCCGTGGTTGCACATCTTCGAACTCTAGGAATTCGTTGCATTATATACCTGGACGACCTCCTACTGTTCTGCTCCGACAAGTCCAGACTGGTACGTCACACACAGTATACCACGGATTTCCTATCTTCCCTGGGTTTCGTGGTGAATTTCCAAAAGTCGGCCATCCATCCTTCTCAAACAGTTCAGTTTCTAGGATTCGAAATAGATTCCACCACCAGCACACTACGACTACCACAGTCGAAGATTTCAGCCATTCGCAAGGAACTGCGCAGGGCTATTCGATGCCACATGATTCCACTCCGCGCCCTCGCACGTTTGGTAGGACTCCTCTCAGCCTCCATACAAGCTATATTCCCGGGCCCACTCCACTACAGGGCGATGCAACGCCTCAAGTCATCCTTCCTCAGACACAATCCCTCATACGACCAACCGGTCCCCATTACGGAGGAAGTCAGAGACGAACTCAGATGGTGGCTAGACAGCATGGAAGCGTGGAACGGTCGGGCCATCTTCGGGAACACACCCGACATAGTCATGGAGTCGGACGCCAGCCTCTGGGGATGGGGCGCGACAAGCGGAGACACTTCAACAGGAGGCGCCTGGACATCCCAGGACCTCAACCTGCACATAAATTGCTTAGAACTTCTGGCGGGATCATTCGCCATCCGCAGCCTAGCAAGAGACAAGACGGACTGCTGCATCCTCCTCCGGATGGACAACGTCTCTGCAGTCCGCTACATCAACCGCCTGGGCGGTGCCCGATCCCGCATGCTATCGGAACTAACAAAGGAAATTTTCGATTTCTGTCTACCCCGCAACATCTCCCTCAAAGCGGAATACCTCCCAGGGGAGACGAACATCACAGCGGACTGGTTCTCACGCCATTGGCGAGACACCAGCGATTGGAAACTGGACCCACGGATTTTCAACCTATTGATGGAACGCCGGGGTCCATTTCATCTGGATCTGTTTGCGTCTCGCAACAACAGACAAACACAAAGGTTCTTCAGCTGGCTCCCAGATCCGGAGAGCGAAGCAGTAGACGCATTCCTACAACCATGGCCGAACACGGGGGCCTACGCCTTCCCTCCTTTTGCCATGATACCAAGGACCATCCACCACCTGAAAAGAAAACTAGTCTCCCTAGTGCTCATCACCCCCCTATGGAGGGGACAACCATGGTTTCCAGACCTCCTGGCATTATCGTACAAGGATCCCCTCCTTCTACCCCACCACCCCTACATCCTCACGGATCCAAAAGGCAACCCTCACCCAATGATACTAGACAACCGTCTCATCCTGGTGGCTTGGACTCTTTCCGGGGTACCTGGCAGGTCGGCGGACTATCGCAGACTGCTAGGGACCTCCTGTGGGACTCATGGGCTCCAGGAACCAGAAGAAGCTACCTATCCGCTTGGAATTCCTGGTCCACTTGGTGCATGGAACGGAATCTCGATCCATTTACAGCCACTATCCCAACCGTTTTGAATTTTCTCTCACATCTATTCTCCATAGGTCGGTCATACAGATCGATCAACGTAATCCGCTCCGCTATCTCGGCGGCTCACGTCCCCACTCTAGGGATCCCAGTGGGCAGGGATCCACTGGTGTGTCGACTCCTAAGAGGCATCCGACTACAACGCCCCCCAGGACCCAAATACTCACGTCTCTGGGACGTGGACGTTGTTCTCCGACTACTGAGAGACTGGCCAAACAACGATAATCTGTCTCTCCGACAATTATCGGCGAAACTCACGATGCTGCTTTGCCTAGTATCCTTCCGCAGGGTTTCGGACATCCGGGCATTCGACATTGACGCTTTCTCTATCTCCCCAGAAGGAGTCACCTTCCGGGTGTCTCGTCGCACAAAATCGGACTCCACCTCGGTCTTCTACCCTTTTTTCAACTCAGACCCACAACTCTGCGTCGTTTCCACCCTACAACGGTACGTTGAGGTTACACTACCACTCCGGACCTCAGCCACGGGCCAACTCCTCGTATCTTATGTTAGACCTCACGTTCCCATCTCCACGACCACCCTCGCCAGATGGGTTCGTTGGATTCTGGCCCTCGCAGGCGTGGACGCTGCCTTTGGGGCCCACTCGGTCCGCGGGGCGGCGGCTTCCTCGGCCCTCATGGCAGGCGCCTCGCTAACGGATATTCTCCGGTCGGCGGACTGGTCACGAGAATCTACGTTCCGCACATTCTACTTCCGCCCGAATGCCGGTACAGCCATGTCACTCATTCAACAGCGTTAAAAATGCAAAATAGGAAGCCTCCTGTCATGTGATAAAATTGAAGATTATGCTAGCGCTAGTGTACTTATAATCTTAATTTTAATAATGACAGGAGGCGAGTATTTTCCCACCCTTCCCACCCGGGGAGGAGGGGAACTCATGGTTTCTATAATATGTAGAGTCCTATCGTAGTATACAGACTTAGTTTTGCTCCGTATCCTTGTTATCATTGTCATCCAGGTTTTTATCAGAATTTTCAATCTATATATATAAGCTTCGTTCTAGTAATATCTAGAGTTTATCACTAGAGTGTATCACTTTCCATGTATACGTTTATTGTACTAGTAACACTTGGGTCGTTGTTCATTGACGCAACCAGTTGGGAGACCGGTGCCTAACCCATTTCACATTCTCTTTCAGTTTAAAGTCTCTCAAGCATGGAACATCTACAGAATCCTACTCGGAGTACTACTCAACCCTTGGATGACACAGTTCCCGTTGGACTCCCTTTTTTCGTCTTGTCAACCGGTTGATATTGGTTACGACAACAGTTGATTCTTGTGACTGATCTTCTTCAAATCCATCGTTATACTGTTTTTTCTTGTTTACTAATGATCGTTCAGACTTTATACGTATCTCCTTCTCTGTTTACGATGTCGCATCCGAAAGAGGGGGAGGAGCCTATTTACTGGGAATGTCATACTCCCTATTGCATTTTGATTGGTTTAAATGTTTTCACTTTCTTTACTGCTGTGGAGTTTAGTAAAGAGAGTAATGCAAAATAGGAAGCCTCCTGTCATTATTAAAATTAAGATTATAAGTACACTAGCGCTAGCATAATCTTCAATTGCAATTTAAACATCTGTATAGACTCTGACAAAACCACCTCTTCCGGCAATGAATTCCATATCCTTATTGCTCTTACTGTAAAAAAAACCTTTTCTTTGCCTTTGACGGTGTCAAAGGCAACATAGGCAAAGCAAACTAATCTGGCAAATTTTAATGTGAAATGGGCAAACTGTTTCTTTGACCATCTACATTTCTAAAAAAACAAGAAACCTGTACATGGGGGGAATCATTGTACTTGGGGGACATCACAGCATACAAATTATGGTTCATATATAAATATTTAGTGAAATGAAAGCCATGTTTTTCCTGAACAAAATGATTTATAATAAGTTATTTATATATAATTATTTTTCACTGCTCTAAAACATGTTTTTGGCCCTTATAATTTCAAAGTGGAGGTAACAGTACTAATATTAATATGTATAGATTGGGGAAAAATAAGAAAAGGGGGATATGATAGAAACATTTAAATACATAAAGGGAATCAACACAGTAAAGAAGGAGAGTATATTTAAAGGGACACTGTAGGCACCCAGACCACTTCAGTTAATTGAAGTTACTGCTGCAATGTAAAACATTGCAGTTCCATTGCAGCACTAAGTCTGCCCTCTGTGGCTGTCTACCAGACAGCCACCAGAGGGCTTCCGGAATCCTCCAGCATCAGATTTTCCCCATTGGAAAGCATTGAATAATGCTTTTTCACAACCTTCCTTCTATTGAAGAGCTCTCTGATTGGTTGACTAGTAAGCCAAACCTCAAGCGCTTTCCCTGTCAGATGCATTTGGTTCGTCTTCGGCCAACATGCAGTCATTGAAACATTTCTGATCCTGTTGCTGTAAATAGGTTCGGGTGTGAACATACATGATCTTCCGGACATATCTGAACAAATTTTACAGAATCGGTTGGATGGACCGAATGGCTATGGTAAATTTACAAATTGTCAATTTCTTTTAAACTTGTCTGAAAAACAATCTCTGAACCAATTTGCTGTTGTGTTATGTGTTTATGTGCTAGCTATGGATCCCTTGTTTGAAATAAATGTTAATCTAATATTTTTCAAACAGAAAATGTTGACAATAAAAGTGTTAAATTCACTTTTGTTGAGTGTTAGCTAAACAATGAACAAATGTTCTATACATTTACATATTGACACATTACAATGATTGTTAACTTCAATTAAATGAACCATTGCAGTTATGAGAAGATCAACTAAGCAATGCACTGACAATTACATCGATGATTACACATTGTGTTTCTTTGTACTAAAGAAATGAATGTCTACTCTAGAAAAAGATCAACTAAGTAATAAACTGACAATTGCATTTTGTTCACCCTAGCAAATTAGCATATACATATTATGACAGGTTTATTAGTTTTTCCAGCCCCCAATACATAAAATGTAAGCAAATCTAAACAATTCCATCTTACTTTTTTTTGACTTTATCTATTTTCTATACTCTTTGTCACCACATCTACTGTTTACTTTAATCTTATAATATTAAGCATTGAAAAGTTGTAATGACTTTAAACTTTTAACATGTCACTTTTTTTGTTCTCTTTTCCACCTAAATACATTTTTTTATTTTTTTTTAGGTGTAAGAATGTTTCCTTTTTTTTAGCTTATTTACATTTATAAACTATATTTGGTATTCTATAGGGAAAGGGGTACAGGGAAGCAGTGTCTTCATATTGTCCTCAAATCCAAGTAGGATTATAGAAATATGGAAGATAAGAGGACAAATGAATGGAATATAGTGAAGTATTTAGGTTACTGGTGAGTATAAATAATAGAATTAGGACTTGTAAATTTCTGGATCTTATGCTCGTCTCCAGATATATGCGCCTGAATGGTACAATCTCTGCCTATGGATATGCTGATAGTCCTGGTCCTTTGTTGGGAGATGTTCCAAGGCCATTAAGTAGCTTAATGATATTAATGAAAGTTACATTTATTTAAGATCTATGTGTAGTCCTTGTATTGTGACCCACCCCTTGCTTGAGATAAATATAAACAAACAAATAAACTATATTGCACTCCTTGTATTCCACAATTCCTTGCCTGTGTGTTAGCAAAAACACAGTGGCCCAAATACAGATAGCAATCCCAGGCCTTGTTGAAATAGAAGCTTAAAGGAGCACTATAGGGTCAGGAACACAAACATGTATTTGTAACCCTATAGGGTTAAAACCACCATCTAGCCACTCTGGTCCCCTCATGCCTCCCTAAATATAGTACAATCGTACTTGTATTCAGGTCTGCAACGGCTTATTTTGTCAGTTTCCTTTAAACCTGACCACTGCTTGCTGATATCAGCACAAGTGGCAGCCTGATCCAATACCAGTGGTTCCCCATAGGATTGGCTGAGACTGACAAAGAGGCAGATCAGGACAATTCAAACACAGCCCTAGCCAATCAGCATCTCATCATAGAGATAATTGAATCAACAAATCTCTATGAGAAAACTTCAGTGTCTGCATGCGGAGGGAGGAGACACTGAATGTTTGGATACATTTTAGGCAGCCATGACCCAGGAAGAATCTCTAACAGCTATCTAAGGAGTGGCCAGTGAAGTTATCACTAGGCTGTAATGTAAATACTGCATTTTCTCTGAAACAAGCAGTGTTTATAGCAAAAAGCCTGAAGGTAATGATTCTACTCACCAGAACAAATTCAATAAGCTGTAGTTGTTCTGGTGAATGTAGTGTCCCTTTAACTTTTACCGTTCAAAAATTAAAATATCAATGTTTTAGTTTGGTTTGCATATATATAGATATACAATATCGGTTAGAAGCCAGCACTCCAGGGATTTCTTCTAAAATTAGATTTTATTGGTATCCATAAATTATATGAAAAAGTCAACATTTCAGTTCAATATGAGATTTTTCCTCAGGACATGTTTCTCTCTATATCTATATATCTACATTAGTTACAAAGAAACAAATGGGTCTGGTTATTCATTCATTCTCCTCTACAGAAATCCCTAAATACCAAGCATCGTTTGTTGATAATCCTTATGATACTTTGCATACTTGCAATTGGATACTCCTTTTCACTCCCTTTTAGTTCACGCACCTTCTGACGATTACACATATCTGCATTACCTACTACTTGAAACAAGTTTTTTGAGTAAAGTAAAAATTTAAGAAAAAGCACCTGCCAGATGAAAATGTAGAATGTTTGTTCCTTAAAAAAATTAGATGGATTTGGAAACGGTATGAAAATCCATCTATAAGAGTATGTTCTACACTGTCTGCAGCTTTTTCTAAATATATTTTCTACTCTCACAGAACATCAATAGTTCAATACACATTGTATAAATCTCTCTTCTTTCTAGTTAATTTTATTTTTTCTTCCTTTGTAGCCGTAGCTGCATACCGAAATATATATTGTATCCCATGCATTTTATTGAATTCTAAAAATATGCATCTATTTTCTTGGATATGACTAAACAAATATTTATTTTCAGAAGCAAATAATATCAATTCTAGTTTTTCATCTGACTGTCCAGGCTGAAGATCTATATATCTATCAGTTATGGGCATATATGAATTGAAATAAAATGAATTATAGACAACTTGCTGAAATAATAGGGGTTTATAGTTATCGATTTCAAAATCCAAATGTAAATTTTTTAATGAATCTAATGAAATTTCAGGCTTGCCTAAGCAATATATTACACTATAATGTGGACAAGGTTTTCACAAAATTAGTTCCTTGTAATTTTGTATTTTTTTTTATTGCCATATATAGATTAAAATAAACAAAATAAATTCTAGAACCAATATAGTACATTTTGATGGATGGATTAATCAACAACAAAAGTATAGGGTTCTGAATTGTTTTAGGAATATTTGATTGTGTATGTGTGAGAAGACTGAAAATGTTATTTATTAAATAGAATCTTACCAAGCATATTTTTGTTATGCTTTGGCCAGCAATCTAATACGATTTGTTGTGGGCTTTGTGGCAGCAAAGGTGAAGTGATATAAAATGCCCAGTGACGGGAGAATAAAATTGCTATTAAACTGTTTTGCTGGCAATAAATATTGTGTAATTATATTGCAATATAGTTGGTGAGATTAGAAAAAAACTAATACAGTAAAACTATTTTCAGTTTAAATGTAAGTAATCACTGTGTGCATTTATAAAAAATGTAATAATATATGTATTATAACCAGAAATAGTAGATTTAGCTTTTTTCTAGCTATCAAAGGAACACTATAGTGTTAGGAATGCAAATCTGTTTTCCTAAACCTATAGTGTCCCATTACTCCATTAGACCCCCCACCCCCACCCCCACCCACCCTGACAATCAAAGGGTTAAAATCCCTCTAAACATTTACATGATTCCAGTGCTGAGGTCCCTTAATGCTGGCTCCAACCCACCTCCTCTGATGTCAGCGCAATTGGGAACCTAATCTGCATGCATTAAATTGGTTGATAAGAAAAAAAATGATCAACAAATGGGACATTTGGAATCTTTTGATGAAGAAGAGTTATTTATATTCATACAAAATGATGTATGTATGATTACTAAAACTGTAAAACCTCAATAGCTTGAGGTAAGCAAGCCACACTCAATGTTTCAATAGTTGGGCAATCAGCATCCTAAAATATCTACTCTAAAATCTACGTGAGGATGATATATATATATATATATATATATATATATATATATATATATATATTGCTGAAAAACTGGAACATGATCTACACTATGTTTACAAAAGCAACAACAGGACCTTTTTAAGAAGAAAAATAATAAACTCATCAAACTCCAGCAGGATTATCACAAACATCTGGCAGAGAAAAATAAATGGCAAGAGAAATCTGGTATTGTTAACATTTCAGATTATAAACTATTCGATTCAGAAGCATCAGTTCTCATCAAAGGAATATAATTTTGCCCTAGCACAAAACTTGATGACATTGGGCTCTACTCTCATGTGGACACATTTTTCAGAAGGATGCAACTTAAGGAATACTTCCATGACAAAGAGAGCACTGAAACAACAATGGATTACAACAACAGGAAAAAGAACACTCATTTCACTCCAGCTCCAGGACAAAATGCAAAACTGGACAGTTACATTGAAAGTTTCCATCTAAGAGCAGTATCCTTGACAACCAAGCAAAACCAAAAGAAAATGTTTCATAATCTCTCAGTACAGGAACAAACGGCTATAAATTACTTGAAAAATAATCATGCTATCACCATCAAACTAACAGGCAAGGGAGGAGCAGAAGTTATAATGAACACCTAGAACTACATAAAAGAGATTAACAGGCAATTGTCAGATGACAAATACTATAGAAAACTAAATAAAGACCACACCAAGGAATATACATTACAATTTAGGGAGCTCAATAAATTCTTCCCTGAGTATCTGCATCTAGAACTGCAATCACTCATATCAACTAGTCCCTACATGGGCACTTTCTATATGCTTCCCAAAATCCAGAAAGCAGGTAATCCTGGAATACCCATAATTACAGGAATGGGAACTCTCACAGAACAGATCTCAGGACTGGTAGAAAATACCTTAAAACCTCTAGTCACCAACACCAACAGCTTAATAAAAGATACAACTGACTTCCTCAAGAAACTCAGCCAAATTACGATCTCCCTGCTAACATCATTCTTGTAACCATGGATGTGGAATCTCTGTACAGCAACATTCTACATACAGATGACATCAATGCTTGCTTCCATTTCCTCTCTTATACCGACAACCAAAAATACAGCCCCCGAATTATCACAGAACTGGAACTATTAATCCTCACACATAATTATTTCAGTTTTAACAATGAGGTTTACCTACAAACAATGAGCACTACTATGGGCACTAAGATGGCACCCCAATATGCTAATCTGTTTATGGCAGATCTTGAACAGCGATTCCTAGAAATACAGCACACAAAACCATACAAATATTATCGCTATATCGATTATAGCTTCATAACTTGGACTGAAAGCGAAGAAAAAGTGATAGAGTTCCATGACTCTTTTAACTCATTCCATCCATCAATCAAATTAAAAATGGAATATTGCACTAAATCTGTGAATTTTCTGGACACCATTGTTACATGTAACAATGGCAGAATCCACACCTCGATTTACAGAAAACCCACAGACAGGTGCAGTTACCTTCACAGCTCCAGCTTCTACCTCTCCCATACTAAACAGGGCATCATCTACAGCCAAACCACTAGGTATCATCGTATATTCCCTGATTCTAATGACCGTAATTCCCATCTAAATGTACCCTCCCAATCTATGAGACAGAAAGGCTACAAACCAAAGACTATTACCAAACAAATCAACTCTGCTGTAAAAACTCCACGCACGTGCCTGCTACAGTACAGATAGAAAACAAATATTTACACAAATGCCACTTGTGGTCACCTACAACCCAGCTCTTGAGGAAATACGGAAAATCATTAAAGACCTACAACAAATGTTAACAGAAGATGAGACTCTGAATTTTTTTTCTATGAAACACCCATTTTGGACTTCAGACAACCACCAAACCTCAACAAAAATTAGTCAACAGGAAGCTTCCCACTGATGTTTATATTTGTGTGCGTGTATGTATAAAGTGTACCATCTTCTGCACTGTCTGCTTAGTTGTTTTTTTTTCTCTCCCCCCTCACTCTGATCTTCAGAAATATATTTATGACCCTCTGCAAGAATGTTTTCTATTTTCTATCAAACCTGTGTCTTATCTGCACTCATGTCGCCTTAACCCCTGTATCACAACTCAACTTTGAATTCTATGTGTCGACTTGCCCAGAAATGCTTTAGACTTGAGAAAGGGAGCTTCTTCCGTAAGGTTGTCATTAAAAAATTATGTTAGTCCAATAACAAAGTATTACAAGATACAAATATCATCTGTTTTTTACATATATATATATATATATAGTTTGTGAATATATTTTTCACTCTGTTTTTTTTCTGTAGATCCCCCCTCATTTTCATTTAGGGCTCCCATCCGCCGCTCAGGGGTGGGGGCTGGGGGGGCAATAGAGTGGGGTTGAGTTTAATAGTCCCCACTCTCGCTGCATTGGTGGGAGCTCGGGAGAGGGGACACTATGTTTTTTTCTTTTTTTTTAACAGTGAACAGCCACAGGCATGCCCCTACTTGCGGTATAGCGAGTAGGGGCAGCATTTACTAATACTAAGTCTTTCAGCCTTTTGGTTGATAACTCCCTGATACTGTGTTAATGAATAGGATCGGAGTTTCATTCATTTGAATGAAATTCCGATCCAAACAAAGTCCCAAATTGCATCCTAAGACGAATGGAGAAACTGTTTGCATTCTGTTAGGGCGAAATCTGGTAGTTTAGCCGGTGTTCTGTCTGACAGGACAGTCGGGAATACTGACAGGAAGGATCGCAAGATCACGGATCAAAGGTGATAATTGTGAGAAAATTGCTCTGACCACCGGAAATTAAGCAAACTTTGCTCCTCCGCTGGTCATAAGACAAAGTTGTCCCTACTTTGTCTTATGTTTTAAAGAAAACTAGAGCAGACAGGAAGAAATGAAGAACAGATCCTGACAGAGGGAGAGAAGAGGAATCGATTAAAGAATGGTAAGTTTGGCATGACATTGCTGCTTTAAGGCTATAGTTAATATGCTGGTAAATAGTTTGCTAATCCAAGGAGAAATCGGATTGCTGTTATAAAGTCAAGAAATACTCCCATTTTTGTGGCATAATTTGACATTGTTACAATTTAGTTTTTTTTGCCTTTTTTTGGATCCACAGCATAAATTATTAGGTTTAAAGTGTTAAAGTTAATGGACTGCTGCACTCATGAGACTTTGCAGAAAAACAACTTGTGCATTGCATCATAGTGTCCAAACAAGCTTATCAGGGTTTCAGTACCAAGTTTTGTCAACATATTGTGCACATTATATACCCTCATTAAATAACCCCAACAAGTTTCAAAACAAGACTATTAGACATAAAATACAGAAAACTGGACTGGATCATACATAACAATAAACATTGTTGATGTTGTGAGTTCCGTATTCCAAATGAATGACTTTGCATTTATAAGTATTGAATCTCACCCAGGACAGAACCATGAGTTACATCATTTACCACTTTTGTCCAATTTTATCATTGTCCAATAGTTTCATTAACAACTACTCCCTGCAGTCTCAAACCATCCCTGAAATATGTTTGCAGTCTAGCAGGGTGCATTATCCTGCTGAAAGGGGCAACTTAAATAAGGTAACATCATTGCCATAAAAGGATGTACATGGTGTGCAACAATGTCTAGGTAAGTGGTAAATGTCCACAAGAATACCAGTACCCAAAGTTTCCCAGCAGAACATTGCTCAGAACAAAAATCTGCCTCTGCCGTCCTGTCATCTTCTAATCGCTTTCCTAGGTAAATAGTGCACACACAGTCAACTAACCACCTGATTTCCATGAAAACATGATTCATCAGACTAGGGAACCTTCTTCCGTTATCCCATGGTCCTGTTCTGTTCTAACACTCATGACCCCATTAAAGGTACTTTCAGTAGTGGACAGGGGTCACCATGGGCACTGTGACCGGTCTGGAACTAAACAGTCCCATACACAGCAAATGCAATGTGTATTCTAAAACCTTTCTATGATGACCAGCATTCATTTTTTTTTCAGCAATCTGAGCTGCAGTAGCTCTTCTTATCAGATCAGACAGAATAGCCTTCGCTCTCTATGTGCATCAATAAGCCTTGGGCTCTCATAACCAGAGTCGTCCTTCCTTGCATTGTGGTAGGCTTATGTATGGTCAGATTTTATAAACCTATATTATTTTTGCCTAGATTAGTTTAAAAAAAAAAAAAAAAAAAAACTATTAACGTCAGCGAGCTTTGAAATTGCTGTTTTGTAAATGCGTGAGTGCACTGGATCTTGTATGTTGTATGAACTGACCCCGGCAGCACCCTTATTATGTATTCAATATATATATATATATATATATATCTTTTGAAAATATACTGCAAACATATATCTAAATATTCCTTTTGAAAATATATCGCAGAATTCAGAAATTAAAATGTATCTGTATAATCCTTAGTGCAATTGCATATGTTGCCAAAACCTGGCTAATCAATACAAAAATAAGCAATACGTAATGACACTGCCATACAAAACAAGTGCATATGGCCACAGAGGTACTAATATCTTCAACTCCAAGGGGTATATTGAAAGAAAATTTACATAATGAGAAATATGTAAATTTTCTTCACTTGTAGAGAAGCACCCTGCTGATGAATATATACACATTCTCTAACGCTATATTAGCTCACACAATGGCTCCTGAATAAATTTGTCATTTATATTTAAGATCCTCAAGCTGCACTCTGCAGTTTATGCCTATTTTATATCAAATAAACCTTTTAATTTGTACTTTTTCAGTAAGAAATCAAGGTGTGACATTTTATATTGGTTCCTAAAATGACAACACTTCTTGTGACCTGATATTTGGCCTGAAGAAGTATCATTGCAGAAAATTACATTGATGTCTTTAAGCTAATTATATGCTGTGCAATGAATTGTTGCAGAAACACATTTCTATGTTAACATAATTTCTCTCTTTTATGCACTCCCTTATGTTTTTCCAGAGGTAAACAAATTAAATTATGTTGATATAATCATGGTTTACTATACTATCAATAACATTCATGGCTCTCTTTCACAGAACATGCCTATTTACCATACATCATTACTATTAATCAAATTGTGTCAAATAGAAGCAAATGTAAAAATATAGTTTTGCAGCAGACTTTCAATAGCTGACATTTGTGAGGATTTGATTTGCTATATTTTGATAATATTGGTGACACTATTAATTTAGCACACAAGCATATTGCATTGATTGTAGGCATTACATAGCTTGTTACAAAGGTTATAGATATACAGTTGGATTGGATTGCATTCAATATATGCATCACTTGTAACCTATTTGGAGTTTAATGCCATAATGTCACAAAAAAACAAGGTGGTAGAATGTGCAAAAGTCAAAAATGTCAAATGGCCCTACTTTGAGATGGTGTTGGTCTTCATATAGACATTTGGCTTGTTTAACCCCTTAACGCCGTTACGATGTTCTATGCCGTCGCGCTTTAAGTGGGCTTTAAAGCCGTTGCGACGGCATAGAACGTCGTAACGGCTTGCAGCCCTGGAGCACCCGGGATACTTACCTTCCCGGCGCTCCGCTTCGGGAGGTCTGCCTCACAGCCCAGGCAGCCCCCCCATGGCAAAAGAAGCCCCCGGGGGCCATGTGATCGCTTTCAAAGAGCGATCACATGGCCCCCTATAGCTGGCTATGGATCTGCCAGCAGGTGGACTGTCTGAAATATCAGACAGTCCCCCTGCTGGTAGGTAGTGTAAAAAAAAAAAATTATACATGTTTAAAATTAAAATAAATAGATTTATATATATATATATATATATATAATATATGTATATATTTTATATATAATATATATACATATATATTTAACGTCATACATAGTGTATTTTAATACTAATATAAGTACATATATTAGTATTAAAATACACTTAGAATGACGTTACATATATATATAATATACATATATTATGTATATAATAGATATATACACATATATTATATATATAAATACGTATAATTACAATACTAAATAAATAAAATAATACAATTAATAAATAAAATATTAAAACAAAATTTTATATAAATTATATATACATATGTAATTTCATTCTAACTGTATTTTGTTATTAATATATATATATATATTGGTAACAAAATACACTTAGAATGACATTCTATATATATCTATCTATATATAAAATGCAAATAACCGCAAATATATATATTTATATATATATATATATATATATATATATATATATATATATATATATATATATAGATAAATACATATAATTACATAAAAGATTACATTAGTATACACGTAGAATTTAAATACCTATAAATGCATATATATTAAAATTCTACGTGCATATTTAAGTAATCTTTTAACATAATTAGGTGATTTGATTAATTAAAATTTGATTGACATACCTGATAACACAGGGAGAAAGTGCCGAGAATTTAATTCGCAAGCACTATATTTGACCCTGTAACTCTCCAAGACACCATAAAACCTGTACATGGGGGGTACTGTTTTACTCGGGAGACTTCGCTGAACTCAAATATTAGTGTTTCATACTGGTAAATTGTATTACTATGATGATATTTTAAGTAAAAGTGAAGTTTTTTGCATTTTTTACAAACGAACAGCATTTTTATGGACTATATTATTGTTTTAATATGTTTTACTGTTTTAAAACACTAATATTTGTGTTTAGTGAAGTCTCCCGAGAATAACAGTACCCCCCATGTACAGGTTTCATGGTGTTTTGGAAAGTTAGACAGTCACATATAAGGCTTGCATTTCATTTTTTTGACATTGAAATTTGCCAGATTGGTTATGTTGCCTTTGAGAGCGTATGGTAGCCCAGGAATGAGAATTACCCCCATGATGGCAAACCATTTGCAAAAGTAGACAACCCAAGGTATTGCAAGTGGGGTATGTCCAGTCTTTCTTAGTAGCCACTTAGTCACAAACACTGGCCAAATATTCGTTTTTTGCTTTTTTAACACAAAAACAAATATGAACGCTAACTTTGGCCAGTGTTTGTGACTAAGTGGCTACTAAAAAAGACTAAACATACCCCACTTTCAATACCTTTGGTTGTCTACTTTTTCAAATGGTATGCCATTATGGGGGTAATTCTCATTCCTGGGCTTCCACACCGTCTCAAAGGTAACAATACCAATCTGGCAAATTTCTATTTGAAAATGGAACATTCTATATTTGACCCTGTAACTTTCCAAAACACCATAAAACCTGTTAAAGGGGGGTACTCTTGTACTCGTGAGACATCGCTGATTACAAATATGTGCATTTTACAGTATTATGACATTCACAGCTAAAATGTCAGACGGAAATACAAATTTAAAAAAAAAATCTTATTTTCTCACATTTTTTTTTTATTTTATTCATAATGAATTATGTTCCATATATGAATAGTTAATGATAAATTAAAGCCCTGTTTCTACTGAACAAAATGATATATAATAAGTGTGGGTGCATATAATATGAAAGAGGGGAACTATGGGTGAACAGACATATATAGCGCAAATTCCAGTTTTTGTTTACGTTTTGTTTTGATCAGAACGTGCACTATTGACTCCGTCCTGAAGGGGTTAATTTGAATCTGGTAGTGTTTTTGTTGGTTGGTTTGTTTGTTTGTTTTTTGTGCTACTGTAAATGAATCCCCCAATTGCTATTTATTAATTGGTGTAACTATAGTTATGCTTATTTGTAAAGGCTTCCAAAGGATTACAAGTGCTCCATTGAAAACCATATAAACCACAACACTATTTATTTACTGGGATGTGAGGCAAGTCCCACCATCGCGATCACCGGCAGGGTATCGCCAGGGCGGTGGGGATGTACTATGCCTCCCGGCGGTGTTTAGAGCCGGGTCTCCAAGGACGGCATAGCATGCCCGCCATCCTTAAAGGGTTAAGTGCACCCACACATATAATATTTCATTTTGTTCCGGAGAAACATACCTCGTGGCCCCCCTCCCTCGGTGCTGGAGGGGTTAAGACTCCTTCAGCCACTTACCTTAATCTAGCGCTGGGCTCCCTCGGTGCTGGTGACTTCTTTTCCTCCGCCGTCAGCTACCGAGTGGAGCAGGGCCACCACCAGAAATTTTGGGGCCCCTAACTCAGCTCAGGGTCTGGGCCCCCTGGGGCCCGCCTCCAATCCCGCCCACAGGGTCCGCCTCCAAATCCCGCCCACAGGAATACACACAGACACAGAAACACACACTGATACAAAAGGACACAGACACACACACACGCACACACAAAGATACATACTAACAGACACACATACTGAAACAGACATACACGCATATAGACATACGTACTGACACACACATACTGAGACAAACACACATATACAGACACAGGCATACATAGTGACAGATAGACACATACTAACATACATACAGACACACATGCATGAGGACTTACACACACATACACCGACATTACATACATACACACAGACATACATACATTCATTCTGGCATACATACAGACATACTGACATACTGACAAACATACATTCATACAGACACTGACATCCATAAACAGACATACATTCATAATGGCATACATTCATACTGGCATACACGCATATATACAGACATACTGACAGACATACATACATTGATATATACTGACATCCATACACACAGACACACATACAGACACACATACATACATACACACATACATACTCACATACATACTGACACACATACATACATACTGACATACATACATACAGAAATACATACATACAGACAGACATACTGACATACACACAGACATATTGACATACATACAGACATACACACAGACATACTGACATACATACAGACATACTGAAATACATACAGACATACTGACATACATACAGACATTCTGACATACACACAGACATACTGACATACATACAGACATACTGATATACACACAGGGCCGGTGCAAGGATTTTTGCCGCCCTAGGCAAAAGTACAGTTCCCCCCCCCCCCTCCCCCGTGACATCACAATGCCCCACCCATATGACCTGCCATGTTAACTAACGCTAGTGCTGCAGTGCAGCCGTGTTTACATTAAAAGGCCTGCAGGGACAGGCTATAGACACCAGAACCACTGCATTAAGCTGCAGTGGTTCTGGGGGCTATAGTGTTTCTTTAATGTGAGGTAAATTAGAGATTAGTGCCACGAATAATATACTAGATTGCCTACTTACAACCAGATGAGGATGATGATGGGCTCTAGCTGCAGTCTGGCTCCACTGGTCTGGTGTAGAACAGGATCTCTGGAGGCTGTTTGTAACTGTGGTCACAAAAATCAATGTTCTGGGAGAATGGGAAGCATCTCCATTTTTTTGGGGCCCTTTACACAGCTCAAGGTCTGGGTCCCAGGGTCCACCTTCATGTTCCACCAATAAGTTTGTTCACAGGGGATGGAGTGTGTAAGGGATGTCCTGATTTGTGTGTAAGGAATGCATTGTGTGAATCTGTGTTTGTATGTATAAGGGCTGCAAGGTGTGTTTCTGTGTATGTAAGGGATGAAGTATGTGAGTCTGTAAGGGGTGCTTTTAGTGTGTTTAAGGGGGGAATTGAGTGTGTGTAAGGAATGCATTGTGTGTTTCTCTGTGTGAAAGGGATGCATTGTGTGTAAGGGTTGAAATGTGTGTGTAATGCATTGTGTGTTTTTCTGTGTGCAAGGGGTTCATTGTCTTTGTGTGTAAGGGGTGCACTGTGTGTGTGTGTGTGATGGATGTCACTCTCTTCTCCCCCCCCCTCCCTTGTCACTCCCCCCTCCCTCCCCTGTCATTCCCCTCTCCCTGTCAATTTCTCTCTCCCCGTCAATTTCTCTCTCCCCGTCAATTCCCCTCCCTGTCAAGGTCTCTCCGCTGTCAATTTCTTTCTCCCCCCTCCCTGTTAGCTTCCCCCTGTTAGTTTCTTCCCCCCCCACCTCCCTGTTAGTTTCTTTCTCCCCCCCTCCCCCTGTCCGTTTCTTTCTCCCCCCCACCCCCTGTCAGTTTCTTTCCCCCCCTCCCCCTGTCAGTTTCTTTCTTCCCCCTCCCTGGTTCTTTCTTCACCCTCCCTGTTTCTTTCTTCCCCCTCCCTCCCTCCCTCCCTGTTTCTTTCTTCCTCCTCCCTCCCTCCCTCCCTGTTTCTTTCTTCCCCCTCCCTCCCTGTTTCTTTCTTCCTCCTCCCTCCCTCCCTCCCTGTTTCTTTCTTCCCCCTCCTTCCCTCCCTGTTTCTTTCTTCCCCCTCCCTCCCTCCCTGTTCCTTTCTTCTCCCTCCCTCCCTCCCTGTTTCGTTCTTCCCCCTCCCTCCCTCCCTGTTTCTTTCTTCCCCCTCCCTCCCTCCCTGTTTCTTTCTTCCCACTCCCTCCCTCCCTGTTTCTTTCTTCCCCCTCCTCCCTCCCTGTTTCTTTCTTCCCCCTCCCTCCTTCCCTGTTTCTTTCTCCCCCCCCTCCCTTACCTATGTTGTAGCGTGGCAGAGCTCTGTATGGTCCGGCCGGGTACAGGGAGCTTTTGTTTCCTGTACCCGGCCGGACTAACAGGAAGTGCACACTCAGTGTTCACTTCCTGTTAGTCCGGCCGGGTACAGGAGACAGATGCTCCCTGTACCTGGCCGGACCATACAGAGCTCGGCCACGCTACAGTGAGGAAGTGACAGGAGGGAGCACTGAGTGCTTCCCTCCTATCAGCCCCTCTCCTCTGGCTGCGCCCGGGTGGTGCGCCCTCATGGACGCACCAGCCCGGGCAAAGCTGCAGCCGCCTGAGGCTCTCTGCAGAGCGCTCGGGCGGCTGCAGCATTAGGGGGGCCGGCGCTCCTTGCGGTGCCCCTTCCCAAGGGGCGCCCTAGGCAGCTGCCTAGTCCGCCTAACAGGTAGCGCCGGCCCTGCATACACACAGACATACTGACATAAACACAGACATTCTGACATACACACAGACATACTGACATACATACAGACATACTGACATATACACAGACATTTTGACATGCATCCAGACATACTGACATACATACAGACATACATACATACAGACATACTGACATACACACAGACATTCTGACATACACACAGACATACTGACATACATACAGACATACTGACATACACACACACATACTGACATACATACAGACATACTGACATACACACAGACCTTCTGATATACATACAGACATACTGACATACACACAGACATACTGACATACATACAGACATACTGACATACATACAGACATACATACATTCTGACATAGATACATACTAACATAATACAGCTAATTTTTCTTACCTTTTTTTGCAGGTAGAAGGCTGTGGCTGATTGGAGTCGGGGTGGCTCCAGCGGCCTATCTTTCTTCCCTCCCGCGCAGCGCTGAGGGGAGGGGAGGGAGCTGGGAGGAAGTGACTGCCACTTACTCCCAGCAGTACTTTGCGGCTGAGATTTTTTTAAAGGGGCCCGGTCGCGCTATTGCACGGCCGCAGCGCTGACCAGGCCCCTGAAGTTACAGGCCCCATCAGCAGGCGCTACACATGGGGCCTGGGCGGCCGAGACCCCCAGTGCCGCCGGGCCCGTGACAACCGTTATGGTTGTCACCCCCTGATGGCGGCCCTGGAGTGGAGCAGAATGTGCATGTGCAGCCACAGGCGCGCGTGCATTCAAACCTGCCCATAGGAAAGCATTACTCAATTCTTTCCTATGGGGACCTTATTTAACGCTGGACTTCATGAGGACGTCTAGTGTCAAATAAGTGCGATTTACTCAGTGTAAATCGCGGAAGCGGCCTCTAGTGGTTGTCAGGGAGACAGCCACTAACTGCTGGATCAACCCTGCAGTGTAAACATAGCAGTTTCTCTGAAACTGCTATGTTTTCAGCTGCAGGGTTAAAACTAGGGGACCTGGCACTCAGACCACTTAATTAAGCTGAAGTGGTCTGGGTGCCTACAATGGTCCTTTAATAATATAAAGAATACTTTTTGTTTTTGTCTTGCCATTTTTGTTATGTATATTGTTGTTCAATATGATTTAATATGGGTTACAAAAATGTGATTAATGTTGGTTTCCTAAGAATAACATATTATTTTCTACAAGATGCAAAGGACCTCTGAAGTTGCATTATTCTTTTGTCATATAAGTCACACACATACTGTAGATTGCTAGCCACTCAAAGACATTTTTCATACAAGGTAAAAGAGACAAACAAATTGAAAATAAATATTTGGGTAGTTTTCTTAATAAAAAAAAGGAAATTCAACATAGTGTAAAATGTACACAAAACGCAGTGCTTTGTGTACATTTTACACTTGTATTTCCTTTTTTCTTAATAGAACTACTTAAATATTCTATATATTGTGCATGTAGAAGACAAGAGGAGATCTTAAGGGAAGTGCTGTTCTATTTATTATATATTTTTTATTTTATTTTGCATGGTAATAGAGCTTGTGTGTCGATTGTATGTATACTTGTGATACATTGAAAAAAAAGGCAGATTCATTGGCTAACAGCAACACTTTGCATCAAAGCATTCCTCTCTTGACTATATTTCAAAATAGAACACACTCACATGCATGTACACTTAGATTTGAATTAACATTCCTCTCTTTGTTATCCTGCTTTACTCTGTTGGAGGACTTATTTACATCTAGGCATAATTCTAAGGCACCCCCTATATGGTTTATCAATTTTTGGTTGGATTTAATGTCAGACAAACTTTTAGCAGCCTAACACACACACACAAAAAAAAAGTATATATATAAAAATTGAAAAAATCTACATAGTAGAATATATGAAAAAAGTGGGGAGTAGGTTAGCGCTAATAATATACAAAGTAGGCAGCAACCTTACAGGGGGTCACCCTCTAACCCTCTGAGTTAAGGATGTACAGGTAAAAGGAGAAAAAGGCTGCGCCAAAAGAGACCTAAAAGTACAATAAAATAAGTCCCAATAAGAATATAAAAATAAAAGTAAAAAAAGGATAAATGAAAATGTCAATGTTTGTTGCGCATGTCGCACTGGTAGGATCAGTGGCGTACTAAGGGAGGGGCGGGGGGGGCGGTCCGCCCCGGGTGCCATCAGGCAGGGGGGTGCCACCAGGGCTGGCCAGGCTTGCTATTCTGTGAGCTGTGTGGCTGCACCTGGTGCCATAGCAGCAGGGGCGCCGGGCAACCGACACAGCTCACACGCAGGGGCTGGAAGCAGGAAACCTGCACGGAGATTTGGGGGCGGAGCTAAAACGGCCGTGGGGGCGGAGCCAAGACGGATGCGGGGGCGGAGCTAAATGCAGCCTCATACTGCTGCACACAGAGAGAGGGGAAGCAGGAAGGAGTCCCTGCTTCCCCAACTACAGCACAGGAGGGACTGGATCCACTCCTCCTCCAGCCCAATCTTACTGTAAGTGAGAGAGTGTGTGTGCTGTGTGTAACTGTGATTGTGACTGTCTTTGACTGTGTGTGCTGTGTGTAACTGTGATTGTGACTGTCTTTGACTGTGTGTGAGTGTGTAACTGTGATGTGACCGTCTTTGATTGTGTGTGTGTGACTGTCTGTGATTATGTTGTGTGTATGTGTGACTGTCTGCCTGTGTGATTGTCTGCCTCTGATTGTGTGTGTGACTGTCTGTGACTGTGTGTGTGTGTGTGCCACTGTGTGTGTGACTGTCTGACTGTGATTGTCTGTGTGACTGTGTGTGACTGTCTGCCTGTGATTGTGTGTGTGTGCGTGCGTGCGTGTGTGAGTGACTGTCTGTGACTGTGTGTGTGTGTGCGTGTGTGTGAGAGTGACTGTCTGTGACTGTGTGTGTGTGTGTGCGTGTGTGTGAGTGACTGTCTGTGACTGTGTGTGTGTGTGTGTGAGTGACTGCCTGTGACTGTGTTGTGTGTATGTGTGACTGTCTGCCTGTGATTGTGGGTGTGACTGTCTGTGAATCTGTGTGTGTATGTGTGACTGTCTGCCTGTGTGATTGCCTGCGTGTTTGACTGTCTGCCTGTAACTGTGTGTGAGTGACTGTGTCTGACGGTCTTCGCCCTGCAGTGAGCCGGCAGCCAGGATATGATGTCATCGCGGCCTCGGCATCATTACAGGGCATGCGATGGAACTGTGCAGAAAGAGCACAGAGATCCCAGCAGCAACCACTGACCACCAGGGACTGAGGATCCACTCCAGCCCTTCTAGAGCAAGGTAGGGAGGCAGGGTGGACCTCTTAATGATTAAATGTGTGTATGTATGTAATATTTGTGTGTGTGTATGTGATTGTGGGTCAGTGATTGTGTTTGTGTAAATCTGTGATTATGTGTGATTGTGTGTATCTCTGTGTATGTGTTTAGTAGATAGCTCCCTTATTTCCTGTCCTTAAATATTGCAATCCCACATAAGGATAACAAATAAGGGATTTATCTGCCAAACAACTGAAAATAAGAAAAGGGCATTTTTTTATCCTTTAGCTGTTTAGTAGATCATTCCCTGAATTAGTGCCCGTATGTGAGATTTCCATATTTAAAGATACTAAATGAGGGTGCTGTTTAGCAGATAGCACCTTATTTGGTGTCCTTAAATATGGCAATCCCACAAAGGATAGCAAATAGGAGTTATCTGCTAAACAAAGATTGAAATTAAGAGGTGTCAGCCAGCCCACAACAAGAAATCTGGGTGGCTAATGTGAATAATATGCAAATGTGTAGTCAGATGCCAGCATGCAGAACACAGCATGCTGGCATCAGATAGCCAATGGCAGCATATTACCCCATCCCCTAGTGAGAAGTTTTACTGCTCCCCCTCCCCCTCCTGTTTTGACTGTGGTATCTTATGTGCCCCCCCCCCCATATATATTGTTCTTAGAGTCACCACGATGTCTGCATGTGTGTCAATGTGTATCTTTGTGTGACTGTGTTTGTGTGTATGTGTATCTGCAAGTGTGTATGTCCGTGTATGTGTATATGTGCAGACATCTAAAAATCTCGCCAACACTACACACAAATACACTCATGCATTTCAACGTCAACACTACATACACACCCCACCATTATATATAACCATACCACTGCATTCAAATACCACACAACACACAAATGCATGCTTGCATTCAAACGCCAACACTACATACAAACACACCGCTACATTCACTCACATATACTCCATTCAAAAACATGCATACATTCAAACACACAAACACTGCTTAGTGCTAAATACATAAAAAAATAATTGGTTGTTTTTATATTTAAATTTGAAAGGGGGGGGGGGGCAGGGGGGTGCCAAAAATAGGATCCGCCCCGGGTGCCAAATGCTCTAGGTACGCCCCTGGGTAGGATGTTCTCTCTTCTTATGATGCTTTAGATCCTCCCGTGATATGAAAAATATAAAAGGGAAAAGGACCAATTGTGCAGGGTGTGGGGTACGTGGCAGATGAAGAATAAAAAGTAATGAACTCACATTTGCATGAGCTATGACCAGCTCAGGGGTAATAGGCGTTCTGCAGTATAATCCCTGCTAGTAGGATATCACGAAATTCTGATCCACTTAGAGTCTGGTGCTGTCCAATTCTCAGGAGAAGGGAGAAAAATATAGACAACAGATAGTGCTCTCCGAAGATAAAATGTGGTATAGATACAAAGCAAAATGAATATACTCACAATATAAAGTGCAGATGACATTGCACTTGAGATATGGCGTGGGCGGTATAATCCCCACCTTAGGATATATAAGATGCCAGGAGAAGAAGATATAAAATTGTAGTGATAAAAATATATAATAAAAGTATGAATGGCACAAGGATAAAGCCAAACGTAATTTATTATTAAAAGTATATCATAAAATCCATTAACGCGTTTCACCACTGGGGTTTTATCAAAATGGAATAACATTAAAACCTGGCAAGAATAAAATATATATAGGTGCACTGTTACTTTAAAAACGGCGCCAAACATAGCATCAATTAACATAAGCCAATCACAGTTTAGGCAAAATACATATGAAAGATAAAACTTGTAATACTGTTAGAAATAGATATATTCTTAAGTGGAGTGAGGTCTGGTGTGTACCAGACATAATGGGCGAAAGAAAAATAAAAAACGAAGCTATATAGCTTAAATAATATTATATTGTTTTTATGCACTAGCGCGTCACGTGACCCACGCGGGGTTGTGGGAAATGTAGTGCGCGGGCCACGTGATCGCACTTGTCCACATCCAATGAATGTACTGGGTGGGCGGTGCTCGCGCGCGTCACATGGTCCGCGTCACACAGGAGCAGTGTGACACAGGAGTCTTGTGATCGGCGCTAGGGAGCTTGGGAGATGTAGTCAGAAAACCCGAAATGGGTTTTAAATAGAAATAGCTGGCATAGACATATATAATATCGGCACAAGGATTATTATACATATTAAAGTGCTAAATAGCAATAAGTAGCCATATATAAGGTTAATCAGAGAATAACATATAAAAATTAACTTGATAGGCATAAACAGTATATATAGTTATAATCATATTAATGATAAATATGTATACTATAGCAGCATGGTGAACTAGCAGCATAATGTTCTATTTTTAAATATTAAAAATTAATTTAAAAAAAATAAAAAATAAGATAGGTATAAAATGTCTTAAAGGGCAACACTTGCTATATAAAACCATATGTGAGAACATACATATACAGACAAGTATAAGAATATCAGGATAAAAATATCACAATAATGATAAAATGAGGATAAGAATATCTATCTGCTAGGTGGTCATATTGGGGGTATCCTAGACCATAATGCCGTAGGTGACAACTATGAATAGGACAACCCCCAAATGACCACACTAGGAGAATTAAACCACATGTTTTATTTAAAAAAAAAAAATGTTTTTTAAAAAATTATAAAAAATTAAATAAATCAAAGTCTGCATTTAAGCCTTTTGGGGCTAAGGTCTGTAGGTTGAATACCCATTCCATCTCGTTTCTGCCTAGGATATTCTTAAGATTTCCCCCTCTCCAGGGAACTTTGCATTTTTTTATACCTATGCAATTAAGAAGTTTAGGGTCCCGGTTGTGTTTTTCAAAATGTTTCGATACGGAATGATTAGCATATCCATTTTTTATATTGCGGCAGTGTTCAGCTAGTCTCGTTTTCAGGCATCTGGTTGTCATACCAACGTATTGGAGGCCACATGGGCACTCCAATAGGTAAATAACATTGGTGGTATGACATGTAATAAAATCTTTAATAGTATAACTCTTATTGGTTGTGTTAGATTTAAAACTAGTGATTTTGGACTGGATAGTGGGATTAGTACTCTTGCACACAACACAGCGTTTGCACTTATAAAAACCCGTCATCCTGTTTAAAAAAGTAGATTGTGTTTCTTTTACTTCTCTGGTGTAATTGTTAGTTAAAATTGATCTAAAATTTGGTGCACCTCTAAAAACAATTGTAGGCTGTATTGGTAATATTTCTTTAAGGAGGTCATCTTGTCTCAAAAGATGCCAGTGTTTCTTAATCGTTTTTTTGATAAAGCCACTTTTATTGTTAAAATTAAAAATTATGGGAAGAATAGGGGCTTTTGAGGTGTCTTTTTCTTTATAGGTTAAGAGATTTTCTCTGGGTTTACTTTTTACTGTTGCTATAATGTTCTCCAGTTTTGTGGGTGAGTAGTTTTTCTCAATTAATTGATTTTTTAAAAGCAGTGATTGTTCATTAAAATCATTGATATGAGAGCAATTAATTCGCATTCGTAAAAATTGGCTTTTAGGAGCGCTCTCAAGCCATGGTTTATAATGACAGCTAGACTGGTCAATTGCTGTGTTGGTACATACTTTTTAAAAAAATGTTTTTGTATGCACTACCCCTTCTTTAATAAAAATACTTAGGTCTAAAAAATTGATTAAATCTCTACTGTATTCGTGTGTTAAAACAATCCCTCTATTATTTGAGTTGAGGTGTGAGATAAAAGCATTGAGTGAGTCCTCTGAGCCTCTCCATATAAAAAACAAGTCGTCAATATATCTAAAATAGGTGACCAGGTTCTGCTCCCACGCATGCTGCCCCCAAATGGCACTAGATTCCCAGTCGGCCATGAAGAGGTTGGCATAACTGGGAGCGAACCTGGTCCCCATAGCTGTCCCTCTCTTTTGGAGGTAAAATGAGTTAAAAAAAAAACCAGAAATAGTTATTGTTTAAAATAATATCAATGCCTTCTATAATAAAATCAATCTGAGTGTCTGGGACTCTTTTTTCGTTAGATAGTATAGATCTGACAGCATTACAACCTAATTCATGCGGGATAATAGTGTATAAGGAGGTAACGTCACATGTCACGAGTATAAAATCTTGTTCCCAATAAAATCCATTTAAAAAAATTAAGTAATGTCATAGAGTCCTTCAGATAAGACTTCATAAGTTTCACAGTTGGTTGGAGTAGAGTGTCGATATATTGAGATAAGTTGCATAAGGGGGATCTTATCCCTGACACTATGGGTCTACCTGGGGGGTTTTGGGCATCTTTGTGTATCTTAGGCAGAAAGTAAATTACGTGAGTTAGGGGATTTTTGATAAATATATAGTCAAACTCTTTTTTGTTTAGAATGTTTTTATCTAGCCCCTTTTGTAAAAAGGTATTGAGTTTTTGTTGTATACAGGGCGTTGGGTCTTCAGATAATTTCTTATATACATCAGTGTCATTTAGTTGCCTATAGGCTTCTTGTATATACATGGCACTTGATTGGATGACCAGACCCCCACCCTTATCTGCAGGTTTGATAACAATGTCTAAATCTTCTTGTAGTTCTTTCATAGCTGTTATCTCTACTTTATTTAGATTATGAGTATCGTATTTGCTGTATTTGATTTTGTCAAAATCTCTTAATACGGATTTTTCAAACATTATAACAGGAGCCGATTTAAAATTATAGGGATAAAAAGTAGATTGTGGTTTAAGATTTGTACTGATAACTGAAGGTTGGTCTGTAGGCAGTGCAGGGGAAGGGGGAGGAGGATTAGTGTTAATGTTTTGTGAATTATAAAATCTTTTTAATGTGGCTTTACGTGTGAATTTGTTTATGTCTAAAAATGCCTGAAATGGCTTAAAAGAGTTAGTCGGAGCATATTTTAGCCCTTTGCTTAAAACAGAGATTTGAGCTGCACTTAAAATTTTTTGTGATAGATTAAAAATACCAGTATCTGACTCTTTGGGGGTAGTTATTGTCTTTCTAGTCTCTCTAGTCTCTCTTTTTTGTTGTCTTCTGCCACTTCGTTTGCCTCTGGACTTAGGGGTCTTTTTTTGGTCCTTGATGGATACGGTGTGTTTATGAAAGTGTGTGGATGTGTTTGAATCTCTAAAAAATGATCAGCGTTATCTATTTCGGAATCAATGGATAACAGTTGGTACCTATTGGTGTGTGCAATGGGAGTCTCAGAGTGGTATAGAATATATACACATTCACATACTGACACATGGAAATGCTGCTACTGCTTCCTTATTCTTTTAGGTTACTTTATACTTTTGGTTAGTGGGTAGACTTTTTGAAAGTCAATAAATATCAGCATTTATAGCATTAACAGATATTAGTCGACATATGAAATAAACTAGTATATATGAGAGATAAACCCATCAAGTGAGCAAATCACAATTGATTACCCTTTATATCAAAGCGACTCTTTTAAAGTAAAAACAAGTTACATTTTTATTATTTAGACTAAAAATCAAAACAAATATATTACCAAAAAGCAATCTGTGTTTAGTGTTACAACAATGTGATTACGTAAAAAAAAACACTGTGGCCCATAAACTGGAAATTGCTGCTCTGGTATCAATGCTTTATTCTGCTGAAAATGTTGCTTTCAAAGTAGCGATTTAAGTTAGATATTTTTTAGATATGGGTAGAGGCTTCCCCAAACTCCGGCCCTCCAGATGTTGCTGAACTACAACTCCTTACATCAGTGGTAGTCAACCTTTTTCTAACTACCGCCCACTAATGCATCTTTTTGGTTGAAAAAATTTCCTTACCGCCCACCAGTTTTCGCGCAAGTGCGGAATATTTTTTTCGAAAGGAGGGTGTTTTAAAAAAAATAAATGTACGTACATTTATCTTTTTATTTGCAATTAATGCATGTTTATAATGTTTTTAACTTTCTAAAAAGTTTAATGAGAAAACAATAAAGTAAATTGAAATTACCTTTACTAGTGATTAATGAGATCCTTGAGGTTGTAAGGAACAAACGAAGGTCTCCTCTTTCGGTGATATTCAGACGACTTCTCTGTTTGCGCATAATATGATTTCTCATCTGTGCGTCAGCTCCCCTCTTCTCCCTCCTCAATTCCCCTCCCCACCTTTTTTCCCCCCTTTTTTAACCTTCCTTATAGCAATGCCCAGTAGGAAGGCTGAGCTAGGTATCCCACTATAACAGACTGGCACACATACATACAGACACACATACAGACATACAGACAGACAGGCACACACACACACACACAAAGACATACATACAAAGACACATACACATACAGACAGACACAAGAAACAGACACACATACATACACACATACAGACAGACACAAGAAACAGACACACATACATACACCCATATATACAGACAGACACACACACGACACATACATACACACATATATACAGACAGACACACACACACGACACATACAAAGACATACATACAAAGACACACACACACACACAAAGACATACATACAAAGACACACACACACAAAGACATACATACAAAGACACACACACACAAGACATACATACAAAGACACACACACAAGACATACATACAAAGACACACACACACACAAAACATACATACAAACACACACACAAGACATGCATACAAAGACACACACACGACATACATACAAAGACACACACACGACATACATACAAAGACAAGACACACATATATACAGACATACACACAGACACAAACAAGACATACATACAAAGACAAGACACATGTATACAGACATACACACACACAAGACACATACATAAGACACACACAGGACATACATACAAAGACAAGACACATATATACAGACATACACACACACACAAGACACATACATAAGACACACATACAGACACACACACAAGACATACATACAAACACAAGACACATGTATACAGACATACACACAAGACACATACATAAGACACACATACAGACACACACACAAGACATACATACAAACACAAGACACATGTATACAGACATACACACAAGACACATACATAAGACACACACAAGACATACATACAAAGACAAGACACACATATATACAGACATACACACACACACATAAGACACACACAATACATACATACAAAGACAAGACACATGTATACAGACATACACACACAAGACACATACATAAGACACACATACAGACACACACACAAGACATACATACAAACACAAGACACATGTATACAGACATACACACAAGACACATGTATACAGACATACACACAAGACACATACATAAGACACACACAAGACATACATACAAAGACAAGACACACATATATACAGACATACACACACACATAAGACACACACAAGACATACAAAGACAAGACACACATATATACAGACATACACACACACATAAGACACACACAAGACATACATACAAAGACAAGACACATGTATACAGACATACACACACAAGACACTTACATAAGACACACACAAGACATACATACAGACACACACAAGACATACATACAAAGACACATACACAAACAAACACACATTATATTTAAGTCACCCTCCTGTTTCCTACCTTTAAGGTGCAGGAGGGTGACTTTCCCTGGGGTCCAGTGGTGGCTCAGGTGCATGGGAGTCAGAGTTCCCACTCTGACTCCCTCCTCCTCCTTCCTCCCGCGCGGCTCTCTGTATGCTGGGAGGAGTGACCGGGGAATCACTTCCTCCCAGCAGATTTGATGTCATCACAGGGGGCCCGGTCGCGCTGTTAAAGCGCCCAGCGCTGACCGGGCCCCCTCACAATCCACATCCATCGGGTGGCCCTGACAGCATGGGCCACCCGATGGACCCCTCCATATGCGAGGTGGTGATGGCGGTACCCAGTCACAGTGGTACCGCCGGCTCGCGCCCGCCCGCCTGCCCAATTTATAAAAAAAAAATTGAAAATCCCTACCGCCCACCTGGAATCCTGAAACGCCCACTAGTGGGCGGTAGGGACCAGGTTGACGACCCATGCCTTACATAGATCACTATATAGGACAGATACATAAATTCAAAGTATCAGTCTGGTAAGATAAGATGGATACATTGTTTCAAAAGCTAATGGCAATTCTTATATTATTTGAGTGAAATATTTTTAAAACAGGGTTAGGGATGCAAGTAAATCCCCTTGTATAAATTCGTAAGTAAGATAGAGTAAATTAGCTTTGTTTGTTGTATATAGACAGCATATAATATTAGGATGAGTGTAATTTGAAAATAATTCAAAAGGAATTAATTAACAGGATACCCTAATAGCATTTTCTAATAGTATATTCCTACTTACACTTCCATAAGGATAGACAATTGGAAAGGAGTGTTTATCAAATTAGTGGAGTACTAAGGGGTTGTGGGGGAGCGGTCCGCCCCGGGTGCCACTCAGTAGGGGGGTGCCACGCTCTCTACCTCCTACTGCTTCAGCCATAATATCCTCTCCCTCACAACTCTGGTGCTCAGTTAGTGAGTCAGAGCACAAGGAAGGGATTCCCAGTTCTCACACTCACACTGAGCAGCAGGGAAGTTATTTTTGAGTGTACCAGCAGGGGGCAAAGCGTCAGGTTTCCCCCTACAGCGGCCACTCTGAACATGCAGGGGATCAGAGTCAGCCTGTCCCTTGGAGCCCTGCACTGCCTGACCCTGGGAAGGAGCTGGTTGAAGGCTGAAAAAGCTGGAACAGCTCCTGCTGCTCCTGCAACCCCTGAATAGTGAGGTAATAATATTATACAGCACTTGTAAATTCACACTGTGACATGCCCCTCCTCATAGCTATATAATACACTTCCTGCCCTATACCCTCCCTGCCATTATACCCCCAATCCCTATCTTGTCATAATATGCTCACCGCTATTATACCCTCACCCTCCCTGCCATTATACCCCAAACCTCCACCTTGTCATTATTATTATTATTATGATATTTATAGAGTGCCGTCAAATTCCGCAGCGCTTTACAATAGGTGGACGAACAGACATGTAGTTGTAACCAGACAAGTTGGACACACAGGAACAGAGGGGTTGAGGGCCCTGCTCAATGAGCTTACATGCTAGAGGGAGTGGGGTAAAATGACACAAAAAGGTAAGGATAGTATTAGACTAGTGACAGTTGCAGAAGAGGAATCAGTTGGGAGCTATTAACAGTTTAATTGACACGCTTTTATGAAGAAGTGGGTTTTTAAAATTTTTTTTGAAGGAGTGGAGACTGGGTGAGCATCTAACGGAGGAGGGAAGCGAGTTCCACAGGAATGGGGAAGCCCTCAAGAAATCTTGAAGGCGAGCATCAGAGGTGGGAGTACGGACAGAAGATAGACGTAAGTCTTCAGTGTCACGATTCGGGGAACCCAACACGCTAACATACACACAGACACACACACAGAAAGTGTGCAGTACCGGTCCTTAGAGTGGCCGGGCTAAGCACACACAGAATAGTCAGGAGACAAGCCGAGTAAGGGGAACCAGAAAACAGAATAACGAGAAACAAGCCGAGGTCAAAGGGTAGGAGAAAGTCACAAAGTCAGTATAACAAGCCAGAGAGTACGTAACCAGAAATCACACGTTCAGAATCAATACTATAAAGCAAAGACCACAACAGGGCAGGGAGGAACAGGAAAGGTAAGTATTTAAACCATCAGGTTAATTCTGATTGGATACTTTCCAATCAGAATTAACAATCACACGTGGGAGATATCTAAACCTCCCACTGTGATTGAGGCACTGTGCCTTTAATGCCGGGTCAGGTGACTGACCCCGGCGTGACATATCTTGGACAGTCTTCCAGCGTGCAGCGTCATGCATGCTGCCGCTGGGGGGCGTGGAGGAAGACGCGGGCGGCATCCGAGGCTGGAGGGATGCCGCTCGCCGAACCCACGTGGAGAAGGGGACCACGGACGGCTGGAGGGTGAGTGCCGCGATCGGACTGCAGCCTCCCCTTGCAGCCGCCCGCGGGATCCTGACATTACCCCCCCCTCGAAGACTGCCCAGAGGGCGGGAAGCAGAAGGCTTCAAAGGAAACCGGGCATGAAAGGAGCGGACCAAAGAGGGAGCGTGCAGATCAGAGCACGAAACCCAAGATCGCTCCTCAGGGCCGTACCCCTTCCAATCCACCAGATATTGCAGCCGACCCCTAGAAACACGAGAGTCGAGAAGGGCAGCCACTTCGTACACATCACTGGGGACAGCGCGAGGGGAAACAGGCCGCCCGAGGGGACGAGAGAACCGGTTGCAAAGCAAGGGCTTCAAAAGCGAAACGTGAAACGTGTTCGGAATGCGCATGGAAGAGGGCAAGTCCAGGGAGTAGGAAACGGGGTTAACCCTACGTAACACCTTGTAGGGACCAAGGAACCTGGGAGCGAACTTCATCGAGGGAACCTTGAGGCGGAGGTTCCTAGAGGACAACCATACCCTATTACCCGGAACATAGGAAGGGGCCGCACCCCTATGGCGATCAGCAAACTTCTTCTGAGCAGCCGCTGAACGGGACAGCGCAACATGGACCTGATCCCACATCTTCCGCAAAGAGGCGAGGTGCTGGTCCAAAGCGGGCATTCCCTTGTCGGAGAACGCACCGGGAAGGACGGAAGGCCGAAACCCATAAGCAACCTCAAAAGGACTTAAGCCAGTAGACGAATGAGACACCGTATTCCTGGCAAATTCAGCCCACGGAAGGAGGCGAGACCAGTCATCCTGGTGCGCATTAGTGAAGCAGCGCAAATACAATTCCACAGACTGATTAGCACGTTCGGCTGCACCATTAGATTGCGGGTGATAGGAGGAAGTAAACGACAAGGAGACCCCCATCTCAGCACAAAAACCCCTCCAAAACCGAGAGACAAATTGAGGACCCCTGTCAGATACAATATCCTCAGGTACCCCATGCAAGCGGAACACTTCCTTGGCAAACACCTGAGCAAGCTGAATCGCAGAAGGCAGTTTCTTAAGCGGAATAAAGTGCGCCATTTTAGAGAACCTATCCGTCACAGTTAATATCACTGTCTGACCATCGGAAGGAGGAAGGTCTACAATAAAATCCATGGATAAGTGGGTCCATGGTTTCTTGGGTATCGATAGAGGCATCAGGAGACCCTGGGGTCTCACAGTAGGGGACTTACACTGCGTACAGACCCGACAAGCCTGCACAAAATCCACTACGTCTTGCTTGAGTGAAGGCCACCAGAACTGTTGAAGGAGGCCCTTATAAGTCTTGGTAACCCCCGGATGACCAGCAGTTTTGGCGGTGTGAAATAAAGTTAACAATTTCTTTTTGTCATTCACTTTAACGTATAGTCTGCCAACAGGCGTCTCAGAGGGTGCTTGAGTTTGGTATGTCTTAATATTATCAAGAACAAGAGACGAAACAACCAAACGGGTAGCAGCTATTATCTGAGACGCAGGTACAATAGGTTCAGGGGTCGGGTTAACAGTTTCTAGAGGTTCATACTGTCGAGAGATAGCGTCAGCTTTGGCATTACGGCAACCAGGTCTATAGGTAATCACGTATTGGAAGCGTGAAAGAAATAGAGACCATCTAGCCTGCCGGGCGGACAACCTTCTAGCATCAGCTATATAGGAGAGGTTCTTATGATCTGTTATGACCATAACTTTGTGTCTAGAACCCTCTAATAAGTACCTCCATTCCTTAAAAGCTAACACAATAGCTAATAGTTCCCTGTTCCCAACATCGTAATTCTTTTCTGGATCAGATAACCTTTTTGAAAAGTAGCAACAGGGATGGAGGGGTTCGTCATACGATGACCTCTGTGACAGTACTACTCCCACGCTTGATTCAGAAGCGTCCACTTCCATAACAAAGGGAAGGGAAGGATCAGGGTGGCGTAGTACTGGAGCAGAGGCAAATGCCTTCTTGAGAGTGTCGAAGGCCTTAAGGGCTTCAGGAGTCCAAACCCTAGGGTGTAGACCTTTCTTAGTCAGCTTCGTTATAGGGGAGATAAGTGGTGAAAAGTTTCTTATAAATTTCCTGTAATAGTTGGCAAATCCTATAAAACGCTGGATAGCCTTAAGACCTTGGGGAAGCGGCCAGGATAGTATGGCTTCTAACTTAGCAGGATCCATACTGAAACCCTGTTCGGAAATTATATATCCTAGAAATTGCACCGAGGTCTGATCGAACAAACATTTTTCTAATTTACAATACAGTCCGTTCTGTAATAACCTTTTAAGCACCATCCTAACATGATTATGATGTGTCTGCAAATCAGGGGAATATACAAGGATGTCGTCAAGGTACACCACGGCACAGACATGCAATAGATCCCTGAGGACATCGTTTATGAGGTCCTGAAACACAGCGGGAGCATTACACAGTCCAAAAGGCATGACTAGATACTCGTAATGTCCGCTACGTGTATTGAATGCTGTTTTCCACTCATCATTCTCCTTTATACGAACAAGGTTATAAGCCCCCCTGAGGTCTAATTTAGTGAAGTATTTAGAACCTTTGACCCGGTCAAACAACTCCGTGATGAGGGGAATAGGGTAGGCGTTTTTAATCGTTATATTGTTCAGGCCCCTGTAGTCTATACAAGGCCGTAGGTCACCCTCCTTTTTGGCAACAAAAAAGAAACCAGCCCCAGCAGGAGAGGAGGACCTTCTGATAAAACCTTTACTTAAGGCTTCCTGTATGTACTCCTCCATTACCTGGTTCTCTTTTTCAGAAAGAGGGTATACCTTACCCTAGGCGGCATAGTACCAGGTAAGAGGTTTATGGCACAATCATATTCACGGTGCGGGGGTAGTTTATCTGCCTCCCTTTTTTCAAACACCTTAGCTAGGTCCGCATACACAGGAGGAACATAAACAGAAAGCGGTTTGGCTGTGGGTACATTAAGCAAGCCAACAGGACAAACACGAGTCATACATTCCCTTTGACAAGATTTCCCCCAGGAGAGAATCTCCAAACAACCCCAATCAATCATCGGATTGTGTTTAACCAACCAGGGGAAGCCCAAAACGACAGAGGCTGTAGGGGAGTTGATTATTTGAAAGGACAATCTTTCCTTGTGCAAGGCACCCACAGACATAACCAGTTCTTGGGTCTCATGGGTCACCAGAGGTTTCTCCAATGGTCTACCGTCTATGGCCTCCACGGCCAAGGGAGTAACCTTTTGGATCAGAGTCAACGATGTGGTTTTAGCAAAACTCTCATCCATAAGATTGTCAGCAGCCCCTGAATCTATCAAGGCTTTGGTAATCACGGCAGAATTTCCAACAAAAAGGGTGACCGTAATAAACGGTCTAGTAATGGGAACGTGAGGGGTAAACGACATAACACCCGAGGCCGACCCCTCTATAGGCCTTGGGTGCTGCAGTTTTCCCCGCAATTCAGGGCAGGTCCTTAGAAGATGTCCCCTTTTCCCACAGTAAAGGCATAACCCTTCCCTTCTTCGGTATGATTTTTCTACCTCAGTTAACCCAGTAACACCCAATTGCAAGGTTTCAGAGGGAGGTTGGCTAGAAGGGGGTAATGCCAGTAACGCAGTACTGGGTAAAGCAGGTAACATCTGTGTATACATACGCCTCTGACTACGTCTCTCTCTAATACGATTATCAATACGGATGATATAATCTATAAGATCGTCCAGAAGGACAGGCAATTCCCTGGACGCTATTTCGTCCAGGATGTAAGCGGCCAAACCCTCCTGAAAGGCTGTAACGAGGGCATCATTATTCCATACCACCTCAGCTGCTAGAGTGCGGAATTCGATAGTGTAATCCGCTACAGATCTGTTAACCTGTCGGACCCTAAGCAGAGCTTTGCCAGCAGAAGCAACCCTACCGGGTTGATCAAACGTGCGTTTGAAAGCTGTCAGAAAATCTGCGAAGGACATAGGAGACGTATTCTCCCACATGGGGTTGGCCCATGCTAAAGCTCTCCCAGACAAGTGGTTTATCAAAAAGGCAATTTTAGTTCTGTCAGTGGGATAGGAACGTGGATTCATTACCAAATGGATGTCAATTTGATTGAGGAAACCACGACACAAAGCTGGGTCACCACTATAGCGCTGTGGCGGTGTCATATGGACTACATGAGCAGAAACGGGTACTGGAGTGGCAATGGGTTCGGACACAGCAGCAGCCACCTCCTGGACGGCAGGCTGCAAGTGTGCAGTATGAGCAAACTGAACCATACGGTGGTCCAAGCCATCCATTCTAGCCTCCTGATTAACTAAAAGCTGGGGTATGTCAGCAGGTTCCATTATGGCCCTGTTGTAATGTCACGATTAGGGGGACCCAACACGCTAACATACACACAGACACACACACAGAAAGTGTGCAGTACCGGTCCTTAGAGTGGCCGGGCTAAGCACACACAGAATAGTCAGGAGACAAGCCGAGTAAGGGGAACCAGAAAACAGAATAACGAGAAACAAGCCGAGGTCAAAGGGTAGGAGAAAGTCACAAAGTCAGTATAACAAGCCAGAGAGTACGTAACCAGAAATCACACGTTCAGAATCAATACTATAAAGCAAAGACCACAACAGGGCAGGGAGGAACAGGAAAGGTAAGTATTTAAACCATCAGGTTAATTCTGATTGGATACTTTCCAATCAGAATTAACAATCACACGTGGGAGATATCTAAACCTCCCACTGTGATTGAGGCACTGTGCCTTTAATGCCGGGTCAGGTGACTGACCCCGGCGTGACATATCTTGGACAGTCTTCCAGCGTGCAGTGTCATGCATGCTGCCGCTGGGGGGCGTGGAGGAAGACGCGGGCGGCATCCGAGGCTGGAGGGATGCCGCTCGCCGAACCCACGTGGAGAAGGGGACCACGGACGGCTGGAGGGTGAGTGCCGCGATCGGACTGCAGCCTCCCCTTGCAGCCGCCCGTGGGATCCTGACATTCAGCAGATCGTAAGGGCCTAGACGGGACATACTTGTGTATAAGGGAGGATAGATAGGTGAGAGCAGCATTATGTAGAGATTTGAAAGCAAGAACCAGAATTTTTAATTGAGCTCTATATTTTATAGGAAGCCAATGTAGGGACTGACAGAAGGGTGAGGCATGGGAGGTGCGGGCGGACAGGAAGATGAGCCTTGCTGCCGCATTCATTATGGACTGTAACGGCGCAAGTTGGGAGCACGTAAGACCACTGAGAAGCGGATTACAGTAGTCAAGGCGAGAAAGGACAGTGGAATGGATCAACACCTTAGTCGCATCTGGAGTTAAGTAGTGGCGGCTGCGCGCAATGTTTTTAAGATGGAAATGACAGGATTTGGCAATAGATTGAACATGAGGCTTGAAGGAGAGGTCAGAGTCAAAGAGAACACCTAGGCAGCGAGCCTGTATGGTGGAGCTGATGGTAGCACCGTTGACTTGGAGGGAGACAGACACAGGAGTAACAAAGATATGGATACAACAGAAAATAAGCGCTCGCTACACAGTGCAAAAAGGGAATGGGCAGCAGAGAATCTGTGAGACTTCCCAAAAATCTCACCAAGAGAACAAATATAGGTAGACGGAGTGATAAACCGTGCCCTATAAAGTGAATATACAGTGCTGATAGTGCAAACAAAGATATATATACTTATACATCTGATGACATCTGTGACTCCAAAGTATCTTTTAAAAAAAACAGAAATAATATACACAAATAATGCAATATGTAGCAGCAATATTTAATGTTAAATAAAGTGTGTAAAGTGCGCACTCACAATTGATTGAGCTACGGAGAGCTCTGCTGATTATCGCTTGGATGGTACAATCCCCGTCTGTGGATATATATGGATCTGCAGTTCTTATCCTCCAGTATATATGGGGAGACAGAATTGAAAACCTTATGGTGTAGTATGCACAAGCATAAATAAAAGGAATAAAAAGATGGTATCCTACTTACAATATCCAGAGCATGACTTGCTCTGGTATGGAGAGCGTTGGTGGTATTATCCCCACCCAGGATATGCAGGATACACCAGGAACGTAGATGGCAGGAGAAAATAGGTATATATATATATATATATATATATAAAATAATAAAAAAGAATATCTTTTTAAAACTATAGGTACTTTATTATATATATATATATATATATAGTAAAAGCAGTTTTGGCAATAACAATAGCAGTAACAATACTTAATAACACTACTTAACGCGGTTCACCCTGTTGGGCTTCTTCAGAAGTATCATACTTCATACTTCATACTTAACGCGTTTCACCCTGTTGGGCTTCTTCAGAAGTATCATACTTGGATGCGAGGGAATTGGATCTAAGGAGCAGGTGGTGGGGCGGGAGGACTGGAGCAGAGCAGAAACCTCTTCCAATGTAGCGGGTGCGAATGAACATAGAACAGCAGAGGGAGTGAAGTTAGGGGAAGCATTGCAAGCTGTATGAGCTCAGCATAAATTTATAGTGGAGAAAGTCAGATGCACTGTGAGACTTTCTCCAACAGCATTCAGCAGTTCTTGAGCATTTTTGGAGGTATCAAGTAAGCTTGGTGTGCCAGGGTTGTTGTTGGGGGGGCCTGCGGCGTTTAAATGTACAAGGTGCCATGATGTCATAATACCCTTCATGCCATATACTCCCTCCCTGCCAGTATACCCCCACCTTACCTGTCCTATATTACTATCTGTCTGCTATATACCCCACCCTCCCTGCCATTATACCCCAAATTCCCACCTTTTCATAATACCCTCTCTGTCATTATACCAACACCCTCCCTGCCATATATCCCAAAACCCACCTTATCATAATACCCTCCCCTGCTATATACACCCCCATATTCTGTCTGTCATAAATCCACCACCTGGTCATAATTCTCACCCTGGCATATACCCCTCAACAGGTCATATAGTACCCACTTTCCTATAATACCCTTCCTGCCATATACACTCCTACCTTCTCCTAATACCCTCCCTGCCATATACCCTTCTCCTGCTAGTAATACTTACTTACATATATCTCCACGCCCTCACATTGCCCCATGCAATATCACACATTATGTCCCAGACCCCAATCTACTCCGACCCACCCAGGCACATACAACTGTTCCCCCACTGTCACATAGACACATTATACACAGGCTCATATTCACAGATTACATATGCAGTCACACACAATGCACAAAAATACTCTTTCACAAACACACATTTTTTTAACACACAGGGCAAGGCCAGATATATATATATATATATATATATATATATATATATATATATATATATATATATATATATATATATATATATATATATAGTGTGAGGCAGTTAGATTAAACATTCTTTATGGACTACATAGGAGTTTGTGCTGGCTGGCAGCCGGGATATGATGTTATCCTGGCGTCGGCATCACTACTGGGAGTGTGATTGAGCTGTGCAGGAGGAGCACAGAGATCCAAGCCAAGCTGCAACCGCTAGTCACTAGGGGGAGGATCCACATCAGCCCTCCCAGAGCAAGGTAGGGATGTTGGGTGGACCTCTTACTTACTAAATGTGTGTGCATGAATGTGATTTTTGTATGTCAGTAATTATGTGTGTTTGTGATTGTGTTTGCAAAGCGTGTGTTTGTTGTGATTGTGTGTGTGTCTGTGATTATGTGTGTCTGTGGTTATGTGAGTGTATGTTTGTGATTGTGTGTATTTATATACAAACACAACCACAGAAGTGCACACACAGACATACGTCTGTGTGTGTATATAAATGTCTGTGTTTAGTAGATAGCTCCCTAATTTGGTGTCCTTAAATATGTCAATCCCACATAAGGATAATAAACAACTGAAATAATAAAAAGTAGAAAAAGCGTTTTTACAATTTGATTTTTTTTTTTTTAGCTGTCTAGTAGATAATTTCCTAAATTGGTGCCCTTATGTGAGATTCTATATGTAAAGATACCAAATTAGGATGCTGTTTAGACAGCTCCTTTATTTTGTGCCCTTAAATATGGAAATCTTACAGAAGGATAACACATAGGGGAGTTATCCGCTAAACAACGATAGAAGTTAAGAGGTGTCAGCCAGCCCAGAACAAGAAATCTGGTTGACTAATGTAAATTATATGCAAATTTGTTGTCTGATGCATCAGACCACCAATGGCAGCACATTACCCCATCCCCTAGTGAATATTATTAATGCCCCATCCCCCCTTCCCCCCCCCCAAGTTTTGACCATGGTATCTTATGTGCCACCCCTATATATTGTTCCTAGAGTCACCACTGTTTCAGGGGCCCGTTTGTGTGCTAACAGTGCGACCAGGCATCTGTAATAATATAATGGCAATGCACACTCAGTACTATATGCTTTTAAAAAATGTAAGTGTTTTTTTACATTTTAAAGTTGGGGGGTGCCAAAAAGAGGACCTGCCCCAGGTGCCAAATGCTCTAGGTACGCCCCTGTATCAAATAAAAAGGAGTGGATGTCAAATTGATATATACTAGTATATAGCCCCCCTTGTGGGTATATTCAGGTGTGGGTGATGTGTGGTATGCAAATACATCAAACGTGATTCCAAATCTGTAGAGGACAGTGATAACCAGCAAAGTTACACGATAGACTCTTTCTTTAACTGTAAAACAGCTGGCTTGGTTTACCTGATCACATGTGAATGTGGGAAAAATATATAGGTAAGACTTCTCGTCCCTTTAACCCCTTAAGGACCAAACTTCTGGAATAAAAGGGAATCATGACGTGTCACACACGTCATGTGTTCTTAAGGGGTTAAGGAGAGGACAAAGGAGCACGTAAGATGTACTAGGAATCTAACTGTGGCCCCCATCTCCCGACACCTGAAGGAATAACATAGAGGAGAGTCAAAAGGTCTCCGTTTCTGTGGCATAGAATTGGTTCAAAGAGAGCAAAGGAGAGGTGTCTATGACAGAAACAGTGCTGGTGGATCATTAAGCTCAAGACCCTATTCCCCAAGGGTCTGAACAAGGAGTTTTCTTTTGCCCAGTTTATCTTATTTGAATTTTATGCATCACTTAAATCACGTTCTTGTGACACTAAACTCAGTTTGTTTTTTGGTAATATATTTGTAATCTTTTTTATATTATATTCTATAGTTTTTTTTAACTCTAATTAATAAAGTTGTAACATGTTTTTACCTTAAAACATAAAAGGTAATCGAGATTTGCTCACTTGTTGGGTTTATTTCTCATTTGTTACTAAATTGTTTAATTATGTCTACTCCCTGACTAGATTACCATGTAACCCTTTATTGACTCCTGCATACAACATATACTCTCTTTTCTTTTTAAACTACTATAAATATGCTATTAATGCACTTAAAATTGCATCTCTTTCATGTGCCAGAGATTGTTATGGGAAGTTTGCAGAAACAATCCACTAATTTTCACAAACCTTGCATTTTTTTTAATATTGCCCAAACAGTGATATTTATACATAGTACTATTGGTTTGGGTTATATTCCTTAAATGAACACTATAGTCACCTAAATTACTTTAGCTAAATAAAGCAGTTTTAGTGTATAGATCATTCCCCTGCAATTTCACTGCTCAATTCACTGTCATTTAGGAGTTAAATAACTTTGTTTCTGTTTATGCAGCCCAAGCCACACCTCCCCTGGCTATGATTGACAGAGCCTGCATGAAAAAAAAAACTGGTTTCACTTTCAAACAGATGTAATTTACCTTAAATAATTGTATCTCAATCTCTAAATTGAACTTTAATCACAAACAGGAGGCCCTTGCAGGGTCTAGCAAGCTATTAACATAGCAGGGGATAAGAAAATCTTAATTAAACAGAACTTGCAATAAAGAAAGCCTAAATATGGCTCTCTTTACAGGAAGTGTTTATGGAAGGCTGTGCAAGTCACATGCAGGGAGGTGTGAGTAGGGTTCATAAACAAAGGGATTTATCTCCTAAATGGCAGAGGATTGAGCAGTGAGGCTGCAGGGGCATGTTCTATACACCAAAACTGCTTCATTAAGCTAAAGTTGTTCAGGTGACTATAGTGTCCCTTTAATATATGGGTTATGAATGATATTTATGTCATTTCATTTGTTTAGAATTATGATTTAATGTTACTCATTGCAAGATGTTACACTATTAAAATTTATTTGTAGATGAAGAAAGCAGTCCTCAACTAAAAATGAATAAGGAACATTAGCATGAAATATAATATTGGTATTTCAATTTGAGGGATATAAAGCAAAATGATTAAATGTTTATGATGAACTTAACAAAATACTGTAGGTTATGTTTGATTTGTTGTACATGAAACAAAGACTTCTGCTGTCACTTTGAGAATTTAATACCAGTAAAGCAAGTTTATTTTTTGACTATCTTTATGAACAGTCTTTTGAATAATTACTATGCATGTTGCCAAAGACTTTTCATAAGCAGTTAGAGATGTCAATACCTTGCAACTCTTGTTTTTACTTTGAATATTTAGCTTCAATTCTATACAAACCCTTACTTAAGCCGTTCTTAATCCTGTTATAAATGCACTGCCTTTCATTTAAATCCTTCAGTTTATTTCTATCTTGGACAGAACTGTCAACTCATTCACACTACATGGCCACACAAGGGCTTAATTCACTACTTTTTAATGTTTTCAACAACGATAGTCATATGGATCAGTTGCTGTGTCTCAGATAAGCTTTTGAGGTGCAAAAGTGCACACAACTGCAAGAGTCAAAGCTCAGTTCAACTTATGAAGCTTTGGTTGACAATAAGATTAAAAAGCTTAACAAATATAATGGTCTTCTGTAGCCATCAGAGAGTTCTATGCTCAACAGAACTATGAAAGAGAAATGAAGGACTCTTTCTTAAAGATTAACTAACCACATAAAGTTTATGTTTGCCTGCTGGAATCCTGTCTAGTAAAGTAGAACATATAAGTGAAATGTTATTAGATTGTTGCATTTTGGAATCCATTGTTTAAATTGCCAAACATGTAGAGTTACGTAATAAAAAATATTAAAGCATTCTACTATTGTTATCATAATATCTGTTGTATAAGGTCATTTATCTAACAAAGTCACTCTAGATTTTTTTTTTTTTAATGTACATTATTATTTTTAATAACAACATATACAGAGAAATAAGAAATGGCTGTCCAAAATGTAAGACATAGATGTTTTGGTTATTTGGCTGGTCCTATTTTTAAAATGACTTAATAAATATGAAAATTGAATACCTTGTATGATTTTGCTTCATGCTTTTGTTTTACCAGGAACTAAATGTATTATTTTTTTAAATGTTATTATTAATGTTAGTTTTTTTTGTATGAATAATCCTTTATTGTCATATTGCATGTGAGTACATGAAACACCTTGGGGCGTAACAGCTATACAAGCATGAGGTGTGCAGGTAAGGTTCAAACAGAAAGATACTTCATGCCAATGACAATATGCAGTGACCCATTAGGCTTTTTTCATTCACACACATCTTTCATTTGATAACCTGGTTAGAATAATTTATTTTCTTTCTTTTTTTTTTTAATATATTTAACTAGTTTTGAAGACCATCAAAACATAGCATTTCTCTCTATGTATATGAAGAGTGGGATATTGGTAGATATGTATACATCGAGGCTTGTGTTAATTAAGCCTCGATGGAGGTGGGCTGTGTGGTCTGGACGATTACGCCACAGTGGGGTTGGTGAGTATCCTCTGGACTCAATGTCATCTTTGTTAGAGAGGTATAGGTATGCCATAACACCTAAGCCTCTTCCAGGGGACAGCAAGAATCCATGTCTTAAGGACTGGGGGCAATGTGTGTCTTGGTGTAATGTATGAAGGTGGGGAGGGGAGGTAAAGTCCTGTGGCTGTCAAAGCTGAGAGTGAATTCAACATTGCAGGTGACCCTTTATATTCGGGGTACGGGAATGGTACTGAAGGGTGGGCGAGATAAATCTCCTGGTTGTTGTTTAATGGGGCAGGATTCTTGGCATCAGCTTGGCTGATTTTAATGAATTTGTAGCAGGGTTCCCACGTGCTTGTGTATATATGGTAGTTTTTAGAAAGGGAGAGGCACACCTCCTTCATTATCCTAATGCTTTCAACCCTCTGAATCCAGTCCCTAATAGACAGAGAGTTTGCTTTTTTCCAGTAGATTGGGATAAGTTGAGTTGCTGCAGTGAACAAGTGTCTGATTAAGGAGGTTGTGGCTTTTGGTAAGGGAGATGGTAGTAGGTGGATGATGAAGGTGTCAGGTGTAAGTGGTATGTTCACTTCTAAATTGGTCTGGATAAGTCTAGAAAGTCTAGAACAGAATTTTTTTAATTACCAGGCATGTCCAAAAGATGTGTGCAGAGTCACCGTTTGGTTGATGGCATCTCCAGAATTGGCTGTGCGAGTTTGGGAACAGCTTCTTCAGTTTGGTTGGGGTGTAATGCAATCTTACTATCCTTTTATAGTTGCTCTCTTGTGTGGCCAGGTTTACTGAGGATTTGTGTATCAGTAGAAAGATCTGTCTCCAGTTCTTGTCTGTTAGTTTAATTCCTTTTTCCAGCTAGATCTGAACAGCGGGAAATGTTTTGGTTGTTTTGTAGTATGGAGTACATGGTGGATACCTGTTTTCTTTGAAACGTATGGAGGAAGCAGGTATTTTCAAAATGTGAAAGGGCGCGGTTGCCCTTTTGAGGGTATTGTTTCGCCTGTAGAAAATGGGTGAGTTGGCCATATTGGAACTTTTGTAATGTCGTGTGGGTCCAATCTTGGAGTAGTATGTCCAATTGTTTAATCCCTTTGTCGTCTAAGAGTGCGCAGGGATAAGCATGGGTAGTGTGGTATTCCTTGTCTGGTTTCACCTGGCTTAAAACGTGGATTGTGTGAGAATGGGTAGAGTGGAGAGGGATATGTGGATATATCTGTGTGGTGTCTCATGTGTGACCACATTCTCAGGGTAGGGGTAATGGTCTGGGTTGCAAGTGTTTGAGAAGTGCTTGCCCTGATTTGTGCCATGGGACCATGTAGATGGGGACCTGAAATAATGTGTCCTCTATTTTGACCCATTGCTTGCTCATGTTAGTGTCAGTCCAGTCATATATTCTGTCTAGGAGTACCGCGTTATGATATATTTCCACGTTTGGTAATCCTAAGCCTCCATCACCAAAATCTGTTACGCATCTACAACTCTTATCTCAACTGATATCTTTGCCAGAAGCTCAAGGAAGCAGGCTGAAGGGTCAGTGTTAGGACCCGCTTAGGGGGGTCTGCCTTGACGTTGGCAGGCGGGCATTCCCTCCAATGGCCATTGGAGCAACTAAATGACCTCCATTTGTCTAAATATACATAGGGATTAAGGAGAAAGCGCAGGTAACGTTTTTATTTTCTTTGGTTTTTACTATATATTGGGGCTGATGTGTGTTGTAGTCCTTGCTGCTTAAGCGCAGGACTTCTCTTTTTGTATTTGTATTTACTTTGTATCACACAGCCTGGTTACAATGCTGCTACCCATCCCATGTGTTCCCTATTAAGGGTTAATAAGTATAGGGGTGTATATAAAAAATACCCCTTTCTGTCTCATTAGAGATATCTTTGCCAGAAGCTCAAGGAAGCAGGCTGAAGGGTCAGTGTTAGGACCCGCTTAGGGGGGTCTGCCTTGACGTTGGCAGGCGGGCATTCCCTCCAATGGCCATTGGAGCAACTAAATGACCTCCATTTGTCTAAATATACATAGGGATTAAGGAGAAAGCGCAGGTAACGTTTTTCTTTTCTTTGGTTTTTACGCATCTACAACTGCCAAAAAACACCCATGCTAAATAGTTTCTAAATTTTGTCCTGAGTTTAGAAATGCCCAAATGTTAGCATGTTCTCAGCTTTTTTTGGAAGTTATAGGGCTATAAGCACAAGTAGCACTTTGCTATTTCCAAACAATTTTTTTTCAAAATTAACGCAAGTTACATTGTAACACTGATATCTGTCAGGAATCCCCGAATAACCCTTCTCATGTATATATTTTTTTCAAAGAAGACAACCTAAGGTATTACACCTGTGGTATTTTGAATCTTTTCATGCAGCCATTTTACCACCAATCTATGCCAAATAAAAAAAAAAAATAATAATAATTTGAGGGATTCCCTGCTCTTGTGCGTTCGTCTATGTTCGGGGAAATTTCCCCAACATAGATTTGAGGGATTCCCTGCTCTGGGTCGTTCGTCTATGTTTGGGGAAGTTTTCCCGAACATATACATACGCACCAGAGCAGGGAATCCCCATGACGGCTTGCACTAACGCCTGGTCGTAAGTGCGAGTCATGGTAAAATAGGTAAGTCACTAAATGAGGACCACCTGTATAGCAGCCTGGGGGGCTGTCTGACAGCTCAGACAGTACCCCTACTGGCAGTTCCTAGAGTCCTATTGCGGTGATGTGATCATGGTGATCACATGGCCATGGAGGGCGGGGTGGCCAGAGCTGCTTTAGGGGGGCTGCTGGGGTCTCTGGCAGTCCTCCCCGACCGTGATCAACGCAGATCGTCGGTCCAGGGCTCCTATCGCGGACGTCCTGTCGCGGACATCCTTAACGACCATTTTTTGTTGGACGTACCTAGTTTGTCCTCGGTTGTTAAGGGGAAATTATATATATATATATATATATATATATATATATATATATATATATATAATTTAATTCCAAGTGTATTTTGTTTTTAAATATATATGTATGTATATGTATATATATATATATATGTATTAAGGCAGTTTGGCCTGTATTTGTGGGAGGGGCTTAAATTAATTCACTCCCCTATATAAGGGACACCCCTGACTCATATCGCTTGAGGTCAGCATCAGAATGATTTCAACTTCCGGGTCATCCAGACGCCATCTTACCTGATTATCCATGAGGTTTTCTAAGCTGAGCTGTGTCAGGAATCCAGCCACAGGCTTTTCCGGCCTACCACCTTCTTTCTTCAATACATCACCGTGGATGGTGTCCAAGTGACTCACAAACCGTAAGTTGACCTACCCGTTACGCCAGGCATCAGTCCCACGGCACCATGCATGGGTCAGGTCCTTACTTTACGGCTGCATTTTTTCTAAGTCTGTTCTAAAACCATTGCATGTTCATGCATATCATTTGTTTCAACTCACTTGTTTATATCTGTCACTGGCTCATTTTGAGCAATAGCATACTCCCGAACGGGAACACATTCTGTTTCAATTGCCTAAACATACTAGGCAATTCTGTGCGTGCATTTCAAATCTCACTGCTCGTTTTGTTTTGTTTCCCTGACATACCAGGCTCATGGTTCGTGCAATTTTCTACCAAACGGGAACTAGTTCATGCATTTACTATTGTACTACACACACGTTTTGTGCGTTTACAACTCACTAACATAACTTTGGTTTGCTACAATGAATGTTATTAAGCTATTATGTTCACATATTGTATATTGTCAAACAGGTTTGGATTAACCCCTTAGGGACACATGACATGTGTGACATGTCCTGATTCCCTTTTATTCCAGAAGTTTGGTCCTCAATGGGGTTAAAGGGTATTTTTACCATACAATCAGCATTTCTGACCCCTACTGGTCAACAGCAAAACTGTCTTCACATGTCATATACAATTTACCAGCCAATATAAAATACACATAAGATTGTTTTAAACATAACCATAAACCATAAATTAAACTCCAGCACGGGCTCAACTTCAGGTTTAATTCACAATAATTAAATTTCACATCAAGACCGACAGTGGTTCTATCAACACTGCCACCTACAGGTCTACCAAGTACATTGACAATTTTCATGGGGTTTTACAAAAACCAAAACACTGACCCCTATAGGTCAACAGACAAACAACATTTCACATACCAATCAGTATCCAACTACAATGCCACCTATAGGGCACTCGGCAGATCTCCAGTGCACTTGCATTTTGCAACACCATGTTCACAGACCCCTACCATTCAATAAGGCATACAACAATTCACATAGCAAGTAGTATATCAACATCTGGTATAAATACATATATTATTACACAGTAGCAGACGCATCTGTATATACGTAACTGGTAATATAGTTCACATACATTTTTCACAGCACGCTGCTCACACAACAGACTTTCCCCTAGCAAGGGAACATACAACATACAAGGTGGGGACAGACCACTTTTTCACTTGTACATACGGCACTTAATGGATTAAGATTGATACATATTTAACCAGTATGGCTATAATGTTTAATATTTACACATCACGGCACTTTACTTTTCACATATACTGTACGTATTAAGATAAGCTTAGTCTATGCCATATTTCCTTATACCATACGGTTTTATCCATTCAGGTTACAGTTACTACTAAAAAACCTATACGGATTGTCAGGTTCAATACCATACTACCAAGTACATACACCAGCTCACGTAGTTATCCATCTCTTACCTTCCCTGGAATAGTAATAGCGTACTGGCAATTAGGGTTCTAGGGCCCAATAGGCATTACCCACTTTTTTCTCTGCATTATGCTTCGGTTAGTGGTCCCGCGAGGCCAACACCCCGCCTCACACTCGGAGGCATACACCCCTCGGGCCACTCGTAAGCTAGCCGCCTCACATTGTATCATAGAGAGGGCCTCACCTGTCACTCCCTTTCCTATTTTCTGGTTACTGTCACCGAGAGGCCAACATCCTGCCACAACGTTTGGTGGCCACACAAAATCCCCTCGCGCCAAGCATAGATAGAGCCTCTCAAGCCACTTGGCATCTAGCAGGGCCTCACCAGTCACCAAAAACCACCAAGCCTAATCGTTTCGCCTTACGGCTTAGCTAGCAAGCCAGTACAAGACCCCTGGGTACAAATAATAATTGCAATCTTTATTGTAGTTTAAGTATTTCTCAAAAAGATGGTGAAGAATCACCTCTTCCTAGCACCCCAGCTAGAACTGATACACCTTCAAGCAGAGGAGATGTTGCTAGTCCAGCAACAATCAGATCCTGGACGATCCCACACATTACCACCGACCTAAGGAAGTGACAAATCTCCTACCCTGCCACAGCAAGGAAAGCAGAGTTAAACTCCTCCATACATCAACGGACAGCACGGAGGCAGGGGAAGGCCCAGCTACACCAACTCAGGTGACACCCAGGCCATGCTAGCCTCACCCAAACTCATGAGCCAAAAAAGTTATGACAGACTAGCAATCTCGAGTCGGTCACCACAGCCCTCACAAGGCTGGGCCTCACGCTACTGTACAACCAGCACCAACCAAAACTCGGTTACCTGGTACAATCAATTCTTATGACACACAAGACGTTAACCCAGCACGTATGATCCCAGCACATTGGGGAAACAAGGCATATATATGTATGATGATGTATCTGTGATGGTCGGATCCAGGGATTCCAGGTAAATCGGGAACTGACCATCCCTTGGTTGGGTTGGCAATTGGAATATGTAGATAAGGTTATTTTTGCAGGTACCCATACAGAAGGGATTTTGTCCCAAACAAATGGACGAGCACTCTCAGGCTCCAGGTACCAGCACCTCTGAACTACCAGAGACAATTGATATGAGTAGTTGTATTGCATATATGTTCAAATGGTTCAGGGCACATGACAAACCCCGTGTCCCAATACAACTTACAAATAACGTACACACCAATGCATTTTCAACACTACTGACTCATCACCCTTCCATACTTGTAGTATATTTACTAAAGCTCTGGAGCTTCAAAGGGCTTCCATACAGGTATCATAAATACACCTTCAAGGAATATAGCATGCCCTCACTTACAGTCAACACAACAGAACCATTGGCTGTAAACACAGTCATAGCCAAGATTTGCAGAGGGGTTTTGACTTGGGTTTTCCAATCTCCACCATTTACAGCATGGCACCAAACACATTGGTATTGTCAAAAAGGAAATCTTCCCTTAAACAAAGACTAACCATAGACTTATTGGCACCACACACCTCCACTACCCCAAGTCTCAACTCCCTCATACCCTCCAAGGAGTTTCCTTACTATACAACACCATTGATCTACATTTACAGCTATCATTCAAGCATGGTTTGAAGCTTGGTTAAGTAAGACCAATATCATCAACGCAGTAAACCGCTACCATCTACCCTACACATTGGCACTTACATGGCATAAAATGGGCAATCCTTTCCCCGCTCAACTTTTGGGCTACAGATTAGCCTACTATCGATATTCGCAGACACTCTGTGCTGGTTATAACATATCCAGAGGCCTTACAGTCATACACTATCTAGAAGACTTCTTGTTGATCAAAGATAACATATTTTTCACTAGAAGCCTCACGGCAGCTTAGTCTGGTTAACCACTTGGGCGTCCCAATACCCCATAAGAAACAGAAGGCCCAGACACTATCATCACATTATTGGGCATACAACTTGAGTCGGCATCCATACAAGCAAGTTACCACAAGACAAATAGGGAACATTATAAACTACATCAATCACTACCTCCTGCTTAGTACTTACAACTGCAAGGAACTACAATTCCTACCAGGTTCCTTAATTTTGCCATGCCAATCATACCACAAGACCACGCTTTCACATCCAGAGTACTTTCCCCTTTTTTCCACACTTCCAACATGACGATCAGAGGATGTCCCTAGACACCCCAGCAACAGCAGACCTGCACATGGGGAGGAATTTCTTAACCACTTGGCATGGTAAAAGCATGCTCCTTCCAGGATTGTCTGACACTTCTCTAACCAGATGGTCAGATGCGGCGTCTACCACGGGTTTGGCAGAGATTTACCGGGAACGATTGCTTTGGAGCTGCTGGCCATGGCATCCAGGTTTGGAAATTTTTCCACCACCTCAGCCCCTTTGGGGGATTTACCCCATTGTAGCAGCTGCTGTGGCATGGGGTAAATCATGGTCAGGGTCATCAATCCATTGTTACTCAGACAACTAAGCACATGTCATATCATCCACAAACGCCACTCATCATCCATAAGGTCATGATATTTCTGGGGAACTCACTTGGTTGGCCACTTATCACATTTCTTTTACTTTCATGTACCAGGCAGGGGTATACATCCCTGCCGACAATTGTCTCATTTATATTCCAGGAATGTTCATCATACACTTCCTACAGCCGCCAATACAGTCACGGCCACTCTTTCGTTCCAGAGACAAAATCATGGATTAGACATACTCATGCAGCATAGCATGTACTATACCACCTAGCACTTTCGTCCCATACTTGTAGAACGCATAACACTGCTTTTCACCTGGCTTAAAGAATCTCATTGGAACATGACATAGCTCAACCTGTGTCTTAACATTTTTCCTAGGTTTTTCTTTTTTGCCACCTTAAACTTAAACTATTTCACACACCATTAATTATATATTTTATAGGCATTCAACAACACAGGATAACCTATGGCCAAAACTACCATAACTTCATGCGATCATACCAGACAAGAATATACTCAGAGGTTTTCAGGAATCAATTCCCCCACGTTCCTCTCAGAGATTACCAATAGCCATCCAACTTTTCATCCTTATCGGACCTATTAGATCTACAAGCATTCAATTATACTACCAAGTCAGCCATTACCAGCCATGCACATTACCTTCTATGCCTTTCTCAGGCCAGAGAATCCACTACCATCACCACCACTCAGACAGATCATTGTCTTCAATGAACCCACTTACGTAAACACATATATGATTACCTATTGGCTCTACCACATTCCGAACATAGTCCACATGCACCAACAGTAGAGATAACATAATATCCTATCCACAACAAATGGTGTCCACTTTCGGTCCTAGATTCCTACCTTCAAAATCCTTCCAGGAATTAAATACTGTAATGCATTTAAGGAAATGTCTGGTTAATTTGTATATATTTGTTGACTGTATTAAATCTTTGATTATTCATTTTTGCACTCTTTATTTACAGGCCTACCATATCGTCGCTCTCGGCACACCACAACCGACTTGCTCCCTTTATACTATCTTGCGCTTATGCGGGATCCTTACTCCATATACGGCTATTTGCCCCTTACACAAGTATTAAGGCCGTTTGGCCTGTATTTGTGGGAGGGGCTTACATTAATTCACTCCCCTATATAAGAGACACCCCTTACCTGACTCATATCGCTAGAGGTTAGCATCAGAATGACCCTCCCACCCACTCCTCATTTCAACACTTTCTCTTTTCTTTCCATTCACTTTATTTTCTTACTCCTTGGTGGGCCCTCTTTATTTACAGGCCTACCTTATCGTCGGTCTCGGCACACCACAACCGACTTGCTCCCTTTATACTATCCTACGCTTATGCTGGATCCTTACTCCATATACGGCTATTTGCCCCTTACACAAATATATATATATATATATTTCAAAATACAGTGAGAATAAAATGACATATTTAGATACATAATTTGTAAAAAAAAAATGTCCAGTTTATTTTTAATTATTATTTATTTGTCATAATATATATACATAATATATAAAATTACATATATTATATATATACACACATGCGTAATTTACTGTGTATTGTTATATTAATAGAACATTATATGTATATATCATATATATATATATATATATATATATATATATAACGTTCTGACGTTATATATAAGATATATATATATATATATATATATATATACACGTATTAAATATAGACATGATATATATATATATTTAAAAAAAAAAAAAAAAATATATATATATATATATATATATATATATATGTAATACACACACACACACACATTTTTAAAACTGTTATTAACTTAATTTTAACTTTTTTTTTTTACTTTCCCACCAGCAGGGGGACTTCCTGTCAATTCAGGCAGTCTCCCTGCTGGCAGCACAATGGACACCTATGGGGGCCATGTGATCACTCTTTTAGAGCGATCGCCCCTGGGGGTCCTAAATTGGAGAGGGGGGACTCTCTGGGCTCAGTCCAGAGAATCCCCCAAAGAAGAAGACCAATCGCTGGTGGGGGAATGTGGGGGAAATGTTTTTTTTTTTTATTATTAATTTTTTTTTTTATTTACCAATTTCGTTATTTTTGCAACTGTTACTGAGTGCCTCGACCCCTCGAGGCACTTAGTAACAGTTAGAGCATCTGAAGCCAGCAGATGGCTTCAGATGCTCTTTCATCACTGCCGGGCGCCACGTGTGGCAAACCCAAAAGTGATCATACCCCCCTACACCTGGCAGTGTAGGGGGGTATTCCATGATGCCTCAATATCGAGGCATCATGGAATACCATCAGAGCGGCTGGAAGCAATTGCTTCCAGCGCTCAAAATAGCGGAGAACGTACAAGGTACGTCCGAGGTCGTTCGCGGACAGTTTTTGTCAGACGTACCTGGTACGTCCATGGTTGTTAAGGGGTTAATGGCAAAATTGCACATTTACTCAAGTTTGCTTGAAAATTAGAGACCTTGCTGTATGTGTCCATTTACTGGAGTATGTAGGGTAGTTAGTGTATGGGTTCTGAGACAGTGAATAGCATGTCGTCCACGCAGGCAGACCCTTTGTGTTCCACCCTCCCTGTTTGGAAACCCTTTATATGTAGGTTGTCTCTTACTCCTTGGAGGAAGAGTTCTAGAACCAAGATGAAAAGGCGGGGGGAGAGGGCACATCCCTGTCTCGTGCAATTAGAGATTGGGACCTGAGTCAACAGTTGGCCGTTAATGCGCAGCCTCACTGTCGGTTTGGAATAAAGTGTGCCCATCCAACTGAGCCAATCTGGGCCAAAATCCAGTTGGAGTGCAATTATTAGGCAAGATGTATCAGGTTTAGTATTTTTGTAGTATTGTTCTTAGCCTCTCTTCCAAGTATGAACCCGGCTTGGTCATGGTGAATTAGTCCCGGGAGGAGAGGGTGTAGGCAATTTGCAATGATTTTTGTGAAAATTTTCAGGTCAATGTTAATGAGGGATACTTGTCTATAGCTCCCGCAGAGAGTGGGGTCTTTACTTGGTTTGGGCAGAAGAGTGATGGTGGCATGTAGTGCTTGGGGTGGATGAGGTTGTGAGTAGGGAATTGAAGGAGTTTTGGAAAGGCTGAGAGAACTGGGGGGAAAAGCATGTGACGAAGTGCCCTTCCGGCTATGGACCCTGTGCTGATAGCTGTATTTTCCCCTGCCGAAGGTTTATTTGTGTATTTCTGCATATTTCTGACTTTCAGTATGTGAGTAGTGCTACCCCAGATAGTTATGCCATGGAGCTTATTCGTGTAACGAAAGACTATGGAAAAGACTTTGGCTCCATGGCGATTGAATTGTATGTTTGTGATCTGAGCGCCATTCAATAATAATGTGCACTCAGATCTAAGCTATCAGGGGATAAGTTGCATGTATGTGTTTTATGTAGTAATTGTAACATTGTGTAATTTTAAGTCTTTTTGTAACCATGTGGTTAATGGAGTCTTGCCTCTGTCCTGGGAGATAATTTGATTACTTCCCAATTATCTCCAGGATAGAGAGGAGGGATTGTGATGTCACTGTGGGAGTGTTTTGTTTGTATTGTCTGTGATTGGTTGTACTGTGTCCCACCCTGTGAGATGTCCCCTTGCATGGGGACTTGCATAAAAGCCAGTGTGTGGTCATTAAAATCAGATCATCTTGTACCTTTCTTGAAGCCTTGGCTCATGTTTGGGGGAAGGGATACCTACACTCTGGGGATTGCTATAATCACTTACTCCCCAGAGTAAGCTCTTGCAATAGCTTGATTTGTTCCTGCTACGCTCTCTGGATTTAAGAGAGGTTCACCCACTGGGAGCTGGATCCTGGTCGTGGATCCAGGGTGGGTGGAGACGGCGAGACCCCGGTGCAGCTGCATCGCTGGAAGTGGGGTCTGCAGTGCTGATGGTGTCGGTTGGAGTGCTGGGAGTCCTCAGCGAGCACTAGGAGCATCGATTGGCGGAGGTACTCAGTCGGAGTGACAGCGTTCCGTCACAAAGCATTTGTAATATTTGGCTGTGAAGCAGTCAGGGCCAGGGCTTTTTCCCAGGGGAAGTGATTTTATTGCTACGTCGAGTTCATCTTTAGAAATGGGCAGTTCTAAGGAGTGTTGTATATTGGACGGAATTGTCGATTTAATCCTTCATGTGAGGAAGTCTCTAATGTTGGTCGTTGAGGAGGGGGTCTCGCTAAGATTGTATAGCTTGTGATAGAAGTCATGGAAAGCCTCATTAATGTCCGACATCAGGTTAGATTTGGTGCCCTTGTAGGTTGTTATAGTAGATATGAATGTGGTCTGTCTCTGTTTTTTTTTTACGCCTGGGCTAGTAGGCGTCTACTTTTTCCATTTTGTGCATAGTATAGACTTTTAGTTAATAGTAGTTTCCTTTTAATTTGTGCTCCCATAAGGATGGGATCTCTTGTCCAATTTGTATGTTGCTAAGTCCAAGTCAGTTTTGTGTTTACTTTCTAGCCTTCTAATGTCGGCTAGCAGTGATTTGGTCTTTTCTACCCTTTGGCGTTTGTGGGCCAATGCTAGATGTATGATTGTGCCTCTGACCACGCTTTTGTCCACCTCCCAGATTATAGGATATGGAGAGTCGGGATTTATGTTTAGCATGAAGTATTGATCCAGGGACATTTTGAGTTTTGACACTATTTCCTTATCATTTAGTATAGTGTCATTCAATTTCCATTGGGCCCTAGAGGGTTGGAGGGATGGGATTTGAATGGCAAGAGACATGGGTGCATGAACTGAACAGGTTATTGGACCATAAGAGCAGTGAATGATCAGATAGAGGAAATGGTGGGGTATGAAAAACAGAAAGAATAGAAAGAGTAGTCTCTAGTTGAGGGGTGGAGAGTTGGGTTGTGTCCAGAAGTGTATAGCTAGCCATATATGGCTATTTGCCCCTTACACAAGTATTAAGGCCGTTTGGCCTGTATTTCTGGGAGGGGCTTAAATTAATTCACTCCCCTATATAAGGGACACCCCTTACCTGACTCATATATATATATATATATATATATATATATATATTTCAAAATACAGTGAGAATAAAATGACATTTAGATACATAATTTGTAAAAAAATAAAAATTGATCTCCTTATCATTTAGTAAAGTGTCATTCAATTTCCATTGGGCCCTATAGATTTGGAGGGATGGGATTTGAATGGCAAGAGGCATGGGTGCATGAGCTGAACAGGTTATTGGACCGTAAGAGCAGTGAATGATCAGATAGAGGAAATAGTGGGGTAAGAAAAACATATCTATTCTCGTGTATGAGTCTGTGGAGTGTGAATAGAAAGAGTTGAGGGGTGGAGAGTACGCCAGAAGTCGAACAGTTGGGTTGTGTCCAGAAGTGTTTGCATTTGTTTGCGGGGTGAAGTCTGTGTGTGTTGGAACATGGAATCTAGGTTGCTGTCTAGCGATTTGTTAAAATCCCCTCCTATGACCAGGAGGCCCTCTGTGAATTTTTCTAAAATGTTGAGAATTTTGCATAGGGAGTAGCACTGTTTTCGATTTGGGAGGTAAAGGTTTGCGAAGGTCACCATTGTGTCACCCACCAACCCCTTCACAAACAAGTACCAGCCGTTTTCGTCATCCTCATAGATAAAGGCAAGTTGGTTGCCATGAGGATCGCCACCCCCCGGGATTTGGATACGGTAAAATTGCTGAAATAACCTAAGGGGTAGTGCCTGTCCCTGAGGTTAGCTACAGAGTCTTTGTGGAAATGGGTCTCTTGGAGGAAGACCACCTCCGATTTGAGGCAGTGGAATTCGGTTAGCTCTGGAGAGTTTAGGCCTCATGCATTTAACGAGTGTAGCGGACCCCTGGTAACCCGACCGGTTACCTACGCTAATTCCATCCTTCAGCCGCTCAGGAATCACTCTAGAATATAAAGAGACCAATTTCCCCCCAGTAACTGGACGATGCACAGCTCTGGAGGTAAAACACTGACTTAACTCTGTTTATTTCGTCACACATCATTTTACATGCACAGACCCTTACATAGTTCAAACTGGGTTGGCAGTGTCCCTGTGGCAACGCCCTGCTGTGGCAGACAAAGGAAGGCGGAGGGAGAGGTGGGGGGAGCACAAACAAGCAATACAGTTCACTTAACTATACTTTACATAGCTGCTGCCCCCCTTTGTTGACCCACAGATGCATATACAGGCACATGTAAAACAGTAGGAATGGAAGAGAAAGAGAAGCGCTAAAATATCTGAATGAGAGAGGATATTGAGGCGGCAGCTAACCCCAAAGTAGGAATCCCTCTAGTCCTACTGAGACACAAAAAAACAAAGGAAGATAAGGGTAGCACCACGATATAAAGAAATTGGAATAAACAAATAAGTAAAAACAATAGTATAGTCCACAAATAAATGGGTATAATAAAGTCCCAAGCGGGGTACAAACAAGAAATCAAATATAGCTAAGTCCACAGTAGTAATATGGGAATTCACTTGCAAATAGTGCTGGTCCAACTGGGTATCTGCATTATTCTTCTATGAGAGTGTCAGGTTAGGTTCAGCATTGGGATCCCTATGAAATAACAGAGAAGAACATACTCTAGTATGTTCTTTTTAGGAGCTGATAAAATAAATTAGATAGTTCTACTCACTTTTTACGGAGCTGTAACTAGCTCCAGTATGAATGGCATACAGTGGTACAATCCCCACTTGCAAGGATACGTGAAAGTGGTGTCTTGGTAGTATGAGGACCATAAAATATAAAATGACAAAAAAAGGAAACACAATAGTGCTTTCTATATAAAATAATGATAGGTAAAAATAAATTAAATACGTGCTCACATTTACCAGACCAGGTGAACTGCTCAATGGATAGGGCGTGGGTGGTATAATCTCCACCAAGGATATCTTGAGAGTAGTGCTCACTGGTGATAAAAATAAAAATCAGGTGCCAGGCAGTAAAGGTAAAAATAGAATAAAATGTAAAATAAATAGTAAAATGACACACTAGGGAAGTGTAGTATAAGCCAAAATACCTTTATTTTAACAGATTAAAAACAGGATAAAACAGCATATAGAATAGCCACAACGCATTTCGCCTTAGGGGCTTTTTCAAGTGGAGGTAGAAAGAGTGACCTGGCATGTGAGGGTTTATATAGGGAAATATTTTTTTGCAATTTTAAAATTGGCGCCTAAATGGCGTCATAATGATGTCATTGTCATATTTTTAATATATTTTATTTTATTTAAAAACTTGCTTAGTTTATTAAGTTAGTGATGGTAAGTATAAGGGTTAGGTAAATTTTAAAAAAATAAGGCTTATATGGTTAAAAAGCTAATTTGATGAAATAATTTGTCCGGCCGCCATATTTGTGGTGGTCGGAATGCATTATGGGAAATGTAGTTTACAAAATAGTGTTGGAATTAAGTGGGGAAGCTTATTTACCTTGTGGGTAACTAGTTAACTAAGTGGGTATATATAAATATAAAGAATGGCGATGTTTTTAAACAAAACCGGACAAAATTAGTGCGACCCACCATTTTGGATTTCCGCCACAAGGAGAGAGGCATCCTGGGATAAGTAGCAAGCTTAGTGGTCTGTAGGGAGGGGGAGTGGTGTATATCCATATCACTAGGGATGGGCGTGATAAGAGGTGGGTAAAACGGCTGATAGGGTAGCTATAAGGACAAGTTTGAGGGAGTGAGAACGGAGGACAGGGGACATGTAGCACAGTCCCCAAATTGGCGCGCAAGTTTGTGGCCCGCGTCTAACAAATCATGCCATCCATCATATATCTCCCCCCATAGAAATCGAGGGCAGGCACATAGGGATATGGCACTCAGTGATGGTGTTTTGTCAGGGATTGGGTGTGTGTGTCGATCGTCCCAGCCTGGACAGCGGGACAACGGTTATCAGGAGTTGGTAGGGGTTAGAGAGAGAAATGCAAGCACAATTCTATAAGAATAAAAACAAATATACAATAATAACTATATACAGTACAATCGGTCAAATGACTTTCTTGAATATGCTATGAGGTTAGAGTCTTATTTGAAAAGTGCTGGTGTCGATCCCTGAGTTTACAAGAGTCTTCAGGGAACAGGTTGGTATGTTTTGACACCGCTAAAATGTATAGAAGGGTTCAAATTGACTAAGGTGTGGAGGCTTGTTTAATGAGCGACCAGTAGTGTATGTGGGGTGATTGGGCATGAGAGTGTGTGTGTTTGGTTGATTACTTTGACATGGGGGTTATTGTTGTGTGCATGTATTCAGTAATGTTGGATGGGTACAGGTGTAAATCCTTGAATTGAGGTTAAAGTGAGATTGAGGTAATGTAGTATAATTTTGTTAGCTCCCAAATTGTGGTGGATACTCCAGACATATATGGAGATGGAGTTAGGTGATGGGAAGTCGGATTCCCACAGTTAATCCTTTATTTGCCTGAGAGCAGGGGCATGAGAGAGGGGAGCAGGGGAAGCGATAGTGCCAGCTTTGTATTCCTGGCACCATAGTATCCCTTTAAGTATTACAGGGCTTGATGCTGGAAGCTTAGGAATTCTTGCTTTCTGGCATTAGTAGTGGATACATAGAGCAAAGCCAAGCAGAACTCAGTATCGGAGTGCCAGGGCACCATAACCTCTACAATACAATGAGTTGTGGTGGTGTTTTTACATGTCATAATTATTATTATTATGATATTTATATAGCGCCATCAAATTCCACAGCACTTTACAATGGGTGGACGAACAGACATGTAGTTGTAACCAGACAAGTTGGACAGGAACATAGGGGTTGAGGGTCCTGCACAATGAGCTTACATGCTAGAGGGAGTGGGGTAAAATGACACAAAAAGGTAAGGATAGTATTAGACTAGTGACAGTTGCAGAAGAGGAATCAGTCAGGAGCTATTAACAGTTTAATTGATACGCATTTATGAAGATGTGGGTTGTTAACGATTTTTTGAAGGAGTGGAGAATGGGTGAGCATCTAACGGAGGAGGGAATCAAGTTCCACAGGAACGGTGCAGCCCTCGAGAAATCTTGAAGGCGAGCATCAGAGGTGGGAGTACGGACAGAAGATAGACATAAGTCTTCAGCAGATCGTAAGGGCCTAGACGGGACATACTTGTGGATAAGGGAGGATAGATAGGTAGGAGCAGCATTATGTAGCGATTTGAAAGCAAGAACCAGAATTTTAAATTGAGCTCTATATTTTATAGGAAGCCAATGTAGGGACTGACAGAAGGGTGAGGCATGGGAGGTGCGGGCGGACAGGAAGATGAGCCTCGCTGACGCATTCATTATGGACTGTAATGGCTCGAGTTGGGAGCACATAAGACCACTGAGAAGCGGATTACAGTAGTCAAGGCGAGAAAGGACAGTGGAATGGACCAACACCTTAGTCGCATCTGGCGTTAAGTAGGGGCGGATGCTATGTATTATTACTATCACTATGCTATGTATAGTAATTATTATGTATAGTAATTAATATTTATTATTATTATTACGGATTACTATGTATTATTAATAATAATACATAGTAATAATAATTTTAATAGTAGGTATGTGGTTTACCTCCTACAATATGGATGTGGCTACAGTATGTGGGTCAAACCTCCAGGTTTATTAAATCAAGGTTTAAGGTGACACTAGGAAGTCTCCTGTTTATTATATAATGGCACCCACAGTTTACTTATGGGTTTAGTGTTCAGCCCAATTAATTTTAGAACTTCCATCCAAAATTCATGTGTAGGGGTGTAGTATTTTATTAGTGAATGGGCAACATTAGCTGCATAATTACTAGTGTTTTTTGTTGCAATGAGCAGCCACTAGCTCCTTATTGCTTAGTAGACATGAGCCCACCTACCTATTGGCCTGGGGGGCATAAGCAGTGGTGTATTTTGGATCTGTGCTGCCCTAGGCATGACGGAGCTTACCCCCCCCCCCCCCCCCCCAATTTAAATTTCCCCAGCCCCTTCCTGTCAAGGCCACACACTTTGACTGACAGACACACATGCACTCAAAGACACACATTGACATACACACACAAGCACTGACACACACATTCACTGACAGACACACATGCTCACTCACAGACCTAGTCATTTGCTCTCAGATTCACTGACATACACACACACACTGACTTGTCACAATCTGACAGACACACACAATCACTCAGGCACACACACACACACTCACTGACTCACACTGAAAGACATACACTCACTCACTCACAGACACACTAACAGACACACACGCTCACACACACACACACACACTCACTCACAGACACACACCCACATTCATTGTTAGACACACACTCACTTACAGACACACACACTGACAAACACTCACTCACAGACACACACCCACATTCACTGTCAGACACACACTCACTAACAGACACACACACTGACAGAAACACACACTCATTCACAGACATGCTCATGTTTTAGTTCAGTGGCTGATTAGTACTTTTCCCCAACCAGCTTGGTGAGAAGGTGACAACAGTTGGTTTGATTATTCGCAAATGAAAGAAACACAAAAAAAAAACTGCCAGTATCCCATGGTCTGGTGCTCCATGCAAGATCTCACCTCGTGAAGTTTCAATGATCATGAGAACAATGAGGAATCAGCCCAGAATTACATGGGAGGATCTTGTTAATGATCTCAAGGCAGCTGGGACCATAGTCACCAAGAAACAATTGGTAACACACTATGCCGTGAAGGACTGAAATCATGCAGCGCCCGCAAGGTCCCCTGCTCAAGAAAGCACATGTACAGGCCCGTCTGAAGTTTGCCAATGAACATCTGAATGATTCAGAGGAGAAGTGGGTGAAAGTGTTGTTGTCAGATGAGATCTAAATCGAGCTCTTTGACATCAACTCAACTCAACTCGCTATGTTTGGAGGAGGAGGAATGCTGCCTATGACCCCAAGAACACCATCCCCCACCATCAAACATGGAGGTGGAAACATTATGCATTATAAGTGGACGGGGCCATGTACTGTCAAATCTTGAGTGAAAACCTCCTTCCCTCAGCCAGGGCATTGAAAATAGGTCGTAGATGGGTATTCCAGCACGACAATGACCCAAAAACCCAAAACACACAGCCAAGGCAACAAAGGAATTGGCTCAAGAAGAAGCACATTAAGGTCCTGGAGTGGCCTAGTCAGTCTCCAGACCTTAATCCCATAGAAAATCTGTGGAGGGAGCTGAAGGTTCTAGTTGCCAAACGTCAGCCTCGAAACCTTTATGAGGATATGCAAAGAGGAGTGGGGCATAATCCCTCCTCAGATATGTGCAAACGTTGTGGCCAACTACAAGAAATGTCTGACCTCTGATTGCCAACAAGGGTTTTGCCGCCAAGTACTAAGTCGAAGGGGTCAAATACGTATTTCACTTATTAACATGCAAATCAATTTATAACTTTTTTGACATGCATTTTTCTGGATTTTTATTTTGTTTGTTATTTTGACTCTCATTGTTAAAATACACCTATCATTAAAATTATACACTGATTATTTCTTTGTCAGTGGGCAAACGTTCAAAATCAAATACTTTGAAAAAAATGTATTTGATTATGTTGGCACTCTACAGTGCAACAGGTGCAGGTATTGAGGTCACCCTCTTGTATAACCTCCACAAGAGAATACTGCACTCAAGGTGATGCAAAGAATTGTAATTAAATAAATTAAATTAAATGTATATTCAAAAAAGTCAAACATATATTGCCATTACATTGAAGGTGGCAGAAACAGGTACTGTATAAATTCATATAGCCCAAATATAAAAAAAAATATGTACAAGTAATTCATAATTCAAACTATATACAGATTAGTTAATTAATTTAAAACATTTGCATAAATTTGAGTGTGTTATTCTCTTTATTATTTTATCAAATACTTTTTTCACTCACTGTAGTGAAAAAAACCTTGATCAACAATGTTTAAATTCATATAGCCCAAATATCAAAAAATATGTACTAGTAATTCATAATTCAAACTATATACAGATTAGTTAATTAATTTTAAAAATTTGCATCAATTTGAGTGCGGTATTCTCTTGATTATTTTATCAAATACTTTTTTCACTCACTGTAGTGAAAAAAACCTTGATTAACAATGTTTAGTTTGTCAAATCCAATAAAGCCATCCTTCAGTTGATATGTAACCAATATATGGAAATGAATCACCTTAGTCAATATTTTCTATGAATACTATATGTATTGGCTGCAATATTCGAGCCTATTGTCATGCTGTATCTATTAACAACAGCAATGTCTAGTGGCTACTAATTGCCAACTGGTTTCCAACATTGTCTTTGTCTCCACCATTTTATCAGTTTATTGCCTATAACATCTACTTGCAAAGATAGTGACCCATTGCAGCTTAGCCATTTACAGTTAAAGCATAGAAATACATGCTGTGTAAATTCTCATCAAAACAACCACACTTTGCAGGTTGAAAATGCTCATCCTGAGCACGCATACATCATCCTGTGATTGCACTTAGCAGGAGTTACAAACCTTGTATTACATTGTGATTTTGTGCTATGCTACATACTTTATGCAACTTTAGATGTTTATTAATGTGAATTGTTAACTTAAATGATATAAACACTTTACTTAAAGAATAATCGTATATCTTATATAATGCATTTGGTCATTTATTTCATTTTATTGATGTTTCATATGGTTTAATATGCTTTGGTATGGGTTTTTGGGTTCCTGTAATAATATATTACTAACAAGTAGTGATGTACCGAAGTGTCCGCCGGCGAACAGTTCCCGGCAAACTTAGCGTGTTCGCGTTCGCCGCGGCGGGCGGACACATGCGCAGTTCGATCCGCCCCCTATTCGTCATCATTGGGCAAACTTTGACCCTGTGCCTCTCGGTCAGCAGACACATTCCAGCCAATCAGCAGCACTCCCTCCCTTCCACACCCTCCAACCTCCCTCCCAGCATCCATTTTCGATTCATTCTGAAGCTGCATGCTTAGTGAGAGGAGGGAAAGTTTAGCTGCTGCTGATTAGATAGGGAAATTGATAGCTAGGCTAGGGTATTCAGTGTCCACTACAATCCTGAAGGACTCATCTGATCTCTGCTGTAAGGACAGCACCCCAAAAAGCCCTTTTTAGGGCTACAACATCAGGCTGCTTTTTTTTTTTTTCCTGTGTAATGTAATTGCAGGTGCCTGCCTGCCAGCTTCTGTGTGAGGTTCACATTGGATACTGTGCCTACTTGCCCAGTGCCACCACTCATATCTGTTTTAACAATTGGTTAGGCTTTACATTTAAAATAAATATTTTTTTTCACTGTAATAGAAGAGCAGTTGCCTGCCTGCCAGCTTCTGTGTGAGGTTCACATTGGATACTGTGCCCACTTGCCCAGTGCCACCACTCATATCTGTTTTAACAATTGGTTAAGCTTTAGATTTAAAATAAATAATTAGTTTTCACTGTAATAGAAGAGCAGTTGCCTGCCTGCCAGCTTCTGTGTGAGGTTCACATTGGATACTGTGCCTACTTGCCCAGTGCCACCACTCATATCTGTTTTAACAATTGGTTAAGCTTTATATTTAAAATAAATAATGTGTTTTCACTGTAATAGAAGAGCAGTTGCCTGCCTGACAGCTTCTGTGTCAGGTTGGATGCCTTGCCCATTTGCACAGTCAGTGCCACCACTCATATCTGTTTTAACAATAGCTTAAGCTTTAGATTTTAAAGAAATCATTTTTTTCACTGTAATAGAAGAGCAGTTGCCTGCCTGCCAGCTTCTGTGTCAGGTTGGATGCCTTGCCCATTTGCACAGTCAGTGCCACCACTCATATCTGTTTTAACAATAGCTTAAGCTTTAGATTTAAAATAAATAATTTTTTTTCACTGTAATAGAAGATCAGTTAGTTGTCTGCAAGCGTCTGGGTGTCAGGCCTACTTCAGCGTGTGCTCTGTAGACCTGTTCCAGCGTGCTTTGACAGTTGCCAATCATATCTGGTGTCTCTTTAGCGTGCTTTTACAAAGAAAAAAGGTTTCCAGTGTAAGCTAATAGCAGCCAGTCAGTGTCCTTCAAGCGGCTCTGTCAGGCCTTCCTTCAGCGTGCGCCCTGCACAACCCTGCCAGCGTACTTTGACAGTTGCCACTCATATCTGGTGTCTCTATAGCGTGCTTTTACAAAGAAAAAAGGTTTCCAGTGTAAGCTAATAGCAGACAGTCAGTGTCCTTCAAGCGGCTCTGTCAGTCCTTCCTTCAGCGTGTGCTCTGCAGAACTGTTCCAGTGCACATTGCCAATCATATCTGGTGTCTCTATAGCGTGCTTTTAAAACCAAAATTTATTTTTCACTGTTATAGATTGAATAGCAGCTACTTGTCTTCAAGCGGGTGTGTCAGGCCTACAGTGTGTGCTCTGCAGAACTGTTACAGTTCACATTGCCAATCATATCTGGTCTCACAGTAGCTTGCACGCATAGTACCACTAATCCCCCAAAAAATGACAGGCAGAGGCAGGCCACCCCGCAGGGGCCGTCGTGGTCGTGGTGCTGTGATTCCCTTTTGCCCTAGAATAATGCCCAGTTTTCAGAAGCCACGTACCCTGAACTTGAAAAGTTCTGAGGACATAGTTGACTGGCTAACACAGGACACCCAATCTTGTACAGCCTCCACTCGGAACCTTGACGCACCATCCTCCTCCAGCTTAGCTTCAGGCACCTCTCAAGATACCACTCACCCGCCTGCCGCCACCACCAAAACTAGCACCACAGCCGCTTTACTTGGTATGTCAGAGGAGTTATTCACACACCCGTTTGAAGAAATGAGTGATGCGCAACCATTATTGCTAGAGGATGTAGATAACAGGGATATGTCTCAGGCAGGCAGCATTAAACACATGGAGGTACGGTGTGATGATGATGATGTTGTACCCGCTGCTGCTTCCTTTTCTGAGTTGTCAGATACAAGCGAAGCGGTTGATGATGACGATGCGTCCATGGATGTCACGTGGGTGCCCGTTTGGCAAGAAGAAGAACAGGGAGAAAGTTCAGATGGGGAGACAGAGAGGAGGAGGAGACGAGTTGGAATCAGGGGGGGGTCGTCGCAAGGAGCTAGTGGCACAGTCAGACAGCATGCATCGGCACCCGGGGTCAGCCCGACAGCACGCCAATCAACGCATGCTGTGTCCACCACCAGAATGCCGTCATTGCAGAGCTCAGCAGTGTGGCATTTTTTTTGTGTGTCTGCCTCTGACAACAGTGATGACATTTGCAACCTGTGCCAAAGGAAACTGAGTCGTGGGAGGTCCAACACCCACCTAGGTACAACTGCTTTGCGTAGGCACATGATCTCACATCACAAACGCCTATGGGATCAACACATGAGTACAAGCAGCACGCCTACTCTAAGCCGCCATCCTCCTCCTGGTCCAGCATCTTCAGCCACGTCAACCACTGCTGTCCTTCTTGCCCCTTCTCAACCATCCGCCACTCCGTCTCTCGCCTTGAGCAGTTCCCGCTCATCTGCCCACAGTCATGTGTCTGTCAAGGACATGTTTGAGCGTAAGAAGCCAATGTCACCAAGTCACCCCCTTGCCCAGCGTCTGACAGCTGGCTTGTCCGAACTATTAGCCCGACAGCTTTTACCATACAATCTGGTTGAGTGTGAGGCGTTCAAAAAATTTGTAGCTATTGGGACACCGCAGTGGAAGGTACCCGGCCGGAATTTCTTTTCACAAAAGGCAATCCCCAACTTGTACTCGATTGTGCAAAAGGAAGTCATGGCATGTCTGGCACACAGTGTTGGGGCAAGGGTCCATCTGACCACTGATACCTGGTCTGCAAAGCATGGTCAGGGCAGGTATATCACCTACACTGCGCATTGGGTAAACCTGCTGACGGCTGACAAGCAAGGAATGCGTGGCATTGCAGAGGAGTTGGTGACACCGCCACGAATTGCAGGCAGTCCTGCTGCCACCTCCTCTACTCCTCCTCTACTCCTCCTACTCCATCCTCTTCCATAACCTCCTCGGCTGAGTCCTCTTGTGCCGCTGCTTCTTGCTCCACATCAACGGCACCCCCCCAGCTCCCCAGGTACTATTCCACATCCCGGATACGGCAGTGTCACGCCGTCTTGGGTTTGACTTGCTTGAAAGCAGAGAGTCACACCGGACAAGCACTCCTGTCCGCCCTGAATGCACAGGTGGAAAAGTGGCTGACTCCGCAGCAACTGGATATTGGCAAAGTGGTGTGTGACAACGGAAAAAATTTGATAGCGGCATTGAAGTTGGGCAAGTTGACACATGTGCCGTGCATGGCACATGTGTGTAATCTGATCGTACAACGCTTTGTGCATAAGTACACAGGCTTACAGGACGTCCTGAAGCAGGCCAGGAAGGTGTGTGGCCATTTCAGGCGTTCCTACACGGCCATGGCTCACTTTGCCGATATCCAGCGGCGAAACAACATGCCAGTGAGGCGCTTGATTTGCGACAGCCCTACACGTTGGAATTCAACACTCCTAATGTTCGACCGCCTGCTCCAACAAGAAAAAGCTGTTAATGAATATTTGTATGACCGGGGTGCTAGGACAACCTCTGGGGAGCTGGGAATTTTTTTGCCACGTTACTGGACGCTCATGCGCAATGCCTGTAGGCTCATGCGTCCTTTTGAGGAGGTGAAAAACCTAGTCAGTCGCAACGAAGGCACCATCAGCGACATCATACCATTTGTTTTCTTCCTGGAGCGTGCCCTGCGAAGAGTGCTGGATCAGGCTGTAGATGAGCGTGAAGAGGAAGAGGAAGAGTTGTGGTCACCATCACCACCAGAAACAGCCTTATCAGCATCGCTTGCTGGACCTGCGGCAACGCTGGAAGAGGATTGTGAGGAAGAGGAGTCAGAGGAGGATTGTAGCTTTGAGGAGGAGGAGGAGGAGCAAGACCAAACACAACAGGCATCCCAGGGTGCTCGTTGTCACCTATCTGGTACCCGTGGTGTTGTACGTGGCTGGGGGGAAGAACATACCTTCAATGACATCAGTGAGGAGGAGGAACGGGAAATGAGTAGCTCGGCATCCAACCTTGTGCAAATGGGGTCTTTCATGCTGTCCTGCCTGTTGAGGGACCCTCGTATAAAAAGGCTGAAGGAGAACGACCTGTACTGGGTGTCCACGCTACTAGACCCCCGGTATAAGAAGAAATGTTACCAAATTACAACAAGTCGGAAAGGATGCAGCATTTGCAAAATAAATTAAAAAGTATGCTTTACACAGCGTATAAGGGTGATGTCACAGCACAACGGGAATCTAACAGGGGGAGAGGTGGAAGTCATCCTCCTCCTCCTCCCACGACCACGCCGGCAAGGACAGGACGCTTTAAAGACGTGTTGTTGATGGAGGACATGCGGACCTTTTTAAGTCCTATGCATCGCCACAGCCCTTCGGGATCCACCCTCAGAGAGCGACTCGACCGACAGGTAGCAGACTACCTCGCCTTAACTGCAGATATCGACACTCTGAGGAGCGATGAACCCCTTGACTACTGGGTGTGCAGGCTTGACCTGTGGCCTGAGCTATCCCAATTTGCGATAGAACTTCTGGCCTGCCCCGCTTCAAGTGTCCTGTCAGAAAGGACCTTCAGTGCAGCAGGATGTATTGTCACTGAGAAGAGAAGTCGCCTAGGTCAAAAAAGTCTAGATTACCTCACCTTTATTAAGATGAATGAGGGATGGATCCCGAAGGGACTGACACTGGGCGATACATTCGCTTAAAAAAGGCCTGATGAGATGAGCTGCCTTGGGCTAAAAATGGTCCACACGCTGCTGTATTTTAGCTCTGAATGACGTTTGACTTGCGTGACTTATCCGCCACCAACTAGGGTTCAAGCCGCCATGTTTTAGGGCACTTTCTGCCTGTGAAACAAACATCATTTTTTCTGGCCGCTGCTACAGCAGCGGCTGCAACAATACCAAATTTTTCAGGCATGTGTACATGCCTAATTTTTAGGCCCACTGGTGCAGCACTGTGGCTTCAAAAACCAAACCAAAAAAAAATCCTCCAAGATGGCACCAATATACCAGTGGTCTAAGCATCTTCCCACCTTGGCCTAAAAAGGGGAGGTGATTCAACAATTAAAAATCTCTGCCATTTACACGTCCACTGATAGTAGACGCGGAAGGTATTAAACTGATATGAACAATACTCCACTCCTATCAGTAGGTCCGTCCCATTGTGATTTATACCCCCACCCACCGCGCAGGGGTGGGGGCCGAGGGGGGGAAGACAGTAGGTCCCCCATTGTGATTTATGGCCCCCACCCACCGCGCAGGGGTTGGGGAGGACAGTAGCTCCCCCCAGTGTGTATCATGGGCTTTGAGGACAGGTGTCAATCCATACCTGCCAAGTGACCCTATGTAAGGGTAACAGTCCCTATTCTGCTCTGTGTCAGTGTGTATCATGGTCTCTGTGGACGGTGAACAGTCTCTATTCTGCTCTGTGTCAGTGTGTATCATGGTCTCTGTGGACAGGGAACAGTCTCTATTCTGCTCTGTGTCAGTGTGTATCAGGGGTTTTGAGGACAGGTGTCAATCCATATCTGCCAAGTGACCCTATGTAGGGGGAACAGTCCCTATTCTGCTCTGTGTCAGTGTGTATCAGGGGTTTTGAGGACAGGTGTCAATCCATATCTGCCAAGTGACCCTATGTAGGAGGAACAGTCCCTATTATGCTCTGTGTCAGTGTGTATCAGGGGCTTTGAGGACAGGTGTCAATCCATACCTGCCAAGTGACCCTATGTAGGGGGGACAGTCTCTATTCTGCTTTGTGTCAGTGTGTATCATGGTCTCTGTGGACGGGGAACAGTCTCTATTCTGCTCTGTGTCAGTGTGTATCATGGTCTCTGTGGACAGGGAACAGTCTTTATTTTGCTCTGTGTCAGTGTGTATCAGGGGTTTTGAGGACAGGTGTCAATCCATATCTGCCAAGTGACCCTATGTAGGGGGAACATTCCCTATTCTGCTCTGTCAGTGTGTATCATGGTCTCTGTGGACAGGGAACAGTCTCTATTCTGCTCTGTGTCAGTGTGTATCAGGGGTTTTGAGGACAGGTGTCAATCCATATCTGCCAAGTGACCCTATGTAGGGGGAACAGTCCCTATTCTGCTCTGTGTCAGTGTGTATCAGGGGTTTTGAGGACAGGTGTCAATCCATATCTGCCAAGTGACCCTATGTAGGGGGAACAGTCCCTATTCTGCTCTGTGTCAGTGTGTATCATGGTCTCTGTGGACGGTGAACAGTCTCTATTCTGCTCTGTGTCAGTGTGTATCATGGTCTCTGTGGACAGGGAACAGTCTCTATTCTGCTCTGTGTCAGTGTGTATCAGGGGTTTTGAGGACAGGTGTCAATCCATATCTGCCAAGTGACCCTATGTAGGGGGAACAGTCTCTATTCTGCTCTGTGTCAGTGTGTATCAGGGATCATTAGGATAGGTGTCAATCCATATCTGCCAAGTGACCCTATGTAGGGGGAACAGTCCCTATTCTGCTCTGTGTCAGTGTGTATCAGGGATTTGACTATCTTTATTCAGATTGAAAAATTACAATTCCAGGAAAAATTTAACAAACATTTACAAGAACATGTTATGCACATCATAGAAACAACGTAAACCTCTTTAAAGCCACAAACTTAAGACAAAAAATACGTACACACAATGTGTAAGAGTTTGAAAGAATATTCTGAATCCTTACACGTTTACTTTATCGTTTGTTTGATTTTTGTGAACCATATATAAACTACAAGCAGCGTGAAAACTATAAAAACTCAAGTGGCCATGCTGATCAAATTAAATAGTATGCTTTACACAGCGTATAAGGGTGATGTCACAGCACAACGGGAATCTAACAGGGGAAGAGGTGAAAGTCATCCTCCACCTCCCACGACCCCGCCATATCTGCCAAGTGACCCTATGTAGGGGGAACAGTCCCTATTCTGCTCTGTGTCAGTGTGTATCATGGTCTCTGTGGACAGGGAACAGTCTCTATTCTGCTCTGTGTCAGAGTGTATCAGGGGTTTTGAGGACAGGTGTCAATCCATATCTGCCAAGTGACCCTATGTAGGGGGAACAGTCCCTATTCTGCTCTGTGTCAGTGTGTATCAGGGGTTCTGAGGACAGGTGTCAATCCATATCTGCCAAGTGACCCTATGTAGGGGGAACAGTCCCTATTCTGCTCTGTGTCAGTGTGTATCAGGGGTTTTGAGGACAGGTGTAAATCCATATCTGCCAAGTGACCCTATGTAGGAGGAACAGTCCCTATTCTGCTCTGTGTCAGTGTGTATCAGGGGTTTTGAGGACAGGTGTCAATCCATATCTGCCAAGTGACCCTATGTAGGGGGAACAGTCCCTTTTCTGCTCTGTGTCAGTGTGTATCAGGGGTTTTGAGGACAGGTGTCAATCCATATCTGCCAAGTGACCCTATGTAGGGGGAACAGTCCCTATTCTGCTCTGTGTCAGTGTGTATCAGGGCAGGGCTTTGAGGACAGGTGTCAATGTTAGGTGATTTCTGCCCTTTATGGATTAAAAGCAGACTCTGCATCAACTGTGCAATTTTCCATGGGAGTTTTGCCATGGATCCCCCTCCGGCATGCCACAGTCCAGGTGTTAGTCCCCTTGAAACAACTTTTCCATCACTTTTGTGGCCAGAAAGAGTCCCTGTTGGTTTTAAAATTCGCCTGCCCATTGAAGTCAATGGCGGTTCGCCGGTTCGCGAACATTTGCGGAAGTTTGCGTTCGCCGTTCGCGAACCGAAAATTTCGGGTTCGCGACAACACTACTAACAAGTATTCTTCCTACAGGATATATAAGGAATTAGCTTTTGTTGCATTTTTTTTTGCATTGGACAAGAGGCTGTTATGTTTTGAGGTTTAGTAGCAGCCGTTAAACAGTAGCGATTGGAATGGAGACAAGTCAGAAACCAGTCACTAGTTTGGGCAGAATAGAGGTTAGCAGGTCCCATAAAGGAGAATGGGAGCTATAAGTTACTACTTAGTGACTGGCTTTAGCTAGTTCCAGACAGCAGACAGTAACTATGTTGCTGCTACAATTAAACACTAAATCTATTGAGAGCAATGGATAATAGATTATTTATGTATTAGTATTTTCAGCTATATATTAGTTTAAAATCTAAAACAGAAAAATACAGCTACAGGGTATGCATTAAACACTAATTTTCTTAAATGACTTCTACTTATTTTAAAATTACATCATATATATATATATTCAATAATTTCATGGGGAATATGCTGGGAACCTGCAATCTGACACTTATTTTAATGAGAGCATTATCATTTTCAGGTCAGTGCAAGATATATACTTTAAGTGTTTAAGGTTTACTAACTTCCATGATCATTAATTCAGCTTATGACTTACTTTGGTCACAAAAAATTATTGCAATAATTGAATACTGTGCATAATTGCAATAATTAAAATATGCTCTCAGAGGTATGAACTGTGAAAAAATATATATATTTTTAATCGTGTTTAAATGATTTTCAAAAAATAGACTTTCAAAAAAATGTTACTTGGCTTTTTCATTTTTAATATAAATAATTCCAGAATCTTCGGACATTTACTCCATCAATATGTTAAGTATTAACTATTAAACTCGATAACATATATATCAACATATATAGAATTCCTTTAAGTAACATTTCAAGAATATAATTCACAAGATATTTTATACAAACTAGCTACAAGCATATATGTATCGTTAGAAATTGCTATTCTACAATAAACTGCTTAGAAAAGGGTGAATATTTTAAAATCCAATTTTGAGACTAGAAATAAAATATACTCATAAACATGTTATAGAACAAAAACAAGACTAGAGCAGCTAACATTGCCAAGTATACACAGTATTTTCTCTGATGCTGAATATTTATCATAAAGAGGATTCAGCAAGATTCAGCAGTTTATTTAGTTGTTTGAAGTATAGTGTGAATAACTCACCTTATCTGGCTACTTATCGAAAACTAGATCTAGCTATTGCTACAGAGATTACAAAATCAACACCTCTAGGCTGTGATGTTGAAAATTACAATTTAAGGTCAGTGGGATGGCATTTGTTGAATACATAATTTCTTGATCTGTCTAATACTGTCAAGATGAATGAACCCTGAAAAGCCTCTGCAATTCTGAATTTTACCACATGACAGGAGGCTTCCTGTTTTGCATAAAACTCTCTTTACTAACTCCACATAGCAGTAAAGAAAAGTGAAAACATTAACCAATCAAAATGCAATAGGAGGTATGGTATTCACAGTGATGAGGCTCCTCCCCCTCTTTCTTTACTCCTCCGCAGACAGGTCAGAGTTTTGGCTCTTCCCTTTAATATTACTATTTATGGTGCTTTATATATGCTTATTATTGTTTTCTACATATGTAGGCTGTATATTTATATTTGCTATATATCCCTTTATTAATTTTATTGGTTTCCACTTTTCTGTGTTTTGGGATTTGCTCCCTTAAATATATTTTTCCTCAGGGTCTCTCCCCTGCCTCTCTATCTCTCCCCCTCACGAGGGGTTCTGTTTCCTCCTTCTCCTTGGTCCGCCGGCTCTTTCTGCCATCGGACCGTTTCTCCCTACCTCTATCTACCTACTGAGGGTAACGATCACCCTCCTCCACCCGTTCTCCCTTGCGGCTTCACAGCCGTGCTCACATTAGCCGGCACGACGAGAAGCTGTTTACCCGTCTCTCCGGCCGCCATCTTCCCTCGATCTCCCTCATTCCGGCTCCCCACCGCTCAGTAACCGGACACATTCAGGCAGGGGTCTTCAGGTCAGTCACCATTCTGCCACCTACACTATAGGGTTATTAACCCTGTGCATTGGGGTGAGGCCCTTACACTTATATAGATACTATCTCTGTCAGGTGGATTTTGTGCCACTTATTCAGTTACTTACTGGGCGAGGCCCAATACTATTACTACTGTCAGGTGGATTCCATGCCACCTATATATATGTATATATAACTGGGTGAGGCCCAGTACAAAACCCAATATACCCTGCTGGGGAAACTGGTATTTCTGCTACCACATTCTTTGGATTTAACATACTCACCCTGTTGGGGTGCTTACTACTTCTTTATTACATATATAATTTACCCTGCTGTGGTTCTCTAGGTACTGCTGGTACCTTAACTCACTGTGTGCAGACTGACCCCTAGCCCAACGTATCCCCTGTGCCAAGTGGTTTTCATTTATATCGGTCCTACTCCTAAACATTATGGAAGCATCCCAGAACTCGGCAGACTTCCAAACAATGATTGCCGAAGCCATCTCTGCCTCTATGGAGAAAGCGCTGTCCAGGGTTATGACAGCATCAGCCGATCAAACCAAGAAAGTCACAAAAGCCCAACACCATGACTACGATTCTGAGGCTTCAGAATCACATGCACAGGCTGACTCACAGCCTAGCAAACGCCACTGGAAGGGCGAAAAAGGGAATAATAACCCGGGCAAAGGCAAGGCGCCAACCAAACGCCACAGACCAGCCCCACCTAAGCCCGCCCACTACTCCTCTGATGAGGGGGAAAACACACACGTTCCATGGCCGTGTTGGACGAGTGGCAGGCCGCGGATTCTGATTCACAGGACAATGACTGGGGTTCAGACACTGGATCCCGTACAGGTTTCTTACAAGGCACTTTCTTGGACGACATGCAATTGCCGGACGATCTCGCACCCGTCCAAGAAGAAGGGAAAGCCATCCTGGACCCCACAGGACAACGTCTCTTCGACCCTCGTAATATCCGGCAACCGCGATCTTGGGACTGGACCCCCCCTCTCCAAATTTATGCATCGGTGGCTCTGCAAACCCCTGGACAAAACGGTGCACAACCGCTTACGCTCCGAATGCCCTCGCTCTTTGCTTCCCGACCACGTGGCTCAGACTCCGGAATTCGACCAGGTCATGATCACCTTCATGTCTCGGGGTGGCCGTGACCCCCGGAGAGGAGTGGAGAAGTGGAGAAAGGATTCCACGGAGTTCAGGACAAACTTCTGGACTCCATTGGTCCACTTTCCCGCATCATGTTTTTGGCGGACAACGCTTTTACAAGGGCTGACGAATTCGATGCCAGCATGGTAAAAGAGTGGGCACATGATGTAAGAGAATGGGCACAAAGGTGCTTCTGTTTCGTTGGTAACACCAACGTGGCCCTCTCCTCTGAGAGGCGTAAAGCAGCGTTGCTCTGCATTGACGGGAAGCTGGTGGAATTGGGCACCAACGAGTTAGGACCGCTGGCACAGGGCAAACTGATCGGGGAAGCCTTCCTCAAAGAACTTAACAAGCATGTCAATATATTCACGTCGCTTAACAAGGCTCAGATTTCTATGAAACGTGTCTTCAGGGGCTACCCCAGTCGGGGTGTTTTTGGATGGGCTAGCCGCCACAGGGGCCGAGCAGCCAGCCGGTTTTGGCCTTGTGGCCCCCGCTCACATAGACCTCAACCCTTCTACCCGGAAGTGGGCTTCAGACAACCCTTCTCCTATACCAGAGGGGCTGACTGAGGCAGAGGACTGCACGGCCGTGGCAGAGCACGTTTTCCCACAGGTAAGCAAAATTATACCTCATGTACCACTTACCCCATATACTGCAGGTCGCATCGCTCTGTGTTTTCAGAACTGGACAACCATCTCCACGGACGCATGGATCCTACAGACGGTTCGGGGCTACATCATCGATTTCGTGGACTCCCCAAACCAAACTGTCCCTCCGCGCCCCATACAGTGCTCCGCAGAGGACCACCAACTTATCGACAGCGAGCTACGAGAGCTCAGGTCGAAAGGAGCGATCGAACCCGCTCACAACCAATGGGGTTTCTTCAGCAATATATTTCTGGTAAAAAAGAAATCCGGGGATTTCCGACCCATCATAAATCTGAGGCGGCTCAATGCCTATGTAATGTACAGGCATTTCAAAATGAAAGGCATCCACCTCCTGAGAGACCTCCTCCAAGACGGGGACTGGTTCACAAGATTGGACCTCAAGGACGCTTACTTGTCAGTACCCGTCCACCTCTCCTGACGCCAATTCCTCAGGTTCCGATGGCAAGGCCGACCCTGGCAGTTCACATGCCTCCCTTTCAGCCTCAGCTCAGCCCCGTGGTGCTTCACCAAGCTGCTGAAGCCAGTAGTCACACATCTACGAGCACAAGGAATTTGGTGCATTATCTACCTGGACGACCTGCTACTGTTTTGTTCCGACAGGTCCAGACTGACTCAACACACACACTATACCACACAATTCCTGACGTCCCTAGGCTTTGTGGTGAATTACCAGAAGTCAGCGATATCTCTGGCCCAGACAGTACAATTCCTGGGCTTCGAGATAGACTCCAAGTCCAGCACACTACGGCTACCGACATCAAAGATCGCAGCCATCAGAAAGGAACTACGCAGAGTCATTCGCTGCCGTACCATTCCACTCCTCAACCTGGCACGGATAGTGGGCCTGCTGTCCGCTTCTATCCAGACAATCTTCGCGGGACCGCTCCACTACAGAGCAATGCAACGCCTGAAGGCCTCCTTTCTTCGCCAGAACCCTTCCTACGACCAATCCATTCCCATGACGGAAGAGGTCAAGGAAGAACTCGGATGGTGGCTGGACAGCATGGAGGCTTGGAACGGCCGGGCCATCTTCGGGAACACACCCGTCATAGTCCTAGAATCGGACGCCAGCCTCTGGGGGTGGGGCGCCACGGGCGAAGGCAGATCGACAGGAGGCATCTGGACTTCTCAAGAAATCGACCTTCACATAAACTGTCTGGAACTCCTGGCGGGATCATTTGCGATCTGCAGCCTATCAAGGGACAGGACAGACTGCTGCATTCTCCTCTGGATGGACAGCATCTCACCGGTCCGCTACATCAACCGCTTGGGAGGAGCACGGTCCCGACTCCTCTCAGAGATCACGAAGGAGATCTTCGAATTTTGCCTGCCCCGCAAAATCTCCCTGATGGCGGAATATCTCCCGGGGGAGACGAACCTGACGGCGGACTGGTTCTCAAGCCACTGGTGGGACAGCAGTGACTGGAGACTGGACCCACAGATCTTCCATCGCCTCTCGGTCAGGAGAGGTCCCCTCCACCTGGACTTGTTCGCGTCACGCAACAACAAACAGACAACCGAATACTTCAGCTGGCTCCCAGACCCAGAGAGCAGGGCAGTAGATGCGTTTCTCCAACTGTGGCCACCCACGGGAGCATACGCCTTTCCCCCATTCGCCATGATAGCGAGGACGATTCAGTATTTGAAGACTCAACACGGGTCTCTGCTCCTCATCACCCCCCTATGGTGGGGCCAACCCTGCTTCCCAGATCTCCTAGCATCATCCTACAGGGATCCCCTCCTCATACCGTCCTACCCAACGTTCCTCAAGGATCCGAAAGGGAACCGTCATCCTCTCGTCCTGGAAGACCATCTCATCTTGGTGGCCTGGACTCTTTCAGGGGTGCCTGGCAGACCAGCGAATTATCGCAAGCAGCTAGAGACCTCATATGGGATTCGTGGGCACCATGAACCAGACGATGTTACCTATCAGCTTGGAATTCCTGGTCCTCTTGGTGCGGTGAACGGAACCTCGATCCCTTTACAGCACCTGTAACGACCATCCTGAATTTTCTTTCCCATCTTTTTTCCGCGGGTCGGTCGTACCGGTCACTCAACGTCGTGTGCTCCACGATTTTGGCGGCCCATGTACCGGTCATAAGGATACTTGTCGGGAAAGACCCACTGGTATGCCGACTCCTGAGAGGCATCCGATTACAGAGACCTCCGAAACCCAGATACTCCCACTTATGGGACATCGAAGTTGTTCTACAGTTTTTGAGAGACTGGCCAGCTAACGACAGACTTTCCCTTCGACAGCTCTCTGCCAAACTGATGCCCCTACTGTGCCTAGTCTCATTCCGCCGGGTATCGGACGTACGGGCGTCCGACATCGACACCTTTTCTGTCTCCCCAGAGGGCGTTACCTTTCGTATATTCTACCCCTTTTTCCCTACTTATCCACAACTTCGTGTGGTATCTACTCTACGTCGTACGTGGAGGCCACATCCCTGCTCCGGGTCTCTTCTTCCGGACAACTTTTGGTGTCTTACGTTAGACCTCATGTACCCGTCTCGGCTACCACCCTCGCCAGATGGATAAGATGGATTCTATCTCTGGCGGGAGTGGACGAAGTCTTCGGGGCCCACTCGGTTCGCGGGGCGGCGGCTTCTTCGACTTTCTTGGCGGGGGCGTCGCTGGCGGATATCCTACGTTCCGTGGACTGGTCACGAGAATCGACCTTTCAGACTTTCTACTTCCGCCCGAGGGGCGGCCTTGTCTCTCCTACATCAGCATTAAAAATGCAAAATAGGAAGCCTCCTGTCATGTGGTAGAATTGAAGATTATGCTAGTGTTAGTGTACTTATAATCTTAATTTTAGTAATGACAAGAGGCGAGTATTTTCCCACCCTCCCCACCCTTGGGGTGAAGGGACTCAAGTAAGTATACTTAGCTTCTATGCAGGGCCGTCATCAGGGGGTGACAACCATGACGGTTGTCACGGGCCCGGCGGCCCTGGGGGGCCCGGACTGCTCTGGCAGTCCTGGGCCCCACTTTCCCTCTCTGCACACATAGATAGCGAATATCGCGATCTATGTGTGCAGCCGCGGGCCCCCGGCTCCCTGTTACCGCAGAGGGGGCCCAGGCAGCACACAGCCTCTTCTCGTCTCTGCTAATAACTCTTGCGAGACCCGGTTGCCATGGCAACGCTCCGCGGGTCTTGCGAGAGTTATTGGAGGAGAGAAGAGAAGAGGCTGTGTGCTGCCTGGGCCCCCTCTGCGGTAACAGGGAACCCGGGGGGCCCCACCATGCCACCGGACCACCAGGGATGGAATCTCCCCCCTCCCTAGACACATGTAAGCAGGGAGGGGGGAGAAACAATTAAAAAAAAATTTTTTAAATTATGTTAAAATGCCCCCCCTCACCCTCACCCTCACCCCAGATTGCACATTTACACACACACCACATACACTGACACAACACACACACTGCATACACTGGCACAACACACACACACTACATACACTGACACAGCACACACACACACACACACTGCATACACTGACACAACACACACACTGCATACACTGACACAACACACACACACACACTACATACACTGACACAGCACACACACACACACACACACACACTGCATACACTGACACAACACACACACACATCACATACACTGACACAACACACACACTGCATACACTGACACAACACACACACACACACACTACATACACTGACACAGCACACTCACTGCATATACTGACACAACACACACACACACACACTATTTACACTAACACAGCACACACACACTACATACAATAACACAACACACACTACATACACTGACACAACACACACACTGCATACACTGACACAACACACACTTTGCATACACTGACACAACACACTCTGCATACACCAACACAACACACTCTGCATACACCAACACAACACACATTGCATACACTGACACAACACACATTGCATACACTGACACAACACACACTGCATACACTGACACAACACACACTGCATACACTGACACAACACACACACTGCATACACTGACACAACACACACACACACACACACTACATACACTGACACAGCACACACACACACACACACACACTGCATACACTGACACAACACACACACACATCACATACACTGACACAACACACACACTGCATACACTGACACAACACACACACACACACTACATACACTGACACAGCACACACACTGCATATACTGACACAACACACACACACACACTATTTACACTAACACAGCACACACACACTACATACAATAACACAACACACACTACATACACTGACACAACACACACACACTGCATACACTGACACAACACACACTTTGCATACACTGACACAACACACTCTGCATACACCAACACAACACACTCTGCATACACCAACACAACACACATTGCATACACTGACACAACACACACTGCATACACTGACACAACACACACTGCATACACTGACACAACACACACACTGCATACACTGACACAACACACACTCTGCATACACTGACACAACACACACTCTGCATACACCAACACAACACACTATGCATACACTGACACAACACAAACACTCTGCATACACTGACACAACACACACTGCATACACTAACACAACACACACTGCATACACGAATACAACACACACTCTGCATACACTAACACAACACACACTGCATACACTAACACAACACACACTCTGCATACACTGACACAACACACACTGCATACACTAATACAACACACACTGCATACACTAACACACACACTGCATACACTAACACAACATACATACTGCATACACTAACACAACACACACACTGCATACACTAATACAACACACACACACTGCATACACTAACACACAAACTGAATACACTAACACACACAGTGCATACACTAATACAATACACACACTGCATTCACTAATACACCATGCACTCTGCATACACTACACACTAACACACTCACTGCATCCACTATACTGACACACACTCTGCATTCGCTACACATTAACACACTCTGCATTCACTACACTAACACACTCTCTGCATTCACTACACATTAACACACTCTCTGCATTCACTACACTAACACACTTTCTGCATTCACTACACTAACACACTCTCTGCATGCACTACACATTAGCACACTCTCTGCATTCACTACACATTAGCATACACTCTGCATTCACTACAAATTTACAGACACTACATTCATTACACTGACACACTCTGCATTCACTACACCCTAACACACACTCTGCATTTATTACACACCAACACGCACTCTGCATTCACTAAACTATGCACACACTCTGCATTCACTACACTTACATACACTCTGCATCAACTGTACACACAGCATCCACTACACAAACATCCTGTATTCACAATACACACACTACATCCACCACAAATTGAAACACTCTGCATTCACTATACACAGACACTGCGTCTAATACACACACTGCATCCACTACAGACACTGCATCCACTAAACACATTTCATTTAGTACATACAAACACTACATCCACTACACAAACACACACTACATCCACTACTTTCACTCAACACTTTCTGCATTCACTACACATTAACACTCTGCATTCACTATACACAGACACTGTGTCTAATACACACACTACATCCACTACAGACTGCATCCACTAAACACATTTCATCTAGTACATACAAACACTACATTCACTACACAAACACACACTACATCACTGTACACACACTACATCCACTACTCAAACACTCTCTGCATTCACTACACATTAACACTCTGCATTCACTACACTAACACACACTCTGCATCCGCTACACACGAACACACCCTCTGCATTCACTACACATTAACACAGTGCATTTACTACACTAACACACACTCTGCATCCGCTACACACGAACACATTCTCTGCATTCACTACACATTAACACACACTCGGCATTCACTACACATTAGCACACACACTGCATTCACTGCACTAACACACACACTACATTCATTACACTGACATACTCTGCATTTACTACACACTAACACACACTCTGCATTCATTACACACTAACACACACTCTGCATTCACTAAACTATGCACACACTCTGGATTCACTATTCTGACACACACTCTGCATTAACTGTACACACAGCATCCACTACACAAACATCCTGTATTCACTGTACACACACTACATCCACTACTCAAACACACTCTGCGTTCACTATACACACTGCATCCACTACACAAACACACTCTGCATTCACTGCACAAACAGTTACACACTACAGTTAACACTACATCCATTACACACATTCTAATTCACTTCCACTATACACACCACATTCAGTCCCGCATCATTGTCAGCGGACTAGGTAGGGCGTGGGCGGGCCCGGGGGGAGGGGGCGGGGCAGGGGGGGCCCAGACCTTGTGCTTTGTCAGGGGCCCCAAAATTTCTGATGGCAGCCCTGCTTCTATGTATTCCTTCCTTACCTCTCTCTTCCTTGCTCAGCCTAAATATGGGATATGTTTGGACTTCGTTTATTTCTAACATTACTTGTCGTTCATAGTCAGTTGTTGATTATCGATAGTGTGACATCTCTGTGAGATAGTGTTAGGTTGCTAACATTACTTCAAACAGTTTTCAGATCGGTTCCCAACCCATTTCACGTTCTATTTCAGCGTAAATTCGTGGCATTACAGTTCATGCTCAGGATGGACACCTTTGGACCTTCCTTCAGCCATTAAAGTTTTTTTTATTGGAAAGTCACCCGTTGGTGCATGTTACAAGACTTTGGACCTTTTTGGGAACTTTATCCATGATGTCGCTTCGAGAGAGGGGGATGAGCCTCATCACTGTGAATACCATACCTCCTATTGCATTTTGATTGGTTAATGTTTTCACTTTTCTTTACTGCTATGTGGAGTTAGTAAAGAGAGATTTATGCAAAATACTCACCTCCTGTCATTACTAAAATTAAGATTATAAGTACACTAACGCTAGCATAATCTTCAATTCCATCCTGTGATATAGCCACACCTTCCTGAATATATTATTACTAATTTGTAAAAAAAAAGCCTTTAATTTGCTATAAAATAGATTAAAAAGGAACTCTAAAAGGTAGAGATTCCCAAAATACATAATTACAATATATTTTGCATCCACAAAGGATATTTTTTTATTTAAAAACTGGAAATATTCCAAGGTGATGTTACAATATATATATTTTTTTTCTAAATAGTTTGATTACTTTTCATTCCTTTCAAATTCAGATTATTTATAATGATTTTAATTACTGTTTGGTTAACTGTTTCTGCTTCATACATGTCGCTCGCTATCAAGTTTCTGCAATAATTGTATAACTGATCTGCAGTACTTAATGTGTTGTTATTATTATTGTTATTATTACTATTATTATTATTGCTTCCTTTACTATTAATTAACAAATAACACAATATAAATTAAATTTAGAAACCTTGGTTTTATATATTATATGGGGTAGTGTAATTACTATCACCATTATCTCTACAAGGAATTTATTATCACTGATCATGGTTAGAGATTTGTGCATAGTGACTTCTAATGTAAGAAGTAAAAAGAGCTACTCATGTGATGCAATGTGATAAAACAAAAACACAGGCAATGAGCTCCCTGATTTTTAAATTAAATGACAAAAATAAAATCACACACATCAATAAAAATTAAAAGTCAATCTGATAACCCAGGTATGACAGTTTTACCTATTTATGAAGCTTAATCAGAGGGTTTAGGAATAGATTGCATTGGAAAGAGAAGAAAAGCCATAAATAGGGTTTTTTTTATTTGAGTATAAAAGAGAGGTATATAGGACAGCATTACATCAAAGGTACATGTAGCGCACTACTTTCATTCAAATATTCGCATTCACGGACATATACACATTGTACATATACAGTCATGGAAAAAAGTACACCCTCTCTGAATTCTATGGTCTTAGATACAGGGACATAACAATCATCTGTTCCTAAGCAGGTCTTAAAGGACCACTATAGGCACCCAGACCACTTCAGCTTAATGAAGTGGTCTGGGTGCCGGGTCCAGCTAGGGTTACCCCTTTTTTTCTATAAACACAGCAGTTTCAGAGAAACTGCTATGTTTATATTTGGGTTAATCCAGCCTCTAGTGGCTGTCTCTCTGACAGCCGCTAGAGGCGCTTGCGTGCTTCTCACTGTGAAAATCACAGTGAGAAGATGCCAGCGTCCATAGGAAAGCATTGTAAATGCTTTCCTATGAGACTGGCTGAATGCACGCGCGGCTCTTGCCGCGCATGTGCAGTCAGCCGAGGAGGAGGAGAGGAGGAGGAGGAGAGCTCCCCGCCCAGCGCTGGAGAAAGAGGTAAGTTTAACCCCTTCCTCTCCATCCAGCACGGTGGGAGGGGGACCCTGAGGGTGGGGGCACCCTCAGGGCACTATAGTGCCAGGAAAACGAGTATGTTTTCCTGGCACTATAGTGGTCCTTTAACATTAGGTAAATACAACTTTGTATAAACAATAACACATGACATATTACACTGTGTCATGATTTATGTAACAAAATTAAAGCCAAAATGGAGAATCCTTGAGTGAAAAGCTAAGTACACCCTTGTTGCTTCCATAGGATTTAAGAGGCTAAATACCCAACAGCTTCTGCTAATCAAATGACCATTAATTTATCAGTAGCAAGTGTGACTGCCTCTATAAAAGGTTTCAGTTTGCTGGTATGAAGCATTCAGGTGTGTGTTAACACAATGCTCAATGATTATCTTAGATAAGTCATTGTTGCTCAAACTGGGAAAGGTTATAAGGCCATTTCCGAACAATTTAAAGTTCATAATTTTATAGTGAGAAAGATTAGACCAAAGATGAGACCAAAGTGGAGACATTTGGTGAAAATGTCAATCATGTTGGTGGAACTGGGAACCTTGCAGTCATTGAGTCGACCATGAACTCCTCTGTATACCAAAGTATTCTAGAGTCAAATGTGAGGCCATCTGTCTGACAGCTCAAGTTTGGCCGAAATAGGGTCATGAAACAGGACAATGATTCGCTCATTTACAAAATTTACAACAGGAGAGCTGAAAAAGAAAAGAATCAAGGTGAAATGGCCAGTCAAAATCCAGACCTCAACCTGATTGAAATGCTGTGGCAGGACCTTAAGGGAGCTGTACATAAACAAATGCCAGAAAAACCTCAATTAACTTAAGCAACGTTGAAAATAAGAGTGGGCCAAAATTCCTCCACCACAATGTGAGAGACTGATAAAATCATACAGAAAACGGTTACCTACGTTATTTGTTATTGCTGCTAAAGGAGGTTCTACAGGCTATTAAATCATAAGGTGTACTTAGTTTTTTACACATGGCTTCTCCATTTGGGCTATATTTAGTTAAATGAATCATGACATGATGTAATAATTGTTGGGGATCAAATCAGCCCGGACCCTTTGTGGATGATGGATATTTGCCAACTCATTCAGAGCTCTGGAAATTGGAAATGAATAGCAGAGACTTGTTCAATAACCAATTCAATGTTTAATTGAACGTCAGTTGCATATATACCCCATTTTCATGTCGGTGGGGGTCATGAGCATTTATTACATAATATGTTTTTCACAAGTTATAAACAGCTGTTTCTAGTTATAATCTTTCGTCATATAACGCATTACATATTTGATTAAAACCAGATATTTACAAATACCGATATCTTGGACAATTAACAAGTTATTTCGAAATCAGTACCATAACTAGGATTTTATATAAATACTATTTCCGAGAACATAAGAATTTATTCTTGGTTCAAATTAACCCTTATATGAACAGCTAGGATAGATATCAAAATGGATATTTGTATCTACAATTCCCCTCTTAGATCATATCATGATCTATCTTACGGTAAATATCCATGGGAGGTCTGCGGCAGAGAAACAAAAGGAGGTATATTCAGATGTGCTAATCACGTCTGCGGGACTTTCATTATTTCTTCACCTCGATTTCCCCCATTTGCTCTGTGCCGTAGGTTTTCCCTTTAAGAGGAGTTCGAGCTGTTGATTTCAGCTTTTTCAATTATCTGTTGAATACATCTTTTAAGCGTACAAGTTAAATATTTCAAACAGTTGACATGTTAACCATTTTTAAACAGACTGAACATCATGTTATCTGTATCTTGAGCCTTGGGTCAATACAGGCAAAGTGTATTATTCCCAACAACTGGAATATTATTATAATTCATAATGTAAGCTCATATAGTCAAAACGGGAATAATATCTATCCCCCTTGTTGGACCAGGGTCTTGGATTACCAGTCCACCCGGTTATCTGGGGCCAGGTCAAACAATCCAGTGGCAAAAACTCATATTTGAGGAAAAAAAGCACATCTGGAAAACCCTGAGTGAGGGCCATGACTGTGTAGAAATGTCATCCCCTCACGTTGACAGCATTAGTGACTTATAAAACCCGCACTTGTAAGTAAATAGCTCGGTTATCGGGATTGGGAAACACTTCATGATTCGTTTCAAAAGGCCCATTTACATATTAAATCATGAGATAACTTATAATCAGTTTGTAATTCTAACAATAATCCCAATCATGACCTTGCGTCCTATGCCTCCTAATCACATTTCTATTTCGATGGTCCAGTCATACCCATACTTAATAAATGGGAATCTATCCTTGGTACACTCAACATACTTCAATGACACACATAGTACATCCATGCCTGAGTAAGCTAACACTTCCTCTCTCTCTGGCTAACTCTACAAAAATAAAAATAACAAAATAGTTCAATAATCCAGCATAGTCCAGAAAAATAGAATAAGTCTTTCAAGGAGAATAAAGAATGTTAGACACCATAAACTGTGTTCCATAATCTTAGACACCATAACATAGCTAAGGGTAGCAATATGGCTGACAACAAGACAATGTCAGCTTCCACATAGTTCTTAATTCTTCTGTTCACCACAATGCTCTGTGCAACACCCCAATTGTTGAAAGGGTAATACAGAAATAGCGGCATTACACAGCACTGCACCTTCAGGACTTTCCAAGTTAGTTTATGTCCTCATTAAGAAAGCATCTCAGTTTCTTCGGCCAGCATGGATTTTGACCAAACAGATTTAATTGCAAAAAAGGTAGGTAGGCAGGTAGGTCAGCCAGAGAGATTGGTGTGTAGTCCCAAATATCAGGTGGCACAAATACTCCAGTATGGTCTCTATAATCATACAAACACAAGGATCAGTATGACATCAATACATTAATTATCTAGGCTATACTCAAATTAGAGACTAAAGTTAAATCCTTAACTTGTGTAACATGTACTTCTCTCAGTGTTGCTTATATTTCATTGCATTGTCCTTTATACAATTTTAATACATAATTTCCCTTTAGAATGCCTTTGCATGGATGAGAGAAGCACTCATTCTATATAAATGCTTGTTGAGTACTAAAACACTAACATATACGTAAACTTTAAACCTTAATTTGATAATCCCAATTAATTACTTTAATAGAACTGGAATGCTGAATTCTGTCAAAAATGTTGTGGACCCCGATAACATTTTATTGAAACCGAAACCTTTTATAGATCCCGATGTCCAAAAAGCCACCAGTTCTGTATGTGTGTGATCATGTTTAATACATGGTGGAACCTCCATACAGTTATCCCACATAAACAATATTTTTTTTTCAGAACAACTAGGAATGAAATAGGAGAAACAAAATGAATTACTGTTGTTGCAAAGTGCTTTGTTTAATACAGAGTTGTCTTGCTGTGCTAAGGTTGCAAGTGGCCTCTGATAAGGAAGGGGCAGCAAACTGTAGACATATGTTATATTAAGTTGCCCTCACTTGTCAGGTCTTGGAAACTCACTTATTTTATTGCAGATGCCTCTATGATACCACGTTACAAATTGACTAAGCATACTTATTATTATCCTATTTTATTTTTATTTTAGTTATTTCACATTGCGCAGCCTGTGCAAACAATGTCTAGGTCCCAACTTCAGCTTGTACATCCAAGAGCCAGCATCAATACTGTTTTATCACAAAGCCATCAGTCCAGGTTTTGGCAGTGTACCATGGACATGCATAGATCCTGGATTGTTGGGCCATCAGTTTGGGTCCCACTGCTGTAGACTATGGGATGTAAAACTGCACGCTATTTAGAACAGGGTGAGATCTAAAGTAGTTGACACATTTCATTAAATTTCTCCGGACTACTCTAAAGAACATGGACATGTTTTTATATTATGTGCCCTGGTGTCCCCGAAGGCCGACATTTGACATGAAACATCTGTGTATTAGGCTGGGGTTGTTGGGTGTGGGTATAGGTTGGAAGCTGTGGTTGGTATTGAGGAACCTGTCAGGGTGGGTCCTTGAATGCCAGCTGGGCCAGGTTCTCCCTTAGCACCAGGTTCTCCTTTGTTTCCTTGAGCACCAGGTTCACCATTGTTACCCTTAGGTCCAGGGGAACCTCCGGGGCCTTGAGGTCCAGGAGGACCACAGGCTCCGGGGAAGCCAGGGGCACCAGCAATACCAGTACCAGTGGGGCCAGCTTGACCGGGAGAACCGGGTTCACCACGAGCACCTTGGGGTGAACCCCTGCTATCCACAATTAAAACAGTGCTGAAGTTGCCACCTCTACAAAAGTTAGACCCTTTGATCAAATCCTCTACCTCTGCCTCTAAAACCTTTCTGATTCAATCTCCTATCACCTCACAAATGTCCTTGTCTCGCCTGCTTAAGATCACAATCCTTTGAGACCGATACAACATACTTTTCCCTCTTTCTTTATATCAGAACAACTTGCTGTATCTTTCTCATGAATCTTCCCAAGAAATTCAGTTGGGGTCAAAGAGGGCCAGTCACAGGCCAACAGTTTAAACAAAAGTGAACAAGGAGAAAGCATATTCCATATGCAGGTCGAGATTACCTAACTAACACCCCCTCTTTGTGTACACCTCTTTGTGTACCACACAGATATAATATTAATAAGCTTTTGAAGAATTATTGTATATGTATAGCACGGTTGTCTAGGGGTGTATACATAAACAGTGAAAGGTACTTTTCCATTGTCAGAATACATTGAAAACACTAATATATTGCAAATATAAAAATCATATTGCAGCTGTTACCTATACCTGCAAGGATATGGTTGTAATACTTCAATTGAGTTCAAATTGAGTATCAAAAGTCTAACTACAAAAACTAAATTTTATATGCTTATAAAAATGAGTTGAACCCCATAGCGACTTAATAGGGTGACCTTTTCCCATAGTATGGTTCCTTTTATCATTATTATATTATTTGTTCTGATTTGGGTCTGCAAAATGCTTTCAATTTACCAATACAAATATAATACAGTAGTTTAGAATTGCCTCAAAATAAATTGACTGATTTAAATCTTAATCTTGGAAAAAACTTATCCTATACATCCATTAATTTTTTCTTGTTAAATAACCATATAACATAACAATTGTTTATGTTAAAGATAACATTTTTCGTTTTCTTGGATTTAGATAATGCAATGCACTTTAAAAGTAGAGTTAACTCTAAATACTCCCCTAATAATACGGAGAAAGAGAGAGCCATTTAAAATTTGAAATGTGGATCCACAATTTTGAAAAGCAGATTTTTTCCAGGGGCCCCTTTTTTCGTGAGCTGATCAGCATTTAATCTGTTGTAAAAAGACACTAAAGGCTTGCGTTAATGACATGCAAATATTCTTTAAATAGTAAACAGTAAAAGATGAATAAAAAATCCCTAAAAATATAAATTGTGCTACAATTACCTATGTGGGCCACACCTCCACAAAAAAACAGTGATATAGAAAATATGTAAAATTGGTGAGAGCACTCAATATAAAACAACTTTACCCAAACTTGGTCTGTCAATCTAAAATGTTAAAACAAAAAGAAAGACATAGGGTAATATTGTTGACATATAGTATTTGTGCAGTAAGTAATGGTCTTACTCACATATCCAGAGCCACTTAAAAGTTGGCTCAAACTTCAGGTTTGTAAGCAGTGGAAAACCAGGACTTTCTATTGGAACCTCCGAAATTTTTTCTTTGCTGCTGGTACCTTCACGTTCATTTAGAACGCCAGACAGATGAAAGTTGAAATGGAAACAAATTTATTATTATAAATAAAATAAAGCTGAAAACAATTCGGTAAAATCAAGTCCCATAAAAGTGAAAACAGTCCTGTCCCTCAACGCGTTTCGGCTTTCGCCTTCATCCGGAGTATGTCCACTGCTGCAAATCCTTCGTTTATATGCAGGAAAGTTTGGCGCTCTTTTTCAAACTGCCCCTGACGCTCTTCCGCTTTGTCATTACGTTCCGTACGTCATGACGTTAATCGGCGTTCTTACGTCATGACGTCGTCTATTTCCGGATTATTTCGTCTTTCTCCGGAAAACACGGCTTAGTTCGATTTGAGTTTATGTCAGGAGAAAATAGAGCTTACAATATTTTAAAGTAACAGATGTTACACTAGCTTCACATACATATGTTAATACTAGATAATAAATAGACGAACAAAACTCTAAACTATCTTAATCAAGTATAATGTGTCATTTATATTTTAAACTTAAATTTAAAACAACATCAGTAATATAATTGGCATTTTAGTCTTCAATTTTAAAGGGACATCAACATACAATTAATTAAAATACCACATAATACCATTCATATAGTAGATATATATATTGAAAAGATCTTAAATCTTTATTACCGTATATACTCGAGTATAAGCCGACCCGAATATAAGCCGAGGCCCCTAATTTTACCCCAAAAAACTGGGAAAACTTATTGACTCGAGTATAAGACTAGGGTGGAAAATGCAGCAGCTACTGGTAAATTTCTAAATAAAATTAGATCCTAAAAAAGTTATATTAACTGAATATTTATTTACAGTGTGTGTATATAATGAATGCAGTGTGTGTGTGTGTGTGTGTGTATGAATGCAGTGTGTATATGAATGCTGTGTGTGTATGCAGTGTGTGTATATGAGTGCAGTGTGTATATGAGTGCAGTGTGTGTATGAGTGCAGTGTGTGTATGAGTGCAGTGTGTGTATAATGAATGCAGTGCAGTGTGTGTATGAGTGCAGTGTGTATGCAGTGTGTATATAATGAATGCAGTGTGTGAGTGCAGTGTGTATATAATGGATGCAGTGCAGTGTGAATGCAGTGTGTATGTATGAGTGCAGTGTGTATGTATGAATGCAGTGTGTGTATGAATGCAGTGTGTATATAATGAATGGAGTGCAGTGTGTGTATATGAGTGCAGTGTGTGTATATGAGTGCAGTGTGTGTGTATGAGTGCAGTGTGTATATAATGAATGCAGTGTAGTGTGTGAGTGCAGTGTGTATATAATGAATGCAGTGCAGTGTGTGTCTGAGTGCAGTGTGAATGCAGTGTGTATGTATGAGTGCAGTGTGTATGTATGAATGCAGTGTGTATGCAGTGTGTGTATGAATGCAGTGTGTATATAATGAATGGAGTGCAGTGTGTGTATATGAGTGCAGTGTGTGTATATGAGTGCAGTCTGTCTGTATGAGTGCAGTGTGTATATAATGAATGCAGTGTAGTGTGTGTATATGAGTGCAGTGTGTGAGTGCAGTGTGTATATCATGAATGCAGTGCAGTGTGTGTATGAGTGCAGTGTGTATGTATGAGTGCAGTGTGTATGTATGAATGCAGTGTATGTATGAATGCAGTGTGTGTATGAATGCAGTGTGTGTATGAATGCAGTGTGTATATAATGAATGGAGTGCAGTGTGTGTATATGAGTGCAGTGTGTCTATATGAGTGCAGTGTGTGAATATTATGAATGCAGTGTAGTGTGTATATGAGTGCAGTGTGTGAGTGCAGTGTGTATATAATGAATGCAGTGCAGTGTGTGTATGAGTGCAGTGTGAATGCAGTGTGTATGTATGAGTGCAGTGTGTATGTATGAGTGCAGTGTGTATGTATGAATGCAGTGTGTATGCAGTGTGTGTATGAATGCAGTGTGTGTATATAATGAATGCAGTGCAGTGTGTGTATGAGTGTGTGTATGAATGCAGTGTGTGTGAGTGCAGTGTGTGTGTGAGTGCAGAACATTGGTGGGGGTGGGCATTTTATTAATTATTATTATTATTTAATTATTATTGTAATATATATATTTTTTATGTTATTATTATTATTATTTTTTTTTTTTTTTCGTCCCCCCTCCCTGCTTGTTAGCTGGCCAGGGAGGGGGGCTCTCACTCCCTGGTGGTCCAGTGGATGGGCTGTAGGAGGGGGGCTGTCAGGAAGCTGTAACTTACCTTCACCGCAGCTCCTGTCAGCTCCCTTCTCTCTCCTCCGTCCGTGCAGCTCCCAGGTCAGCTCCCTCTGCAACTCTCGCGGCCGCGCGGAGCGTTGCCACGGTAACCCGTGGCAACGCTCTGACCCTGCGGCTCTCGCGAGAGTTGCAGAGGAAGCTGACCTGGGAGCTGCACGGACGGACAACTGACTCGAGTATAAGACGAGTGAGTGTTTTTCAGCACAAAAAATGTGCTGAAAAACTCGTCTTATACTCGAGTATATACGGTAGTTAAAATCCAATCTATTAAAATCTAACTATCTACACATTCCATGAATCCAATAAAAAAGGTAAAAAGATACAGAAAAAATGAAGAAAAAAAGGAGAATATATTAAAATACAACAACCTTAACATTTCTAAAAAGGGAAGAAAAAAAAAGAGAAAAATGTAAATAAATGAATTAATTTCAAAATGAGCGTTAAGTCCCTTTGGGGCTAATGTGTCCAACTCAAATATCCATTTCATTTCAGTTTTACTTAAAAGGCGATCCTTGTCTCCACCTCTCCAGTGAATATTAATTTTGTCAATCCCCATAAAATCGATTCCCTGAGGATCCCCATTGTGGACTTCTAAAAAATGTTTCGATACGCTATGATTTATGAATTTCCTCTGAATATTATAAATGTGTTCCCTTATTCTTGTTTTTAAGGGGCGTGAGGTTTTCCCCACGTATTGATACCCACACTTGCATATTAATAAATAAATAACATCTTTAATTTGGCATGTAATTAACGGGCGTATGGGGTATTCTTTTTTGGTAGCAAAAGAAGTAAATTTCTCTATTTTCTTTTTGTTATTGGACCTAAAACTGCATCCCCTACAATTGCCACAATGATAAAAACCTTTACTAATCTGTAAAAAATTCCTCTCAAGTTTGCTTTTATCCTTATCTAAAAAACTTTTTGTTAAAATTTGTTTAAAATTTCTAGCTCCTCTAAAAATAAACTTGGGTTTCTGATCTAAAAAAGGAAGAATCTCATAGTCTTCCTTTAACATATCCCAATGCTTATTAAATATTTTACGTAGAGCATAATTATTAGAACTAAAATTAAAAATTAAAGGAACTTTATCATTCTTTTTATCCTCCTTTACTTTATACTCTAGAAGGGACCCTCTATTTTTTTTCCCAATCTCTTTCCTGATATTATCTAATTTATCGCTTTCGTATCCTTTCTCAATAAATTTATTTTTCAAAATGTCAGTTTGTTTTAAATATTCTTCTTCATCAGTACAGTTTTGTTTAACTCTTAAAAATTGACCTCTTGGTATATTGCTAAGCCAGGGTTTAAAATGGCAACTTTTTAGGTCTATAAAACTATTAACATCGACTTTTTTAAAAAAATGTTTTGCTTTTGATTTTATCATCTTCTATATAAATGGTCAAATCTAAAAAATGTATTTGATCAGTACTCATTTCATATGATAAATTAATATTAAATAGATTATGATTAAGGGAGAGGATAACACTTTCTAGCGTTTCTTTGCTTCCCTTCCAAATAATAAAAATATCGTCGATATAACGTCTATAGAGGACCAGATTTGCCCCAATGTCCTCTCTGGAAAAAATACAATTTTCTTCCCAGAAAGACATAAAGCGATTTGAATAGCTTGGGGCAAATCTGGTCCCCATAGCTGTACCTAAAGTTTGCAAATAAAATGTATCCTCAAACCAAAAAAAATTATTGGTTAAAATAAAATAAATAAAAATGTCTCATCAATGTCTCCAAACTTATTTAAAAAGAAATGAGTAGCTTCACATCCCTGTTCATGTCTAATTATTGTATACAGGCTATTTACATTGCAGGTTGCCATAATGAAGTCTTTCTCCCATTTAAAATGTTCTAAAATTATTAACAAACTCATCGTATCTTTAAGATACGCCGGGCATTTGACAACAAGTTTCTGTAAAAATTGGTCAATATAATGGGATAAAGAGGATAAAAGTGAGCCAACTCCAGACACAATTGGTCTACCGGGGGGGTTATTAATATCCTTGTGTATTTTGGGTAAAATATATATTACCGGTATTCTTGGGTACTTAATATTTAAAAAGTCATATTCTTTTTTTGTTAAAATCCCGGTGTTAAAACCCTCATCCAAAAATTCTTTATATTTAATTTTAATTTCAGGGAGTGGATTTTTTATATTTTATTTTATTTATAATAATAAATTTGTTTCCATTTCAACTTGCATCTGTCTGGCGTTCTAAATGAAAGTGAAGGTACCAGCAGCAAAGAAATAATTTCGGAGGTTCCAATAGAAAGTTCTGGTTTTCCACTGCTTACAAACCTGAAGTTTGAGCCAACTTTTAAGTGGCTCTGGATATGTGAGTAAGACCATTACTTACTGCACAAATACTATATGTCAACAATATTACCCTATGTCTTTCTTTTTGTTTTAACATTTTAGATTGACAGACCAAGTTTGGGTAAAGTTGTTTTATATTGAGTGCTCTCACCAATTTTACATATTTTCTAATTCTTTAAATAGTCTTCATACTCATTGTAATATCACACATGTCCTCTTATAACACGGAACACAACGAATGTAGCAGATATCCAGCAGACATGCCAATACAAAAAGCATATTCATGGACAGGCAATTAACTCAATCCAAAATAAATTAATAAACGTCACACTCAAAAGAAACACAGGCATAATGTAGGTTCCCATGTTTGTGCATTATGCATTTTTGCAAAATATGCAAGCAGTACTGCTTTAAGATTAGATCAGAGATCCTGGCAACTGGACAGGAAAGTCAAATATTGGCAAGAAGTCCATTATTACAACAGAATTTTGGAAAACAGCTAAAACTTACAAAGACAGAGTTTTTTTTTTTGCTTTAAGGATTACAACTCCTATTGCTCTTGAACTAGTATTCAATAATAAATCAGTTACTTAATAGATTATTACGCTGCCATTTCCATCTGTATCAATACTGAGACAAACTTATTCAAATATAATTTAAAATAACACAGCAAAATACTCATTAACATACATGACAATTAAACTGCATACTTCAAAATGAGTAACCAAAACACACATTTAACACAATCACCATTTACACAGAATAAACTTTTAACAGTTAGTATCAAATTAGTATCAAATTAATTTAAGAGTTCTGGTACCAAAGGTTTTTTTTCTTTTTAAAGAAGGGATCCCGTACGGCCATATAACGCGTTTGACTTAAACATTTGTATAACACATTAACCAGTTGCAACATATGTACCCTGTCAATAGAATTTCTCTCTTATACGCTTATAGAACATTTGGACCAGATTACACAGACATGGTATCACCTGCATGTGTCAGAACTCTTAAAGACTCCAAATATTTAAACTACTCCATGTAGGCATGGCAACATTTTGACCGGTCAATTTGAGTTCCCAAAAGTCATAACAACACAGGTAAAAACCTTTGTCCACGGTTTTCTGATCCTACATTCCATGAACAAAATTGCAAACCCACTTCTGCACAGTTTGGGTCACAATCAATAAAATCTCAGCATCCCCATACAACAATTTACAGATTTTCACAATGCTACAGAATACATACAATGTCAGAGAAGCTGCCCTTTCTCCCTCATGTGTTGTTCAACAGAGGTTGTAGTTACCTAATTATGTCCTAATATGTAAAACCATAGAATTCAAATAGGGTGTACTTTCTTTTTCCCATGACTGTATAGTATAAGTATATTGTATATTATAAGCTTTGAAACACAACTCAGGAAGAGGAGCAAAGCCAGGGAGACACTCATAGACAGTTGTTATGTTATTAATGCAACTCATCAGCATGAGGTTGGTTACTGTCTTGCTATGGAGGCTTGGCATTACTTGTGAAGTACATACCAGAGAGTTGTGGTGGGGAAAAAAGTGTGGATGAAAACCACCTGAAGTAAGTGGATTGTTAATACATTGCTAAACAAAAGGCACACACCAATCAAGTCATAAGACTTGCTTTTCCCACAGAAATCTCACTTTGTCAGTGATCTCACTACTGCAGGGGATTTTGGGTAGGCATATGCAAATTAACCTGCATCTAGCCTGTTCTAGTCTTGCCTTGTTTCTGTACTGGATACATATCTGCTGCAGGTCTGCATATGGGAGGTCTGCATATTTTCAGCTGCTCCTGGATCCGCAGAAGCTGCATCAGGGTCCTGGTATGTGTCCACACAAACACAGGTGCTCAACACCATGAGGCATGTGGTTACCCTGCACCAGGCCTTTATAGTCCTTTCCACGCTGAGGCTACCATCATCATCATCAGGCACTCAGGGGTCCTGGTCTCCGTACCGTCACCCGTGACAGGTTTGTACTGTGCAGTGTAAGGCTGAATGTTTGAATGTTTATCTAGCCACATTCCACATTTTATGACTTAGTTTGTGAATACAAATGGACACAGCCTTTTCTCTGTTTAATGAATAAAGTTAAGAAAAAAATGTGTGACATATATGAAATAGGAAGGGGTTTATTGAGTGTGACATTTACTGCATGTTAGAAATATGGCCCAAGTCAGAAGAATGACTCAGAAAGTTAAGAGAAGACATTATCTCCCTTTACAAACAAGGAACAGGATACAAAAAGATTATAAAGGCACTGAATGTTCCTATAGGCACTGTTGGAAGCATAGTTTGCAAGTTCAATGTTGAAGAAACAGTAGTTACATTATGTGGATGGGGCAGAAAAAGAAAGCTATCGATAGCTGCAACCAGATTTATGAGAAGCCATTTTGTGAAAAACCATGGATTGACTGCAAAAGATCAGCAGCAAGAATTGAGCAACAGGAATGAGCAATAAGGTTTCAGTGAGCACAGTAAGACATGTACTAAATGCAAAAGGTTTCCAAGCCAGAACTCCAAGACATACACCACAACTGACGCAAAGGCACAAGAAATGATGGCTCCAATATGCTTAAAATCATATAAGTAAACCACAGAAATTGGGGGATTCTGCTCTGGGGAGCGATGAAACAAAACTGGAACTTTTCGGCCCAATGGATCAGCATATGTCTGTAGGACGAAGAATGTAGCATACAATGAAAATAACTCTCTGCCTACATTTAAGCATGGTAGTGGTTCAGTGATGCTCTGTGCTGTTTTCCACTCTTTGGCACTGGAAATCTGAAGCATGTGTAAGGCAGGAAATCCAAGTAGAAAACATCATGCCATCTGTGAGGAAGCTTGGGCATTTTTGGACCTTCCAACAAGACAATGATCATAAGCATATCTCAAAGTCAACCAAGGCTTAGTTGCAGAAGAAGTCCTGGAAAATTTACAGTGGCTCTCACAGCCACCTGACTTCAACCCATTAGAGCATTTCTGGTGGTATTTGAAGAAAGCAGTTGCAGCATGCAAAGCCAAGAATACTACTAAACTGGAGGCAATTGCTCATGAGCAATGGGCTAAGATTCCTCAGAAACTATGCCAGAAGCTAGTGTCTGGTTATACATCTCATTTGCAGCAGGTCATAAAAGCAAAAGGGTGCTCTAATAAGTACTAAAAATGCTTGCCGGTTGAATGATTTTGAGACTGTACCATTCATTGTAAGTTCCATTTTTTGTCTACCGACCTTAGAATGGCCGGACTCGACGTATATAGAAGTACAGAGTCAGGAACAATCCGAGGTCAGGGGCACAAAGAGACAGCGTAAACGAGGACAAGCCGGGGTCTGGTACACAGGAAACAGCAAGCCGGCAAACAGAACAGACAAGGATAAAGGGAAAACGAAGTCAGAATACAAAGCCAAGGTCAAGTACGGAGGAACACAACTGAACACAACAAGCGCTAAAGGGAACTGTAGCAGAAACCACGATAGGGCAAGGAACTAAGGGAAAAGGGTAAGTATAAATAGGTTCAAAACTAATGTGATTGGCTCCTGTCACTTCCACACCCCCAAAAGGTAAGTGTATGGGGTGTGTGGGATGACAGGGGCCAATGCGAGCCTTTTGGCAATTTAGGCTCCCACTGTCTCTTTAAGAGCGCGCCCGAGACTCGCGGCGCGCTCTTAGATTCAGGCGGGACATGTGACCGCATCTCGCGGTCACTGCCCGCCTTCCTGTCTGAAGCGTCGGATGAGCCGCGCGCGGCTCGTGCAGCCGCAGGACCGCGCGCGGCTTGAAGAGAGGACCGCGGCCGGCCCCTGGGAAAGGTGAGTAACGCTACAGTACCCCCCCCTGAGGACACGCCCTCCGGGCGGGCAGGACTAGGTCGGGCAGGAAAACGTGAATGGAAAGAACGCACAAGGCGGGGAGCATGAACAGCATCAGCAGAAATCCAACTGCGCTCCTCAGGCCCATAACCCTTCCAATGTACCAAGTACTGAAGCCGACCCCTAAGGAAACGAGAGTCAAGAACAGCAGACACTTCGAATTCCTCATGACCCTCCACAGAGACAGGAGGAGGAGGAGAAGCATGCCGGGTATAGCGGTTGCGCACGTAAGGCTTCAACAACGAGGTGTGAAAAACATTAGGTATGCGCAGATTCTTAGGCAGACCCAAGGCATAAGAAACGGGATTAACCTTATGTATAATACGATAAGGACCAATGAAGCGGGGAGCCAATTTCATAGAAGGCACCCGGAGGCGAATATTCCGCGTGGAAAGCAAAACTCTGTCCCCCACAACATAGGAAGGAGCCGCTCTGCGATGCTTGTCAGCCTGAGCCTTCTGGCGAACAGCAGAGTCAACCAAAGAACGCTGAACCTGCTCCCAAGTATTACCCAAACCAGCCAAATGCTCATCCAGAACTGGCATGCCCTGTGAGGAGAATGCAGCCGGGAGAACAACGGGATGCTGGCCATAGACGACATAAAAAGGGCTTTTGCCGGAAGAATCATGAGTGGCGTTATTCCGAGCAAATTCAGCCCAAGGAAGCAGGTCAGACCAATTGTCCTGATGGTGAGACACAAAACAACGGAGGTACTGCTCCAGAGACTGGTTGGCACGTTCAGCAGCTCCATTAGACTGGGGATGGTAAGCGGAAGAAAACGAGAGAGAAATACCCATTTCTGTACAAAAGGCTTTCCAGAACCTGGAAATAAATTGGAGACACAAAGTGAGCCATTTTGGAAAACCGGTCAACTATCATCAGGATGACTGTGTTACCATTCGAAGGGGGTAATTCAACAATAAAATCCATAGATAGGTTGGACCGAGGTCTCTCGGGAACGGGTAACGGATGCAACAGCCCACAAGGAACTCTACGAGAGGATTTCATACAGGCACAAGTAGTACAAGCACTTATATAGTTAGTGACATCCTTTCGTTAGGAATCCCACCAAAAATACAGAGAAACAGCTGACACTGTTTTGGAAATACCAGGATGTCCAGCAGTCTTAGTATCGTGATATAGTGACAGAATATCCCGTCTCTCGGGAACATCAACGAACAATTTATCATTAGGCCTCTCGCTAGGTGCCATGCTTTGTTTCGCTTGTATGGCCTGCAAGAGAGACGAGGAAATAGATAATACAGTAGTTGCTATTATCCTGTCTGGGGGAATGACAGGAGTAACATCAATCTCCTGTTTGTCAATAGTTTCAAACTGTCTGGACAGAGCGTCCGCTTTAGTGTTGCGATCACCTGGCCTATAGGTGATTATATAATTGAAATGGGACAAGAACAGTGACCACCTAGCCTGCCTGGAAGACAATCTTTTAGCTTCGCTAAGGTAGGACAGGTTCTTATGATCCGTAAATATGAGGATGGGATCCTTAGTGCCTTCTAACAAATGTCTCCATTCTTTGAGTGCTAAAATGAATGCTAAATGATAGCAAGGAGTTCGCGATTACCCACATCATAATTCTTCTCAGCTTTGGACATTTGTTTAGAAAAGAAGCCACAAGGATGCAATGGCTTTTCAGGAGACTCTCTTTGAGATAAAACAGCACCTACCCCGATATCTGAAGCATCAACTTCAAGTATATAGGGCAATGAGGGGACAGGATGCTGTAAAATAGGTGCAGAGGCGAACGTAGTCTTAAGGAAGTCAAAAGCTTGAAGTGCCTCGGTAGACCAGACACGAGTATTGCCATCCTTTTATGTCATACGAGTAATAGGTGCTACAATAGACGAAAAACTTTTGATAAAACGTCTATAATAATTAGAGAAACCCAGAAAACGCTGGATGGCTTTTAGACCTTGCGGCAGAGGCCATTCTATGACAGCAGCGAGCTTCCGGGGATCCATACGAAAACCCTTAGCGGAAATCAAATACCCCAAAAACTGGACTTCGGATTGGTCGAATAGACATTTTTCTAATTTACAATAAAGACCATTAGCAAGAAGGGTCTTCAGAACGGTCGTAACATGTCTGTGATGAGTGTGTAAGTCTGTAGAATATATTAAAATGTCGACCAAGTACACAATAACAAATGAGTGAATAAAGTCTCTTAAGACATCATTAATAAATTCTTGGAATACTGCTGGGGCCTTGCAAAGCCCAAATGGCATGACGGTATACTCATAATGACCTGACCTAGTCTTAAAGGCTGTCTTCCATTCGTGGTCCTTTTTTATACGTATCAAATTGTATGCTCCTCTAAGATCTAATTTGGTGAATACCGTAGCATGTTTGAGCCTGTCAAACAATTCTGTTATTAATGGTATAGGGTAAGCATTTTTGATGGTGATTTTATTAAGACCTCTATAATCAATGCAAGGTCTTAAATCACCTTCTTTCTTCGATACAAAGAAGAACCCCGCTCCAGCCGGAGAAGAGGATCTCCTAATAAATCCCTTGTCTAATGATTCTTTAATATATTCCTCCATGACACGGTTTTCTTGAACCGATAAGGGGTACACCCTGCCCTTTGGAGGTATAGTGCCAGGCAACAAGTCAATAGCACAATCGTAGGGTCTGTAAGGCGGTAATTTGTCAGCCTCTCTTTTATCAAAGACAGTCTTTAAAGATAAATACTGAGAGGGTATAGCCGTAGACAAAGGAGGAGTGGTAGGAACATTAATAGAATTCACAGGCGTGACTTCAATAGTACATGACTCATGGCAGGCCTCACTCCATGATTTTATCTGCCCTGTCTCCCAGTCAAAAATGGGATTGTGGGCACGTAACCATGGATACCCTAACACTAACTCTGAAGAGGGAGAGGTGATGACCTGGAACCGAATGGTTTCATAGTGTAAAACCCCTGTGTACATGTGTAACGGTGCAGTCTCATGAGTAACAACTGGAAATATCAATGGTCTACCATCTATGGCCTCAACGGCCAAGGGTATCTCCCTCTCCCTGATGGGAATGTTGTATTTCTTTACAAAACCAGAGTCTATAAAAATTCTCGGCTGCCCCAGAGTCAACAAAGGCGTATATATTTTCAACCATACAACTCTCTCCCATATGTAAAGAAACAGGGAGAAGCAGTCGGTTAGGAGGCAATGTAGGAGACTTAGAAATCACACCCAAGGCCAGTCCCCTATAGGGTCTTAGGTGTGAGAGTTTTCCGGGAGCAAAGGACATTCCTTTACCATATGGTCTCTCCTACCACAATATAGGCAGAGTCCCTCCCTTCTCCTATGTAATTTTTCATTATCAGAGAGTTTGGCAACCCCTAATTGCATAGGTTCCTCTTCAGATACTTTAACACTCTCCGGTGTATTAACTCTGGGGTGAATAGGTGTAACAAAACGTCTATTTCTGTTCTTGGTATAGAGCCTGTCACGAATCCTATTATCTATATCAATGAGGTAGTCAATAAGGTCCTCTAAAGCAACAGGAAGCTCCTTAGCTGCTACCTCATCCAATATAGAGTCTGATAAGCCTTCCATGAAGGCAGTAGTTAACCCATTGTTGGTCCAATCTACCTGTGAGGCAAGAGTACGAAACTGTATAGCGTAATCAGCCACAGACCTAGAACCCTGTTTAACCCTCATTAATGCTCTTGCGGCATTTTTAGACCTTTTCATAGTGTCAAAAGTTCTGCGAAATGCTGTAAGAAAACTGTGAAAGTCATGCACCATAGGTCCATTAGCTTCCCAAATAGGATTTGCCCATTTAAGTGCTTTGTCGGTAGGTTGGTGCATAAAGAACCCAACCTTAGACCTCTCTGTGGGAAATGAACGTGGATACATCTCAAAGTGAAACTCTATTTGGTTAATGAACCCTCTGCATGTCTTAGAATCCCCTCCATACCTAGGATGAGGTGTTAAATGGGCCGTAGCATTAGGCACAGTCGATACTTCAGGAAGAAGGGGTGTAGGAGGGTTAGGTGTGGTTGCTGGAATGGTTGTAGCTAAGAGCGTCTGAAGAGCCTGGGCTATCTGATCCATTCGGTGATCCTGCTCTACAAATCTAGCCTCATGAGATGCCATCTGTTGAGCTAAATCTGCGGGGTCCATGGCCCTATCGTAATGTAACGAGATTATACCCCTACACGCAGGATCCAGCTAAACAGAAGGCAGAACAGAGGAGAGATACGTCTACCGAACCTTAGAATGGCCGGACTCGACGTATTTAGGAGAAGTACAGAGTCAGGAACAATCCGAGGTCAAGGGCACAAAGAGACAGCGTAAACGAGGACAAGCCGGGGTCTGGTACACAGGAAACAGCAAGCCGGCAAACAGAACAGACAAGGATAAAGCGAAAACGAAGTCAGAATACAAAGCCAAGGTCAAGTACGGAGGAACACAACTGAACACAACAAGCGCTAAAGGGAACTGTAGCAGAAACCACAATAGGGCAAGGAACTAAGGGAAAAGGGTAAGTATAAATAGGTTCAAAACTAATGTGATTGGCTCCTGTCACTTCCACACCCCCAAAAGGTAAGTGTATGGGGTGTGTGGGATGACAGGGGCCAATGGGAGCCTTTTGGCAATTTAGGCTCCCACTGTCTCTTTAAGAGCGCGCCCAAGACTCGCGGCGCGCTCTTAGATTCAGGCGGGACATGTGACCGCATCTCGCGGTCACTGCCCGCCTTCCTGTCTGAAGCGTCGGATGAGCCGCGTGCGGCTCGTGCAGCCGCAGGACCGCGCGCGGCTTGAAGAGAGGACCGCGGCCGGCCCCTGGGAAAGGTGAGTAACGCTACAGGAGGTACTTGTACCTCACACTTTGATTAGTGACGTCATTTTTAAGCACCGAGTCAGGTGCCTGACTCCGGCGGCTATTTACACATGCTGTATGCAAGTGTGCAGCATCCGACTTGACGACAGGGGGAGCAGTCACGGATGGCGTGCGGATTTTGGAAATCGCCGCTCGCGGAAAGCGAGAGTGTGGAGCAGCCACGAGCGGTGTGTGAGCCTGTGAACTGTCTGCTCGCGGCACAGGTAGGAGGGAGGCTGCCGGTAGCAGCGCGTGGCCGTCCCAGATCAGCGCTCGAGGTACTCTGACAAAAGTATAGTTAGGATGCTCAGCATAGGTCTTTTGAGCTCAGCTACACATATTAATATTAATATTTTGTCCATGAAGATGGAAATATAGGATCTATCATTAAGACTTTTTAGTAATATCTTATTTGCTTTTGCTTCTCCAACTATGACCAACAAAACATTTTTACACATCAACAGCAGTATGTATGCCAAATTCACATGTTGCTCTGTCCTTCCTGGGGGCTACCTGCAATTCTCCATCTTAAACCTTTGAAAGTTCCTAGCTTACATTTTACAGGGTCCTCTCCTGACATCCTACATTATAGAGAAAATCCCTACAGAAAGTTACTCATTTTCTCAGGGACAATTCTGTCACTTATAAGTGGTACCTACATTGTCTTCTGGACAAGGGCATCAAGATGGCAAGACGTATATATTGTCACATCTATCTGAGGTGCTGACCTTTCTTCAATTAACAGGTTTGCGAGAGGAGCCTGCAAAAGCCTCAAACCGCCCTACCTGGATAGTCTAGAAAATCATTCCTTTTATACCATGGGGTCTATGATTGAAGAAGAGATGCCCCTTACCTGAACCATGGAAAGGTCCCACTTGTTAATATTTTGATTATCTGTGTTTATACCTACCTGTCGATTTTTCATTTGCTGCTGGCTTAGTAAGCTGTTAGATATAATGTATTTTCTAGCAAGATTTCACCCTCACACACCAACCATATATCTCTTCAAGCAATTGGAGTACAATTAGTATTTCACTCCTGCACATTATTATTATTATTAACAGTATACTCAATTTTTTATTAACTGACAGTGTCCTCTGTTTATATTAAGACTATTTGATGAGAAGTAAATAATTTGTGGAGTGTCAAAGCATACCTTGCATGGCAATCTCGCACTGTCCTGGGGGTCTCCTGCGCCCGCCTCTCCTTTCCTCCTCTCGGTTGTGGCATTTGGTATTGGGGGGCAAGGGGCTGCTGTGGGAAGAGGGCAGCGGCCACCCGCAAGCCATGCTTTGGCCGTTAGTGGGGGCAGAGCAATGAGGGCTCAGAGCAGGCCCATAAATGAAGGGGCAGGGTGTGCAGCAGGGTGCTGAGTCCCTCCTCTTCTTAAATAGAGGGAGGTGGGTGTCTGCCTGCAAGGTGGTGTAAGCCAGTGACATGACTGGCCTCCCCTATAAATAGCCAACTGACCAAGTGCAGTGCTTGGTTGTTCTTGTGCTTGCTCCCAATCTCCTGGCAGTCCTGGTTCCTGACCCTAGTCCATGTTTGAGGTCATAGTTACTGATCCATGTTCCCGGTTCCCAGTACCTGATTTCCAGTTCCTGTCTCCTGGTAATACTTCTTAGCTGCTGACCTTTGGTTTTGACTCTCATTATGCTTCTTGTCTATGACCCCTGGCTTTTAAATGTCCTGCTTTCTATTTGTGGATCTCCTGAAGGTGCGTGTTATTCTATCTGTTTAAAATAGGGTCCAGTCTTCACATGTGTAGCATTAGCTGTTTTGATTATTGTATTTATTTTGAAATAAAATAAATAAAGCAGGAGCTGTAAGAAAACAAACAAAACCCAACTACCGTATATACTCGAGTATAAGCCAACCCGAATATAAGCCGAGGCCCCTAATTTTACCCCCAAAAACTGGGAAAACTTATTGACTCGAGTATAAGACTAGGGTGGGAAATGCAGCAGCTACTGGTAAATTTCTAAATAAAATTAGATCCTAAAAAAAATATATTAATTGAATATTTATTTACAGTGTGTGTATAATGAATGCAGTGTGTGTGTGTATGAATGCAGCGTGTGCGTATGAGTGCAGCGTGTGTGTATGAGTGCAGTGTGTGTATGAATGCAGTGTGTGTGTATGAGTGCAGTGTGTGTGTATGAGTGCAGTGTGTGTGTGTTTGTGTATGAGTGCAGTGTGTGTGTGTATGAATACAGCGCGGAGGAGGAGAGAGCTGACAGGAGCTGCAGGAGAGGTAAGTGCTCGCTGCCAGCCCCCAGTCTGTATTATGGCAATGTAAATTGCCATAATACAGAATATTGACTCGAGTATAAGCCGAGCCAAAAAATGTGCTGAAAAACTCGGCTTATACTCGAGAATATACGGTATATTGAGTCTTCCCACCTGATCTGTGAACCAAATGGCGGTAAAATGCACTTATTTTATGAAGTATACTGATTTGTGCATTTTTGTGCAATTTTAATAGTTTTTCCTGAAAATAAATTAATGAAATTTGGACTAGTCAAATTATTATTTTTAAGAAGAATAAATTCAGACAAACCAATTATTTTAGTTGTGCACAAGTCTATGTATTAACGTTGCTAAACACAAGCTTCCTGTTATTCTGTTAGATCCTCATCAAGGGGCATAGTTTAAAGCATAACGCTCAATGTCACTTGTACTTTATTTGAATGAACATTAAAAACATATCTATTTTAAATAATAAAACTGTTGATAAATGTTGTTGCAAACTGTTATGCACAGCTACATCCTGGATCATAGAGGTTTGTAAAAATATTAACGAAGTACTTAAAGATAATTTTCTTAAGAATTATATTCATCCATACAACTTCAACAATGTCAGCATTAGGTCAATGTCTACATATAAACTATATAATTGAAAAAATTACACAGATATCACGATGTATGAAGCAATACAGCACAATGGATGATGCATCAAGTGGGAATAAATCATGTTTCCATGACAAAAAAGTCAAATTACAGAAATGTCACAAAGTGAAGCATGTAATCATAACATGCTAATTTTTTGTATTAAAATTTTTTTTTAATCACAAATATATAAATAAAGAGTCAAACCTTAAAGATATCTTAGCTGTAGTATTTGGTAGACTAGATGTTGAGTACACAGACAGATCCATTTACTTAATGCATTAACACCTGTCATATATGAAAAAAATATATATTTATGCACATAAGTCAGCTAACAAATATTTACTGGATGTGGGCATGTGTTTTCAGATGAACATGTTTTAGTCTGAATTTTAGCATCCATTTGACCGAAATATGAGTGGATGAACAGAAATATCAACAAATGAAATGATGACTAAATTGCTTTTTGAAGGAAATTTTGTCCATGCGATTTGTTCTTCATTGGTTTGCTTAGTTTATTACAAGGAGGGAGATATTAGCTTGCCGACCCCTCCTTGGAATATTTAAAAATAGAAGTGCCAGGGAGCTGTGCTCCCTGCTGCTTCCTAAATTCTCCCAAGCTCTCCGCACTAACCCTATGGAGGTCAATGTGACCCCATATTAGTATAAGGGAGGATAAATCATCCCTCCTGTTTCTACTGCCATGCCACAAGATGGAACATGTCTGCTAAACAGAGAGCAGGAGTGACTGCTTACTGTCGTAAGAAAAGACTAGCAGCTGGGCAGCTAATTCAGTTGCTAATCCAATAAACACAACAATTAATACATATGTAAGGCAGTTCAGATTGTTTTTTAATCCATTAACTTTCAGTACTTAGTATTGCACTAAAATAGCATTATGACTTCAAAATGCAGCAACAAAATATGACTTTAAAACATATACTGTGAGATTACTCTTCTAAACTCACTACAGTCATAATTATAAAAAAAAAGATTTAATTCTTAAAAGAAAAACAAATCTGCCACCTCAATTACGCTTTTCAGCCAAGGAAGGGCACCCGCTGTTTATTCTCACATCAGATCAAGGCCATACAGCTACATTGTTCCAGTGAATAAATAATTATCTCATGTACTATGCAGTAAATTCTACCTGGGTGAATGTGTAGCAATGTTTTCCAGGTTACATGTGGCAACTGTTTAAATCTGTTGGTGCAAGACATACTTTTAAGAGACCAACCTGCTATATCTCTTGGTGCTTCATGCAAGGTATATTTAGTGCAGAGCGGTGAATTTTAGATATGATGGTGCTTTGTTTGGTTGTGTGGCTTTTCCAGTATCATTGGTCAGGCCACAATTACTCTAGACAGTGACTTATGTGGAAACTAGGCAGTATTGTGCCAATATGTCTTTTGAAACTCAAACCAAAGAAACAGCAATATATGTGAATTCAGGGTACTAGATATATTTGATCTACTGATCACTATCAGTTTCAATTATATTTGGCAGATTGTTTGATGGTGTGTGGGTGTCTCTTCTCCACATGTGCGTGCATGTTGGAACATAACATCTCCTTAAGAAGTGTTTGTATTCACATTGTATGTATTGTATATCACAGATGTATTTATAATGAAAATGATTCTGGTTATGATAACTTCTGTAAAATAAAAGGGAGGCAAATTAATAAAGCATATTGCATGAACTATTAAAGCAAATACAACAAAAAGTAGCAACTAAAACAATTTCTATGGGTATAGGAAGGATTATAATCTCTTGGAATAAATCCTCTGTAAGGTTAAAAAAAAATAAAAAGTGTTTCTGGATATTTTATGATATACAGTCTTCATGTGTCCAGCGAAGATGCAGAATAACTTATTGGTGGCTTTAATGTGACATTTATCAATGATAAATGCTGAAAAGCAATCAATAGATTCCCACTACTATTAAGAGGAAAAGCAATAGGAAACGGGAGATAAAAAAACAAGAGGTAAAAAACAACCACAAAACCCCCCCACAAAAATGGAATCATGATAAATAGTTAAATAAATGCAATAAAACAAGATACAAATTTGAAACAAAAAATCTATACAAATCAATGAACTAATGTAAAAAAAAAATAATATGTGGCGGAAGTAACCTCGCCACTGGTTCTTGGAGGGGCCTGTTTGCCAGCCTCCTGCCTCAGGAATATGGGCCATGCAAAAAGGCTCATAAAATACTTTGTTCATGCCCTTCTGCTACCCTGTTCGGGAACTGAACAGACGCATGAACCAGGGACCACCCGGGAGCTTGTTAAGCCCTATCATCACCTATTAACGATTCTAACCGCAGCGTTCTAATTGTTCATGTGGGTGGCCGCAGTTCGCATGGTCAACCACGAAGTGGCGGCCATCTTGTTCCCGCAACCCAAGTTTCTTCGTCAAGTTCATGGAACTGTTTTCGGACACTGAAACTCCCGAACACCGCTGGACTCATAGCCTGCGTTCGGTACTTTACAACCTCGAAAACCGCTGTTCAGTGGATTTGTTCACCTGAATGAGGTGAACAAGCTCCATGGTATGAATATAAACTACGTTTGGTATTTTGTTCATTTGGAAACTACCGAACTAGACCGACCACAAGCCCTGATTCTCTGGAACTGTTTTGGGCTGTTTTTAGTACTTCCTCTTTTTTAGATCAGGAATGGCCATGTCCAGAGAGGGAACGTCTGAGGGACAGGAGAAAATGGGGTTACAAAACCAGCGGAAACAATCAATAAATGATAGTGGCATTAAAGATAACATAGTGATAAATCTTTCTGACTTTAGGTTACAAAAACAACATAAAGATCTATTAAACAAGGGGCTTTCTTTTATACCTACACCATCAACTAATTCATTTAACTGGGCGAAAGATCTCAGTCTGTTTGGCCGTAAATTGACCTTACATGCACATCATGTCAAAAAAGATCATAAAACTCTAAAAGACATGGGTTTAATGCCAGAGGATTCCCAGTTATTCCACACACTTGTTAACCTATTGTCAGAACAAGAAGTACACCCTCTAACAGACCTGAAACCACAAGTTGGTTTAACCCCAATCTCAAAGAGTTTCCAGATGTTGATTTGTATGTCCATATGTGCACGAGGGAACTAGAGGGACATATGAAGGATCTCACATATAAATCCAATCTTTCTTTTATTGAAAGAAAGGCCCTATATGACATACAACATGCACATAACATTTTGTGAAACCCTCTGACAAAGGGGGTAATATTGTAATTTTAAATAAAGAGCAATATATTGAAATGTGCATGGAGCATTTAAGGGATACCTCCAATTATCATGAACTTAAAGGGGACGCTACATTCATCTTCCTCATGGAATTAAGAGCGTTAACACACCAGGCACTCACTGATAAAATTATTACTATCAATGAGTACAAGTATATAGTATCACCTAATAACACCACGATAGCAACTTTTTATTGCCTTCCACCTGGTAGACCGATAGTTTCTGGCAACCAAAGTTTGATAGAGAGAGCCAGCAAATTTTTGGACCAGTTATTACAACCTCTGGTATTTGAACTGGACTCCTTTATTAGGGACACTAAACAAACCTTGCTGACCTTTGAAAACATTATGGTCTCTTCTTACACACTATTAGCGAGTTTGAATGTTGTGTCCCTCTATAACAACATACCTCATGACAAAGGCTTACTCGGTTGCGCTTACTTTTTGACAAAAACTGGACGCTATAGTCCCTCTGAACAAACATTAATTTTATCTTTATTGGAATTTGTATTAAAAAACACAATTATTGTATGTTCAATGGAAAAATTATAATAGTAACTTTGTGTAGACAACAGAAAAAGATTATATTTCCTTACAAATAGAAAGTTTACCAAGGGTTAATAAACTGTGAGCAGAGCCCAACCCACCACTTTTTTTCCTCACCTACTGATTGGTTAAGGTCAGAGTCCTGAAGGTCCAATCACGAGAATGGCCGCCCTTTTTAAATCTTTGTTTTTTGCAGATTCTGTTCCCCTGGAAGAGCCTTTATGGCGAAACGCGCGTCGGGACGTTCACAGAGTATTGAGTTGATCAAACAGATGTGGGAAGACAAGCATTGAGACCTTTTTGATATTATCAACTATACTCAGAATTTTATTAAGGGGTGCCCTTGAAGGTACATCAGAGTAGGGAATTTTCACTTCTTGCAGGATACGATATCCACTCTGTACCTTTACTGAGACACTATATAGCTCCCCACCGGACTAAATAAGATATGATCAAATGTAACAGATATAGGTTACATCTTGTTACAGTTTGGTTACATACAAACTCTGTATGGTGCTAAATTTATCTTTCTTTATGTGTAACAATTTGTTGCTTTTTTGTTCTATGTACACACTTCTTATACAGACTCAATCCACATATTATTCTTATTTCTGTATTGGTTAATATAAAATACTATTATTATTTTTTTCAAACTATTATATTTTTTTGTGGATATTTTCTGTAGATATGAAGTTCATATATGATCAGATATTTTAACTAATTTATTAAAAGTTAAGTTTTATATTATTTTTGGGGGGTTACTCCTTGTCATCAAGGGTTTTCCTTCTAAATGGTTTCCCTAGGTGCTCTTTCCTTGTTTTTAACATGTTTTGGGCAGGGGCCTCGTGTGCGGTCAATCAAAACATGACTTCCATGGAAATCCTGAACCCCTGAACCGATCTGGGTGACTTTTAGATATGTTGGTCCCCCAGATCGGGGCTGTCAGAATATATGACTAAATTGGGGTTTCCATGTGTTTTGTGGCTATTTTTAATATGTTATAAAAATGTGTGTTTTTGTGTCTGGAGATAATTGAGTTAATACAGTTCTTGACTCAATTATCTCCCAGGTACAGAGGAGGGATTAACATATTATGTTTGGGAGTGTCCTGGATCTGAGAGTCAATGTGATTGTGTATTTGTTTCTACTGTGGTTTACTCTCAGATCCAGGGGGGAGTGCTCCTAGCATGGGGACTTGCATATAAGGCCAGTTGTGGCTACCAATAAACAGTTCATCTTCACCCTCAACACAGAGCCCTTGTCTCGTGATTGTAGGGAACAGCTATAATCACCAGCTCTTGTAAGAGCTTCACAGCTATATCTGCTATACTCTCTTGGAGGAGAGGTCTTCTTACTGGGAGCTGGATCCAGGAGTTTGGTCCAGGGTGAGAAGGGATGGCAAGACCCCAGCCAAGCTGCGGCAGCTAAGGGGCTATAGTGCTTATGATGTCTGGGGCGGTGCTTATGCTACTCAGTGACAGCTAGGAAGCAGCGATTGGCGGAGGCACCCAATCGGAGTGCCAGGCGGTCTGTCACATAATATATTCCAGTATATGTTGTAAGCATTCATTTTAAGACAGGACTATAGTTTCAATCTCAGGGCCCTAGGACATAAGTTTAAAAAACAAAAGAAAAACAAAGTGTTTAGCTAGCACACCTTTCAAAAGGGGATTTGTAAGAAAAAATGTACATTGCTGACAGTTTATATAACAATCAAAATACTTATATCATTAACAACTAATAAATAAATATTTCAACAGCTAGGATTTCAGTCACAGAAGCAATCTGGTTTTAGAATCCTTTACAATTTACTACCCTTTAGGAAGGTTAAGTGTATTTTGGATCAATATAAATTTAGTTATAAACCTTTTGCCAGCAATTGCCACATATGAGGCAGGTCTGCATGAGGTATAACGTCTAAATTCAGTTGTCAGGAATTACAAAACAGTAACATTTCCAAGCAAAATAACACAGCCAATACCAGCCAAGATTAAAGCTTAAGACATTCTGGAGGTCAACATAAAGCTTTAGGCATATATGCGTCAATATTTCTTAAACTTTAAATATGTTAATGTGGTTTTAGAACCAGCTTACTCCTCTGAGGCACAATCCCAGTCCTGCAGTGTGGTGATTTACAACAGTTTAACTAGCTGCAGCATGAGTGCCTCAGACAGGGCCTCCATCATGGATATACAACATATACATGTGTAAGAGGCCCAGCCACCTGGGAAGCCTGAGCTTTAACCAATGTGTTGCTACTATACAGTAAGAACTAGTCCATCTCTTACTCACTCTATATGGCAGGATTTCAGGAAGTCCCTGGAATCACCTTACTCACGTTTACTGTGCATAATGGTCATCTCCATTTTGTAGCTAAATCAGTTATTTTCTCTCTGCTTCTTCTAATCAATGAAATTGGGCAGCTCCAGAAAGTCTGAGCAGGGATAGGAAGTGTCATGGCCCTGCCCCCTACAGACAGTGTGGTGTAGTAGATTCAGCACAGAGAAAGTCATCAGCAGAGAGGAAATTTGTTAAACAATGGGATAGTTAAAGTAAGAGTTGTAAAGTCAGTATTGGGATGAAAAACAGGTGGCTGGGAATGACAGTGGCACAACAGAGAGATGAGAAGGACAGAATGTATCTAGAAAACATGAAGCTATAAAAGACAAAGGGGGAAGAAAAAAGCAGAGAAGGACAGCAGAAAAACTGGGAGATTTGAAAAGAAACTAGCTTCCAGAAAAATAAGGATCAGATAAAGACAATGGGTGAGAATGACAGATTGTGTTAGAGAAAAGCAAAGACCTGAGATTAAACAGTGCAAATGATGAGTCACAGGTTGTGTGCAGTTACATTTCATTTTTTTAATCTGTAAGAAAAATGTAGATGTCCACAATTGACATGAGATGTGCTGGTAGCTCACAGCTAACAACAGACAAATCTCATTTCTGCAGTCATCAGTCACAGTTACTCAAACATCACACACATCGCTCACAGTTACCCACACATAGTTACAGCTACCAAAACACCAATAGCTAAAAAATGCTTATGCCTAACTACACCTGCCAGAAATAAGACTCCCTAGCAATGCCTATTATTAACCCCAAAAGGACCAATGATGGAATTATTACATAATGGGTGTCCTTCACGTAAGAACACATTAAGGAATAATTCCGTCATGGGGTATTTTACCAGAAGGAACTAAATCCCTGCTGATAACTAGGAACCTCATGTATCATTTCATACCTCGGGCTTCCATCTGTCAGCTGGGGCAAGAATGAGTGGCCTCAAACAGATTGATGCTTTGTTTGCAGTGCTCAAAGTGAGCACTACAAACAAGCATTTAAATAGGGATTTAAATCCCAATTGCTATAATTAGGTGTGAGCGGGTAATTAAACTTGGGTTTCCCTCTATCAGATGGGGACATTTTTAGTAACCCTAAATATTTTGATTAGCTGCATGCAGTGTTGAAAGTCAGCATGACATACAGCTCCTTCTATGGGCATTTTAAAGGACCACTATAGGCACCCAGACCACTTCAGCTTAATGAAGTGGTCTGGGTGCCTGGTCCAGCTAGGATGAAGCCTTTTTTTCTATAAACATAACAGTTTCAGAGAAACTGCAATGTTTATATTAGGGTTAATCCAGCCTCTAGCGGCTGTCTCATTGACAGCCGCTAGAGGCGCTTCCACCTTTCTCACTGTGATTGTAAATGCTTTCCTATGAGACTGGCTGAATGCGCGCGTGCCTCTTGCCGCGCATGCACATTCAGCCGAGGAGGCGGAGAGGAGGAGAGTTCCCCGCCCGGCGCTGGAGAAAGAGGTAAGTTTAACTCCTTCCTCCCCCTAGAGCCTGGCGGGAGGGGGACCCTGAGCAGTGGTGTATCCTAGTTTTGTGCTGCCCTAGGCAGGACAAAACTCAAGCGCCCCCCCTCGACCATCCCCACCCAACCCTTCCACGCGCCACCCCCACCCAACCCTTCCACCCTGCCCCACATTCTAAATACACACACACACACACACACACACATGCACTGACAGAAACACATACTCACTAACAGACACTCATTCACTAACAGGCAAACAAACTCACACTCACTAACAGACACACACTAACAGACAGGCACACACTGACAGACAGACACACACACTTACAGACAGACACACAGACAGACACACACTAAGAGACAGACACTAATAGACAGACACTAAGAGACAGACAGACACTAACAGACACACACTAAGAGACACACACTAACAGACAGACACTAACAGAAACACACTAACACTAAGAGACAGACACTAAGAGACAGACAGTAACATACACACACTAACAGACACACAATAACACTAAGAGACAGACACTAACAGGCAGACACTAACAGGCAGACACTAAGAGACAGACACTAACACTAAGAGACAGACACTAAGAGGCAGACACTAAGAGGCAGACACTAAGAGGCAGACACTAACAGACGCACACTAACAGACGCACACTAACAGACGCACACTAACAGACGCACACTAACAGACGCACACTAACAGACGCACACTAAGAGACAGACACTAAGAGACAGACACTAAGAGACAGACACTAAGAGACAGACACTAAGAGGCAGACACTAACAGACGCACACTAACAGACGCACACTAACAGACAGACACTAAGAGACAGACACTTAGAGACAGACACTAACACTAAGAGACAGACACTAAGAGACAGACACTAAGAGACAGACTAACAGACAGACACACACACTTACAGACAGACACACTAACAGACAGACACACACTAAGAGACAGACACTAACACTAAGAGACAGACACTAAGAGACAGACTAACAGACAGACACACACACTTACAGACATACACACTAACAGACAGACACACACTAAGAGACATACACTAAGAGACAGACACTAAGAGACAGACACTAACAGACACACACTAAGAGACACACACTAACAGACAGACACTAACAGACACACACTAACACTAAGAGACAGACACTAAGAGACAGACACTAAGAGACAGACACTAAGAGACAGACACTAACACTAAGAGACAGACACTAACACTAAGAGACAGACACTAACACTAAGAGACAGACACTAAGAGACAGACACTAAGAGGCAGACATTAAGAGGCAGACACTAACACACGCACACTAACAGACGCACACTAACAGACGCACACTAACAGACGCACACTAACAGACGCACACTAACAGATGCACACTAAGAGACAGACACTAAGAGACAGACACTAAGAGACAGACACTAAGAGACAGACACTAAGAGGCAGACACTAACAGGCAGACACTAACAGACGCACACTAACAGACGCACAGTAACAGACACACACTAACAGACGCACACTAACACTAAGAGACAGACACTAACAGGCAGACACTAACAGACAGACACTAAGAGACAGACACTAACACTAAGAGACAGACACTAACACTAAGAGACAGACACTAAGAGACAGACACTAAGAGACAGACACTAAGAGACAGACACTAAGAGACAGACACTAAGAGACGCACACTAACAGACGCACACTAACAGACGCACACTAACAGATGCACACTAAGAGACAGACACTAAGAGACAGACACTAAGAGACAGACACTAAGAGACAGACACTAAGAGGCAGACACTAAGAGGCAGACACTAACAGACGCACACTAACAGACGCACACTAACAGACGCACACTAACAGACGCACACTAACACTAAGAGACAGACACTAACAGGCAGACACTAACAGACAGACACTAAGAGACAGACACTAACACTAAGAGACAGACACTAAGAGACAGACACTAAGAGACAGACACTAAGAGACAGACACTAAGAGACGCACACTAACAGACACACACTAACAGACGCACACTAACAGACAGACACTAAGAGACAGACACTAAGAGACGCACACTAACAGACGCACACTAACAGACGCACACTAACAGACAGACACTAAGAGACAGACACTAAGAGACAGACACTAAGAGACGCACACTAAGAGACGCACACTAACAGACGCACACTAACAGACGCACACTAACAGACGCACACTAACAGACGCACACTAACAGACGCACACTAAGAGACAGACACTAAGAGACAGACACTAAGAGACAGACACTAAGAGACAGACACTAAGAGGCAGACACTAAGAGGCAGACACTAACAGACGCACACTAACAGACGCACACTAACAGACGCACACTAACAGACGCACACTAACAGACGCACACTAACACTAAGAGACAGACACTAACAGGCAGACACTAACAGACAGACACTAAGAGACAGACACTAACACTAAGAGACAGACACTAAGAGACAGACACTAAGAGACAGACACTAAGAGACAGACACTAAGAGACGCACACTAACAGACACACACTAACAGACGCACACTAACAGACAGACACTAAGAGACAGACACTAAGAGACAGACACTAAGAGACAGACACTAAGAGACAGACACTAAGAGACAGACACTAAGAGACAGACACTAAGAGACAGACACTAAGAGGCAGACACTAAGAGGCAGACACTAAGAGGCAGACACTAACAGGCAGACACTAACAGACGCACACTAACAGACGCACACTAACAGACGCACACTAACAGACGCACACTAACAGACGCACACTAACAGACGCACACTAACAGACAGACACTAAGAGACAGACACTAAGAGACAGACACTAAGAGACAGACACTAAGAGACAGACACTAACACTAAGAGACAGACACTAAGAGACAGACACACACTAAGAGACAGACACTAAGAGACAGACACTAAGAGACAGACACTAACAGACACACACTAAGAGACACACACCAACAGACAGACACTAACAGACACACACTAACACTAAGAGACAGACACTAAGAGACAGACAGTAACATACACACACTAACAGACACACACTAACACTAAGAGACAGACACTAACAGGCAGACACTAACAGACAGACACTAAGAGACAGACACTAATAGACAGACACTAAGAGGCAGACACTAAGAGGCAGACACTAACAGACGCACACTAACAGACGCACACTAACAGAGGCACACTAACAGACGCACACTAACAGACACACACTAACAGACAGACACTAACAGACAGACACTGAGATACAACCACTAAGAGACAGACACTAACAGGTGCACACTAACAGACGCACACTAACAGACGCACACTAACAGACAGACACTAAGGGACAGACACTAAGAGACAGACACTAACACTAAGAGACAGACACTAAGAGACAGACACTAAGAGACAGACACTAACACTAAGAGACAGACACTAAGAGACAGACTGACAGACAGACACACACACTAACAGACACACACTAAGAGACAGACTAACAGACAGACACACACACTAACACACATACACTAAGAGACAGACACACACACTAGCAGACAAACACACTCACTCACATTAACACTCACTTTTTTATTTTATTTATTTAACAACCCCCCCAGCCTCCCTACCTTTAGGAATGCTGGGGGGGGGGCTCTCCCTCTTCCTGGGGCTGTCGGTCGGGCTGCTGGGCTGGCTGTTAGGCGCGGGCGGCACTGGCGAGGGAGCACTTTCCCCTGAGCTCTCTGCTCAGCTCCCTCGTGCGCCGCCCGCAGAGTGAGGCTGGGAGACGGAGCCAGAAAATGACGTCATATTCCGGCTCCCAGCCTCACTCTGCGGGCGGCGCGCGAGGGAGCTGAGCAGAGAGCTCAGGGGAAAGTGCTCCCTCGCCAGTGCCGCCCGCGCCTAACAGCCAGCCCATCCAGCATATCTGTTAGCCGCAAAGCTAACAAGACATTTGCCCTGGGCGTTTGGGGGCGGCTTTTTTTGCCGCCCCCTGGAAAATGCCACCCAAGGCAAATGCCTTGTTTGCCTCGCGGCTAATACACCCCTGATCCTGAGGGTGGGGGCACCCTCAGGGCACTATAGTGCCAGGAAAACAACTATGTTTTCCTGGCACTATAGTGGTCCTTTAATGACTATATCTAGATTATGGTGTGAGCAGGATTAGGGTATGGGTTAGAATTAAGGTGATGTTTATGATTATATCAGATTAAATTCGATTTAGGATAAGAGGGAACTTGCTGGCATTTCAGATCTGGAATGCCTGTATGGGTGGGACAGTCTGATATTTTTCAGAGATGTTCTCTCTGTAATGGCACTAGATGAGCTAAAACCAGCTTGAGATCTGAGCGGGGACCCACCGAAGGGCAGGCTATTTCAGCTGCTGCCAGTTCTCAGTATTCTTTTGTGCCCTGTTTTTTGCTCTTCACAAGTTTAAAGGGTAATCCAGACGTGGACCCCTTGCTCACGGTACCTAGAGATGATGCCTAACAAGGCTGAAACGATCGTCTGGGGTTGCTGTATCTTTCGTGCAGAGGGAACTTGCTGGAATTTCGGATCTGGACTGCCCGTATGGGTGGGACCGGTCTGATATGTTTCAGAGATGAGCAGGCTATTTCAGCTGCTGCCCGTTCTCAGTATTCTCTTTTGCCCCGTTTTTTGCTCCTCACCTTTTATAGAGCCTCTAAAACCTGGCTCTGGATAGTGGATCTGGGTGCTTCTGGAGGGGGGCACCTTCCCTTCTTTAACAGCAAGAATTGGGTAAAGCCAATAGAACTTTAAATTTGTATTTCAACTCTAAATATAAAAACAAATAAAGAATTGTACCATAAAGTGCATAAGTATAAATGTCCAAATAGTGGCTGTAAATCCGAGACGCGTTTCGCCCAGGTGCAGTGGACTTTTTCAATCAGTATTACTGTTCTTTCATTCTTGCTGCTTTTAGATATAGGGTTCTGCATCCTATAGGTCCTTCTTCACGCTTAATCTCCAATCGCGAATAGTGGGAGGTCTGACATCTACACCTCCAGTTGATCAGGGTAATCTGAGGTGGCGTAGTGTCTCCACTTATGTAACTTCTGCTTCCACCGTGGCCATCTTTCTTGTGGGTATATACCAACAAACCTAAATCGGAAATGACGTGACAACATGAGTTTGTCCGTCATTTCATATTTCAAGTGCAATGTCCATTTTGAATGTGGGAATCAATACAAATGAAAGTCTCAATCGGGGACTGAAACGTTGATCTTTGGCATTTAATTTTTACTTTTTGATGTGAAAATAAAAATTACATTTTAATTGGAGCCTGGGAGTGCGGACCATCTTTTTGAATCTTCTGTATACATATGACCTGGATCCAGCACCCAGCATGTAAGCTAAAACTGCAATTTAAGCCTGTTGTGCAAGGTATTTTGAGCTATATCTATCTATATCACATAATGTGAAAAAAACATATGATGTATACATGTTTTGTTACCATAATAGAATAATTATTAATTATTGAATTAATAACTAATTTAATATATATATATCACATTTTTTATTAATTCATTTATGTTTTGTTTGTTTTTCTCACAAAAAGGTGAGACGACAAAATACTAAAGTCCCACCATATTTTCTACAGTACATGTTTAAAATAATAGTGCTACAATACTGTTGTTTATACCATTTGTCATTTTGCATTCATTTTCTATAAAACGCAGGGGCAAGGATATTTCCCTGCATGCCACAATAGCATTGCCATAAATAATGATTCTATTATGGTAACAAAACAGTTATAAATCATATGTTTTTTCACATTATGTGATTTTGCAAGAAGAAATAATTAGTAACTGGAACCATGGTTAATTAGATAAACAAGGCAAACCAATGTCTAGTAATGGATAATTAATATGTCTAATAATATTCCTAATTGAATTAATCACAAAAATAATTGTGCTCTACAATGTTTGCACAATAATGTTACCTGCTTACATAATAATGTTAAGCTAAAATTGTCTACTAGATTACTACACTTAAAATTCGTTATTATATATTCTTAATATTGTGCTGAAAGGATAAATAAAACATTGAATATGTTTTTTTTTATTGTTTATGATCAACATATTCGATAAATTCTCCTGGCACTCCCTCTAGTGGAAAAACTTATCACAAACTATTAAATACCAAAAGAAAAGATGTCTGTATCTGTACAGAAAACCAACAGATGTATGTGTAAACTTGTGCTTTGAAAGTGGAAGTAACTATAAAAAGAGTTGCACATGTGTAATGTTAAAGCATATGTGTGGTGGGTGCAATTCAAATATTTGCTAACCAAACTTTTCCAGACAAAATATTAACTACATGTACATGAGATATTTGTGAAATAACTGAACAAAAAACACAAAAAAGCATTGAAAACTGCATATACATAAAATTGCAATGACAAATAATAAGTATAAATGGTAACATTACATTATTATAGTAAGAAATAATAGCAATGTGACAAAAGGTAGAATAAATCAGTTGGAATACTTTTAAGCTTCAATCAGTAGTTTAAAGTTTGTATTCTCTGTTATCTGGTTAGCTGGCTTTATGGATTGAGGCTTTAAAGTGGCAGATTGTGTTATGCAATACTATGAAAAACATACTGTAGGAACAGTAAAACAGTAGCAAAGTAAATTTTCAACATTATAAAAAAACCTCAAGACAACATACCCCTCTTGATGCAATTACAAACTTTTTTTGCAAAAAGAGAGGGACTCAAATGTGACTAAGGCTACTGATTCAATGTATAGAGATACAAAATAGAGTAAAAACATCAGTCAATATTTAATGACTCCACCAACACAATATGATATTATATGAAATAATGATTTTAGAAATATTGTGAAATCAATAAATATATTTAACCCTGTTTTGCAAAAAGATTGCAAACCCATGGAGAATTGGTAATATATTTACAATTTTTAAAGAAAACATGAATGCGCAGGCAAAACAAATGTATTTCATTTCTTATGGGATTCATATTCAACTGTAGTTTATAACAGAATGGCACAATCAGAAAACAAAACATGGCAACAAACAAAAAAATTAAATTACACCTGTTCAAAAGTCTGTATACCCTTAGTTCTTAATACTGTGTATTGCAACCTTTAGCATCAATGACCATGTGCAGTATTTTGTAATAGTTGTCTATGAGGCCCCTAATTCTTGCAGGTGGTATAGCTGCACATTCGTCTTGGCAAAATGCCTCCAGGTCATGCAAAGTCTTTGGTTGTCTTGAATGAACCGCACGTTTGAGATCTCCCTAGAGTGGCTCGGTGATATTAAGGTCAGGGGACTGTGATGGCCACTCTAGAACCTTCACCTTTTTCTGATGCAACCACTGGAGTGTCAACTTGGCCTTGTGCTTAGGGTCATTGTCATGCTGGAAAGTTCAAGAGCGTCCCATGCTCAGTTTTCGTGCAGAAAAATTTATATTGTCTGCCAGTATTTTCTGCTAACATGCTGCATTCATCTTGCTATCAATTATCACATATTTTGGTCTTGTCATTTTCAATTATAGTGTGCCAGACACTGTGAGGCATGTCAAGATGTTGTCGGACATGCTATAACCAGGCTTTTTTGTGGTATTTGCGCAGTAAAGGTTTCTTTCTGGCAACTCGCCCTTGCAGCTCATTTTTGTTCAAGTATTGTCGTATTGTGCTCCTTCAAACAACCACAACGTCTTTTTCCTGAGCAGCCTGTATTTCTCCCGAGGTTACCTGTGGGTTTTTCTGTGCATCCCGAACAATCTTGGCAGTTGTGGCTTGGCTTGCCTTGGCTCGGTATTAAGAGATCCCCGAATTTTCCACTTCGTAATAAATAATTGAACAGTACTAACTGGAATTTCCAAGGCTTTAGACATCTTTTTATATCCTTTTCTATCTTTATAAAGTTCCATTACCTTGTTACGTAAGTCTTTTGACAGTTCTTTTCTGCTCTCCATGGCTCAGTATCTAGCCTGCTCAGTGCATCCATGTGAGAGCTAAAAAACTCGTTGACTATTTAAACACATACACTAATTTCAATGTAACCCTTTCAGGAGTCAATAGTACACATTCTGATCAAAACAAAATGTAAACAAAAACTGGAATTTGTGCTATATGTCTGTTCACCCGTAGTTCACGTCTTTCATATTATATGCACCCACACTTATTAGATATCAGTTTATTCAGGAGAAACAGGGCTTTCATTTCATATCAAATATTTATATATGAAACATAATCTATTATGAATAAAATAAAAAAAACTGTGAGAAATCATTTTTTTTTTTTTAATCTGTAGTTCCGCCTCACATTTTAGCTGTAAATGTCATAATACTGTTAGCTTTAACTGCAAAAAAAATGCACATATTTGTAATCAGCGATGTCTCACGAGTACAACAGTATCCCCCATTAACAGTTTTTATGGTGTTTTGGAAAGTTAAAGTGTCAAATATAGCCCATTCCATTTTTCAGTTTTTTCACATTTAAATTTTCCAGATTAGTAATGTTACCTTTGAGACCATGTGGTAGCCCAGGAATTAGATTTACCCCCATGATGGCATACCATTTGCAAAAGTAGACTACCCAAGGTATTGCAAGTGGGGTATGTTCAGTCTTTTGTAGTAGCCACTTAGTCACAAACACTGGCCAAAGTTAGCATTCATATTTGTTTTTGTGTGAAAAAAGCAAAAAACAAATATTTGCCCAGTGTTTGTGACTACTAAAAATGACTGGACATACTCCATATGCAATACCTTGGGTTGTCTACTTTTGCAAATGGTATGCCATCATGGGGGTAATTCTTATTCCTGGGTTACCATACGGTTTCAAAAGGCAACATAACCAATCTGGCAAATTAATGTGAAAAAAATGAAATGCAAGCCTAATATTTGACTCTCTTACTTTCCAAAACACCGTAAAAACTGTACATGGGGGGTACTGTTATACTTGGGAGACATCAATGAACACAAAAATAAGTGTTTTAAAACAGTAAAACATATTACAACAATAATATTGTCAGTAAAAGTGCCGTTCGTGTGTGAAAAATGCAAAAAACTTCACTTTAACTAAAAATATCATTGTTGTAATACAAGTTACCATTTTGAAACACTAATATTTGTTTTCAGCGATGTCTCCCGAGTAAAACAGTACCCCCCCATGTACAGGTTTTATGGTGTCCTGGAAAGTTACAGGGTTAAATATAGTGCTTGCAATTCAAATTCTCTGCACTTTTTGCCTGGGTTGTCGGGCATGTCAATCAAGTTTTAACTAATTAAATTACATAATTATGTTAAAATATTACTTAAATATACACGTAGAATTTTACTATATATACATATATATGTATTTAAAGTCTACGCGTACATTATTATATTTATCTGTATATATATATTTGCGGTTATTTGTATTTTATATATATATAAATACATATATATTAATAACAAAATACAGTTAGAATTAAATTACATATGTATATATAATTTATTTTAATTTTTTAACTATTTTATTTATTTATTTTATTATTTTATTTATTTATTATTGTAATTATACGTGTATATATAAATATAAAATATATATCTTATATATATATGTAACATCATTCTAATTGTATTTTAATACTAATATATGTACTTATATTAACATTAAAATACACTAGGTATGACGATACATATATATAAGATGTATATATTATATATATAATATATATATTTTATATATATATAGAAATACATTTAATTTATTTTAAAACATGTTTAATATTTTTTTTTTACACTTCCCACCAGCAGGGGGACTGTCTGACATTTCAGACAGTCCCCCTGCTGGCAGATCCACAGCCTGCTATTGGGGGCCCTGTGATCGCTCTTTGAGAGTGATCACATGGCCCCGGGGGCCTCATTTGCCGCGGGAGGGCTGCCTGGGCTGTTAGGCAGTCCTCCAGAAGAGGATCGCAGCGGAGGTAAGTAAATCTCACCTCCTGGGGGTTCTATGTCGCCGCAACGGCTTTAAAGCCCTTGCATAGAACGCTGGAACAGCATTAAGGGGTTAAAAAGCCCTAGGTGAGGGAAAATAACCTTTAGTTTAATTTTAACCTGTGTGTGTCACCTGTGTGTGTAACCTGTGTGTGTATGTAACAAGGCATACATTTAAGGGTATGTAAACCTTTCATCTGGGCCATTTGGGTGATTTCTGTTATCATTATGATTTAAAAAGGAGCCAAACAACTATGTGATAACAAATGGCTTCATATGATCATTACCTTTCAATAAAATAATTTTTTTGCATGATCAGTCATATTTTGAAAATCAATGCTAACATTTCATAATTTCTGCCAGGGTATGCAAACTTTTGAGCACAACTGTACATTACAACAAATGGTCACCTTACGATCCTCCATAAAAATATGTACCTTTAATGTAAGAGGACTAACTTTGCCAGTTAAGACATTTGATGAGTAGAGAAGACACCAAGTAGATACCAAGAAGCAGACATAGTTTGTCTGTAAAAGATACATTATAGGACTAATGACTATATACGAAGTTGGCAAACAGATTACCCCTTCCTTTCATGCTACTTCCTCCACTAAATCTAAGGAAGCTACTAAAATGATAAGTAAATCTACAGCATTCTCCTTACAACACCAGGATACTGATTCGCAAGGGAAATATGTAATCTTATTAGATCTGCTGAACAATGTAATATACACTATAGCAAATAGCAAATATCTGCATACCAAACACAAACTACCAGAATTTTCATCACAAAATCATTAATAAATTGTCAAAAATTTAACACGGTATAACAGTTCTATGTGGAACTTAATAGCTGGTAGCAACAACTCACAACCACAAAAATCAGGTATACCACAAAAGCATACCACAGGCCACTTATATACACACTACTCGGCAGTACATAATTCATCCTCAAGAATCGATGAATTCCTCATGTTAGGGTCCACCTTAAACCAAGTCACAAAATGTGATGCGGCAAATAACTTGGTCTGATCATGCTCCAGTAATTTTAGAACTCAAGTACCAGTACAAATTTAACCATCACAGCCCCATGAGAATGAAACCCTTCTTATTACAAGATACTACCTTCATGCAAAACCTATGTGAAGAACTACTGCATTATTTCAAGGACAACAGCACTCCAAACATGTCTCCCAGCACCATTTGAGTAGCACATAAAGCAGTGGTTACAGTGTCTTGCAAAAGTATTCGCCCCCTTGACATTTTACCTATTTTGTTACATTGCAGCCTTAAGTTCAATGTTTTATTAATCTGAATTTTATGTGATGGATCAGAACACAATTGTCTAAGTTGGTGAAGTGAAATGATAAAAATATGTACATAAAACTGGCATGTGCGTATGTATTCACCCTCTTTGTTATGAAGCCTATAAAAAGCTCTGGTGCAACCAATTACCTTCAGAAGTCACATATTTAGTGAAATGATGTCCACCTGTGTGCAATCCAAGTGTCATATGACCTGTCATTACATATACACACCTTTTTTGAATGGCCCCAGAGGCTGCAACACCTAAGCAAGAGGCACCACTAACCAAACACTGCCATGAAGACCAAGGAACACTCCAAACAAGTAAGGGACAATGTTGTTTAGAAGTACAAGTCAGGGTTAGGCTATAAAAAATATCCAAATCTTCGATGATCCCCAGGAGCACCATCAAATCTATCATAACCAAATGGAAAGAACATGGCACAGCAGCAAACCTGCCAAGAGACGGACGGCCACCAAAACTCAAGGACCGGGCAAGGAGGGCATTAATCAGAGAGTAAGCACAGAGACCTAAGGTAACCCTGGAGGAGCTGCAGAGTTCCACAGCAGAGACTGGAGTATCTGTACATAGGATGACAATAAGCCATATGCTCCATAAAGTTGGGATTTATGGCAGAGTGACCAGAAGAAAGCCATTACTTTCAGCAAAAAACAACATGGCACGTTTTGAGTTTGCGAAAAGGCATGTGGGAGACTCCCAAAATGTATGGAGGAAGGTGCTCTGGTCTGATGAGACTAAAATTGATATTCTCGGCCATCAAATAATACGCTATGTCTGGCGCAAACCCAACACATCACATCACCCAAAGAACATCATCCCCACAGTGAAAAATGGTGGTGGCAGCATCATGCTGTGGGGATGTTTTTCAGCAGCCGGGATTGGGAAACTGGTCAGAATTGAGGGAGAGGTGGATGGTGCTAAATACAGGGATATTCTTGAGCAAAACCTGTACCACTCTGTGCGTGATTTGAGGCTAGGACGGAGGTTCACCTTCCAGCAGGACAATGACCTCAAACACACTGCTAAAGCAACACTTGAGAGGTTTAAGGGGAAACATGTAAATGTGTTGGAATGGCCTAGTCAAAGCCCAGACCTCAATCCAATAGGAAATCTATGGTCAGACTTAAAGATTGCTATTCACAAGCGCAAACCATCCAACTTGAAGGAGCTGGAGCAGTTTTGCAAGGAGGAATGTGCAAAAATCCCAGTGGGAAGATGTGGCAAGCTCATAGAGACTTATCCAAAGCGACTTGGAGCTGTGATTGCAACAAAAGGTGGCTCTACAAAGTATTGACTTTAGGGGGGTGAATAGTTATGCACATTGACTTTTTCTGTTATCTTCTCCTTTTTGTTGTTTTCTTCACAATACAAAAAATACAAAAATAAAAAACATCTTCAAAGTTGTGAGTATGTTCTGTAAATTAAATGATGCAAATCCTCAAACAATCCATGTTAATTCCAGGTTGTAAGGGAGGTGAATACTTTTGCAGGACAAAAATAGCATATATACTGTCTAGAAATAGTACCAAAATTGTAAATTATACTAGCTTTAGTATAACTATAATCTTAATTTTATAACATGACAGGAGGCTGAATGTAGGATGTCCTGGAGAGAGACGCCCGCTCCAAAGGCGCCAGAGGCCGCCGGCCTCTAACGAATGCGCTCCGAAGGGGGAATTCACACCCACCAATGACAACAACCATTTAAGCCAGGGTAGGAGAAGAGACCAGCTTGTGTGGTTCCCCTTCGTATGAGAGGCGTCTGCGCTGGGTAGGCGAATCTGAGAGCATCGGACCTTGTCACTTCGCCGGAACCTTACCCTTCCGGGAGTGTGGTTCAGGGCCTTCACCCTTCCAATAGCGCTTGTGCGCTCTTACCTGATCTCTCCTTGGAGAGTCTGACTCAGCCGAGTCATCTGCCGTGTGAGGGGTCCATCTAGAGCCCTACTCTGGCTGTGTTTGTGGAAGGGCCCTAGCCAGGGCTTTTTCCACGGAGGCGGACACTGCCACATTGATCATCGCCTGTAAGTTCTGCTCTTGTGTAGAGGGCTCCATAATCGAGGAGTCTTAGGTAATGTGACACCTATGAGGCAAAAAGGACAAGTGTCACCAGCAAAAAAACTGGGGCAGCACCCCAATATAGTGGCAGAGGCAAGTAGGACAGCGCTTGCAAGGCACAAGCGTGAGTATGTAACAGCCAGGCCGGGCGTCCAAAGGGTAATGGCACAGACAGTGCAGGCCAAATCAAGGGGCACAGAAAAAGCAGGCCAATCAAGGGGGCACAGAAAAAGCAGGCCAATTAGTGGGGGCACAGGCAAAGCAGGCCAATTAGTGTGCACAGATAAGGCAGGCTATGGAAAGCGCAGACACAGCAGGCCAATAGTGGGCCAAGACCAAGCAGGCCAATAGTGGGCACAGGCAAGGCAAGCCATTAGGGGTTGGGCAGCAGGAATCAGATACATTTTATTTAACCATATAGGAAAATATACAAAGATGGAAAAAACTGTCAGGCAAAGGAAAGCCCCAGGGGAACTGTATACCCCCTAGGTGGGCCTCCCACTACAAAACCTATAAGTACTATATAAGTCAACCATGCAATCTCTCATAAAAAACGTGCATACACAAAATGCCAGAGGAGAAGGGCCACCACATGCCCTTAAGGCTGGGAACCAATCCCCCTCCCAGGTACCCAGACATAGGGGTCCCTGAGGAGGGGAGATAAGACAAACGAGGCCGGGAGCCATCGCTCCCACACGGCGGGTCCGCCCTCTCCACCCACGCTGCCTGTGAGAGACTTGCAGCTTGAGGTGTGGGAGGGAGTGAGAGAGGTCATAGGAAACAGCCCCCGGCTGCGAGAGGATGGGAGGCGGTTCACAGAACCACTCCCCGGCGACCGCGTGGGGGTAAAAGGAACCACCCAAGGCAATTTAAACAGGAAAAGGGGGGGGGCTGGAGAAAGACAGAGGGGAGAATGAAAACCGCCCCCCCACCAGTCCCCAATAAAAGGGGGAAAGAGCTACAGATTGCAGGAATATCTAAAAGCAACAGTAAAATATAACAAATACACCAATCATTTAATACATAATATACCACAGCCACCCAAATCGAACACGAGGCAGTGGTACTCTGACCCGTGCTTCATGTGGAGCAGCAAAGAAAGAAAAAGTAGTTGGTTGGGAGGGGACTTTTATAGTTCCTTACTTTTTTCTGATTGGTTGTTTCTCTCTATGTTAATGTGCTGCTGTGGAGTTCGAGTAAAGAGAGACTTAAGCAAATATGAAGCCACCTCTTATGTTATAAAATTATGATCCCAAAGGACATTAGCAATGAGTTTGCAAGATAACACACAGACCTATATAACCTACAAAATGACACCATTACACTCCAACCATTAGAGGAAAATATTAATTCCTATTTGGATAGGATTTCCCTTCCAACATTTACTTTACATCAACAACTAGCAACAACACAAGACCAATTGCTGTGGAGTGAGTCCTAGCAAAAATCAAAACCCTGCCAGTGGGCAAATCTACATGCCAAGATGACTTTTACTACAAAACATTTAAGGTACTGTTGGCACCCCACCTAGTCTGAAATTTACAGAGGCAATCTCGAAACAGCAACTACATAAAGATATCCTTCTGGTGCATATATTAACACTGCCCAAACTAGGCAAACCACCCACACATCCTCAAAGTTTTAGGCCAATTTCTTTCTTTAATACTGACACAAAGCTTATTGACAAAATATTTACCACCAAACTGGGTGGCCTCTTGCCCTATATTTTCGACACAATGATCAAGTTGGATTTGTAGCAGAGGGAGACAAGGAACTGAAAACACTCAAAAGGTACTCAGCATACTTTATAGCTTTAAAATCTCTGTAAGGAAGGAGGGGATGGGGGGGGGGGGGGGGGGGGGGGAGGAAGGTCGGTTCTCTACCTTGATGCAGAAAAGGTATTTAACCATCTCCACTGGAAATTCCTGGAGGCGATCATGCTCAAATTTAGAATACCATGTGGCTTTTTAGCAGCAGTAAAGGCATTGTACAACTCACCAGCAGCTGAGGTACTTAAGGCTGGGTTCTTCTTTGATCCATTTTTAATAACTAATGGAACAAGGCAGGAGTGTCCATTCTCATGTATGTGATGGCACTAGAACCACTAGCGGCAAATATCATAATTAATACTTCCATCTATGGAGTGCGTATAGGTAACAGAATGCAAAGCATACTTATTTACTTGAAGAAATAATCAAATGTGGGGAGAACTTGTATTATAAACTATGGGAATGGACATCAAACATGAAGTGCTATGCTGTCCACAAGCCAACATCTCCCTAGATTGGAGAATTGATTATGTATCTTTTCAAGGTGTAAAAATCTAGACAATTTATTTAAATACAGTTGAGAGAGGCTGCAAAAAGAATTGGTGAACACACTACAATCTTGGGAGGGCAAATATCTATTCTTGATAGGCAGATTAGCCTAATTACCATTTTGTGGGAAATAGTACAATTTCCATTTCATACAAGATGTGAACTGAGATTCAAGTTAGCTCCCCCTCAGCCCAATATAGCTGGGGGCTGGGGTAGTAAGGTGATGTAGTAAGGGTTTAAAGGCAGCAGTCAGGGATAGGGACTGTAGTGGGGGGACGGATGCATAAGGTATGGGGCAGTATTGTGGTGGTTAGGATAGGGGCTGTATGAAGGGGGACAGGGGCTGTAGTGTGAGGGTTAGAACCTGCAATAGAGGGGATGGAGCTGTATTGCGGGGGTTAGTGGCAGTACTGGGGGGTTCAGGGGCTGTAGTTGGGGGACTATGACTTGCAGTGGGGGGGCAGGGCCTGTATAAGGGGGACAGGGGAAATAGAGTGGGGTAAGAACCTGTAGTGGGAGGTTAGTGGCAATAGTGTGGGGTTAGAACCTGTAGTTGGGGGGTTTGTGGCAGTATTGGGTTAGGGACACTAGTGGGAGCTTAAGACTTTAGGGGATGGTTTAAGAAAATATATATATAAATTTAAACAAAAACATATAATATTTTTTCCCCACCCTGAGGCTTGTGGCGCTGTCCGTGAATTGCTCTTCGTGTACTGTGCCCGCTACTGTTCGGGAGTGCCTCCATGAAGGGACTTCATTCGCCTCCCAAACGGGGACCACCCTGATACCTCCATTTAGAATTTTAGTTTAGAATCCTTCGCACCTCGCCACATAAGTATCAAACCAAAAACCACAAGGGAAACAATTTATGAGTGCTACCCTGGATGGCCGCCATTTGTACAGATGAACGGCAGCCAGGGGGAGCGTTCATGGATTGTTTCCAAACTTGTTTGTTTCCCAAACAAGGACCTCCACAGTGCCCATTAGGAAGTTCACATCAATTAGTCAGGACGCTGCAACATAGGTGTGAAACCTCAAGGGAAGTAATTAATGAGTGCTCCCCTGGGTGGCCGCCATTCGTACAGATGAATGCCAGCCAAGGGGAGCATTCGTACCCCAAAAGGAGATGCTTCCCTTGTCTGGGTTTCACAGCAGGACCTTGCGAATGGAGACTATTTGATCAAGGGACTGAGGCGAGGATCCCTGAGATTGGTGTGGGGACTTCTGGAGCACTGGAGTTTGGCTGGGCTCTCATGAGCCAGTGAACAAATAGACCAGCTCTTTTCCTGTGGGCGGGCTTTTCTGTGTCTAGGAGACAAAGGGACAGTCCCTTTTTCCAGCGCCTAGACTCCCAGGCACAGAGGTTCTTGGGAAGAAGACCCCTGGCAGTTGGTGTGGGGAACACCTGACATTTAATAGTGGTCTTTGGGGACAAAGGAAACAAACTCCCGTTGCGCGCTGGGACCTTGGGGAGGATGGTGGCATGTGTCTTTGTATGTGTGTGTTATGCATGGGGTATGCATAAAAGCCATGTGTAGCTAATACAATTGTGTTGTACATCCAGGACTGTGTGTCATCCAGTTAATGGGGGGAGATGGGTCTCTTTGTATTATAAATGGTTCCTGATCAGCTGAAGGAAGGGAATCAGCGGAGGTAACCAGTCGGGTTACTCGTGGTCCAGTGAAATGCATTAGAGCATTGTCGCGGCAACCGATGGCAATGCTCTACTACAGCTTTGGCGGGGGGAGGGAACACAGCGCCGGGCAGGTCAATCGCTCTTTTCAGATCAGCAGCGCTTCTGTCCTCAGTGCCGCATGGCGTGGATGCTGCTGCAGCACACGTAGAAGTGCTGTATGAAGCGTCGCCCCTAACAAATGTGTGCCGTAGGCCGGTGCCTACTTTGCCTATAGGCGATGCCGGCCCTGTATATGGAGGAGAAAGTAAAATGGATGGCATTAGTCACCAAGATGTCTGTAAAAGGTTGATTAAAAATAAGATATGCTATCTTTTAACATTGTAATAGACTGTTTAGTTTTTCATAGAGGCAGCTCTTTGGAAAGACTAACTATAGTGCAGCATAATTTTCTGTTTTCTGTTAAATGTTTATTGAAAAGTTGGACCTATAGCAACATTTCAATGAGTTGTAGGAGGTGCAGTGGTGGCTGCATAATATAGCAGTATTATGTTTATGTAGCAGTCATAGCCCATCTATAGCGGCAGTGCCCCACCAGTTTTATATAGGGAAAAAATATTTGCAGCAGTTTAGAAACACTAAGATTTTTTTTCTGGAGGGCAGTGTGGCCAACCAATAATATGGGAAAAATTATCATCCCTTTAAATTGTGATTGGTTTCAGTTCTACATGGCCCCTTTCTTTTAAACATCTAGGCATGTTAAAATATGGGGGAGGTTTGGAATCTGCCCTGCTTCAGCAGGTTTGGCACATATCTAGTCTCCTTTAAGGAATTTCAGGAATTTCCATTGAGACTTGAGACACCTGAGATACGCATGCTGTGCTAGTTGAAAAGCTGTGAAGGTTCAAACTGCAGGACTGTGTGCTGAGAGCTAATAGTGAGTCAGGAGCAGCTGATATGTTTGGAGTCTATTAGTAGCTTGGTACTTTAACCATCTTATGTTTCATAATGTCAGCAATATTTAATAGAAAGCTATAGTTATCAAAGCAGGAGCATTCAAGTTATATAAATACCACAACGAGACAATGTTGCGTGGAATATGATTCTGAGCCACTTAAAATAAGCTGGCTCAGACTAGGCACTTTATTGGAGGACCCAATGGATACAAGAAGTGGGTCTGGCAGTTCTTTGTCCCTTCGTCTAACACCTTTTACAGATCCAGGATGCAGGAAATAGGTCAAGATAAAATAAACTTTATTGGACAAGTAAACATAATAGCGATACCTATTTTGTATTGCATTATAGAAAACAGTTCTATATACTGTATTTCTATTTTATGTGGTTTATATAATTTTCTACAAAGTATAATATTTGGTGTATACTTCATTTATCCTGCCCTTAGCAGATTTAAAGACACACACACACCATACACACTTGCTGCACCTTCCTCTTCCTGAATAGCTTGATCTATTTCATTAAGTTTTATTACTGGCACTATCATATTTTAATCCCGATTTTACTATAACCATAGTACTAGTGACATCATATTCAAAAGCCATTTTTGGTTAATCAGCTCCTGGAATAATCACACCAAGCATAGGGTGTGATTCCCTCTACTATATTTCTTTGGACAGGTTTTTGGTGAATTCCTGTCTGTATCCAGTTTTGAACAATATACCATAAGTCCGACTCCTTCATCCCTGTGTGTTGCAATAGGCATACCAGATCAATATATAAATAAAATAAGACCTCTCTCCAAATGTAAAGAACACTTTGCGCGTTTCGGCGCAATGCCTTCATCAGAAGTAGGTTGCTCCTGTTGTCCTCCATAGTCCGTCTTTTAAATCTGTAGGTTTGCGCCCTTTCCCAGCTGTTCCCGATATTGCCGATCTTACTTCCGCATTCGTCATCAGATTGTAATTCGCTGACGTAATCACTTTGCATCGTGACACAAAGTGATGACGTCAGCGAATTACCATCTGCTGGGTAGGGTAGGATTGGTGCAAGAATTTTACATTTTATAAAATACAAATAAATTTTGCTGCCCCCTTCCCCACCGAAACAAATGCTTCACCTGTGTGTCTCTTAACCCACCTTTTGAATTCCTTACCCCTTTTTGTTTTTATATCCCATCTTTTGTGTCTTACACCCCCCTTTAGTATATCTTATCAACCATTTTTCACCTTTTTGTGTCCTTTTTATGTCTCATACCCCCTTTTGAGTCTCCTTTGTGTGTCTCTCACTTCCCTGCAGCCACTTTGTGTCTTTCGCTCCCAGCTCTCTCCCAGTGTCTCTTACTCACCCAAAGCCCCTTTGTATGTCCCTTACTCACTGATAGTCCCTCTATGTGTCTTTCTTCCTACGTGTGTCTCTTTCCCCCAGCACCTTTGTGTGTCTGCTTCTCCCAACATAGCCCCTTCTGTATGTCTATTCCCCTATGGACCCTTTTGCATGTCTCTTTTTTCCCTTCCCCCTGTGTGTGACTCTCCCCTTAGCCCCTCTGTATGTCTCATTCTCTCCTTCCACAGCCCTTTTTTGTGTCTCTTTGTCCACCCACAACACATTGTTTGTGTCTTTCTTCCTATCCCTGTTCCTGTGTGTGTGTTTCTCACCAAATGTATCTGTGTCCCCTCAAAGCCCCTTGTGTGTTTCTCTTTCACCAAGTTCCTTTTTTATATCTATTTCTCCCAGAGACCCTTTTGTATATCCATTTCTCCATCTGCAGCCAATTTTGTGTGTCTTTCCCTTCTTTTGTGGTTTCCTCCCTCTCCTGCGACTGCTAACCTCCTTCCATTCCACGTATCTGAGCAAACAGTTCTAGAGGATCTTTATCTACACTACACAAACTGACTGGAATGAGATGATCTTTATCCATACTATACAAAGTGACTGGCAGGAGGAGGAGCACTGTTAACTTCCTTCCTGCTGGTCATCCATAAAATTGTGTTCCCCAGGCCTTTGCGACCTTAGATGGCTCATGTGCGCAGGCCCTGGACATGTGATTATTTTAACTAAATGTTAAACTCATCTTGGTGACTGGAAAATGCTTTAAAAAGGTGCCTTTGATGGTAAACATATTGTAGAAGTCACAAACACAGGAATATTCACAACAAACATGACAACAAGTGTTAACGTAAGTAAAACAAGGAAAATGGCACACATTAAAGGGACACTATAGTCACCAGAACAACTACAGCTTATTGTTTTTGTTCTAGGGAGTATAATCATTCCCTTCAGGCTTTTTGCAGTAAACCCTGTATTTTCAGAGAAAAGGCAGTATTTACATTACAGCCTAGGGATAACTCCACTGGGCACTCCTCAGATGGCTACTTAAAGACGGTTCATGGGGCAGTGGTGCATAGTGTGAAGCACTGTCATTCAGTGTCTCCACTCTCTGCATGCAGACACTGAACTTTCCTCAATGAGATGCACTGAATCAATGCATTTATATGATTAGCTAAGTCTGTTTTTGGCTTGTGCTGGCTCTACCCCTGATCTGCCTCCTTGGCAGTCTCAGCCTATCCTATGGGATTAGCACAGATAATCACGTCTGATGATGTCAGCCAATCAGGCATATCAGGGGCACAGCCAGCAGCTGCAGACTTGAACTAAAGAAATATTGTACTATATGTAGCGGAACGGGGGGGGGGGGGGGGCGGGGGGCTTAGATAGTGGTTTAACACAATAGAGTTAGGAATATATGTTTGTGTTCCTGACTCTATAGTGTTCTTTTACATTTTATTTTCTTTATATGATATATAGCTATTGTGACACTGTCCTAGTATCCATGTACAGGCCTATGTAAGTGGCAGTCCACGGCTACCAAGAAAATGCCTGGTAATTGCCACAGTTCACTGCTCCAAAATTCAACTCGGCAATGCAGAGCATCAATATCTGTTAGGTAGCGCTGGAGAACCAGAATATCCTGATTTGGAAATTGAATACTTTCTGTAATAGTTCCAAAACAATTTGAACCTTCAAACTGCATACAGTCTCTAAATGATGGATACAAGAATGTGGCAGCATTATTTTTTACAGAAAGTGTAAATGCTTACTTTCTATGCTATTTCAGACTGTCTGATAGTGCCAATTAGAGTGTTAGAGAATATTAAAATAGGAGTGTCTGAGTGTGTGTGTAACAATGCTTGAAAATGCTTGTCAGAGGTCATCTAACTGTTTGCATTTGTATGTCTGTAAGAGCATAAAATGAACTTCATGTGTGTGTGTAAAGTGTTTAAAATATTACTTGTATAATACTAATAATAACAAAAATAGAAACAAAGCAGATATTGGACAACACAGAGCACTCAATATTTCAATGCACTTATCATAAAGTATGATAGAAGAGGTGATATCAAAATAGGTTCGAGCCCAGTACTCCCCAAAGCCCAGTCCCTAAACACCGGCAACCCCAATCCCTGTGACCATTGCTCTTCAAACACTCACAGCACAGATGTATACATAAACCCATAGATACACAAGCACACACTAGCAAACATAGGCACACTCAAGTATACACAGGTGCACACAAGCACATACGCAGCCATATATTGACACAGAAAGGCACACACATACACAGACAGGCACACACAGACATGCACTGATACAAACACATACATTTGTAGACAAACACACACTTAAAAATAAATACAAAAATACTACCACCATTACTGATGCGGGAGAGTGGCAGAAGTTTAAATATTTAATGCTGCTCTGCTCTCCCTGTCGGCTGGTCTCCTCCTGCAAGACATGGACTTGTAAACAGCAGTGATAGAGGCAAAGGGGTATGACATCATATTCCCAATGTTTCTAAAAAGGGCTGTTCTAATGTGCCTCAAATTCTATTGGTCACACAGGCAGCCTGGAGTTTCAAATTGTAGATTTTAAACTGCTCTGTGCTGCTGTCTCTGACCAGTCAGTGACATGAGTCTCAGCAGTTCTCAGCCAAAACTCCCATGAGACTGGGCTGGGGGAGGACTGGTTATTATGGACTCCAGGCTGTGTGTAGGGCTTAAGGATTCCCAAGTCCCACAGCCCTTGTCAACAAACATTGGAAAATAGGAAACTGGATTTTCTTTTCAGAAATAAAGGTATGATATACTTTTAACTTACGATCCATGGGTATTGATGTTTTTTTCTTTAAGTCAAGTCTGGCTTAATTTCCAAAGTTTAAAGACTATATGGGTATGTTAGAGTATTTCTTTAAATTTCTTGAATGAGAATATTGTAGAGAATATTAGAGAATATCATGGAGTGAAGGGATGAATATAGTGCTTTGACAATGTGTTGTTCAACTAATATACCACAAGATGGCATTTTCTGCTTAACATTTAAATGTATTTGTTTCATAACTATAAAGCTGTAGATACATTTTTAATATTCTTTAAATAACCCCTTACGGATGGAGACAATTGTACAAATTCTGAACCAAAACGAAACATGGAATTTGAGCTATATGTTTGTTTACCCATAAATGACCACTTTCATGTTAAATGCACCAACACGTATTATATACCATTTTGTTCAAGAGAAAGGGAGAGATAGGATTTTCATTCACATCAAATATTTATATATTTATAATTAAAAATGAATAAAATCTAAAAACATTTGAGATATTAAAACATTTTGCTATTTTCCAAATTCTGCGTGGCGTTTTAACTGTGAATACCATGATACTGTCAGTTTATACTGCAATAAAATATACATATTTGTGTTCAGTGATATCTCAGGAGTACCAGAGTTTTATTTTTATGGAGTTTTGGAAAGTTATAGGGTAAAATATAGTGCTTTTCCCATTTCAGTTTATACACATTGAAATTTGTCAAATTGGTTTGCTGTGCCCATGTTGCCTTTGAGACTGTAGGGCAACCAATGGCATACCATTTTCAAAAGTAGACAACCCATATTGTATGTCCAGTCTTTTTTAGTAGCCATGTAGTCACAAACCTTGGCCAAAGTTAGTGTTCGTATATTTTTTGTTGTTGCATTTTTTCACATAAACTCTGCACTTCCAGTGACATTATTCTCATGGAATGTTTTACTGCTATAAAACACTCAGATTTATGTTACCCTCATGCATAGGTTTAATCAAGATTTGGAAAATTACATGCTGAAATATAGGGCTTGCAAATAAAATTCTCTGGACTATCTGACTGGGATGTCAGGAAGGTCCCTCAATATATTTTTTAATATAATCACTTAATTATGTAAACTGTAAACTAAGGGGGGGCAGTGAGGGGGCAGACCTTGTGCTTTGTCTGGGGCCCTAAAATTTCTGATGGCGGCCCTGCATTGCATAGCATGGGAAAGTAATGGGAAATGGTTAAAACGGGTCACATATTGGTAAAGATCTCATCACAGCTAAAAAATTGTAAACACTCTAACTGCTACATTACAATAAACTAGCCTGACATAGTAGATAAATTAATTTTTGTTTCTAACTGTAATATCTCACTAATTTACAGGATTATTTATCAGAAAGGACAAAATCTGGTGAAAATTACCAAATTCTCATATTTACTAAAGCAAACTACATTGGAATTCTTTTGGGCTTTCTCATCCTGGTCCTATAGAATTCAGAAGATTCCCAAAGCACTAGTTTTAATAAAATTCAAAACCAAATGCATCCTGGATTTAAAATGTTTGGGTCCAGATTTCAGCAAGTCAGCAGTGTTTAATCCAGGTGAATTCCTTACCAAATTCAAGCCTATTCAATACCTGAATTGCAATATATGGATTTTGCAGTCGGAATGGCCCTATATGCACCCAAATGGTTTATCTTCACTGAGTAAAGTGTCATTCAGACTTTAGTGAATAGCCCTGTAAAATTAAAAACATCAATAAAATAATAATTAATGTAATTGTGAACCTATCACAAATGTTTTTTTTTTTTCTGTTGATGTTTGATTGGGTTAATTTTTGCTCAGCTGAATCATAAGACTCATAAGTCTTGTACATTGCAAGGACATCACATATGTAGTTTTGCACCTGAGTTTGCTCTCTCTTGTAATACGTTAAATCCGGGCGCTCTAAGGCCCGGTAGTGTGGCTTTTGGACCCTCACTTTGTGGGTATCCTTTTTCCTGTGTGTAATAATGAATCATGTAATAGTGTGTAATAGTGAATAATAAATCCACAAATCGCGCTTAACAGCCGATCAAATATAACATCCAAGCGGCTTACGTTTCCAGTAAGCAGTCACCAACCGTGTAGTAAATCTCCCCTCCAATAACGAGACCAAGCTCCGCATTGAGGGTAAAATAAGAACTGGCTTTACTGTGGGCTACCGGACCATATTTATGAAGGTCTCCCACTTGGTGGACACTCCCCTAGGGGTCCAAATGGGAGACTGCAATGACAGACAGACATATAACACTTTCAGACATACAGGCACAAAATATTCCCATAATGCATCCTGGTTTCCTCCCCTCTGCCCTGGAGATAATCGAGAAGTAATTCAATTATCTCTAGGACAGAGGCAAATTGCCATTTTAAATCAAACACAAAAACAATTTAAAATAAATAAGTATACAACTACCGAACATATTACATCCGTGCAATGTATCCCTAGATAGCCTGGATCTGAGTGCATATTCTTAGCGAATAGCGCTCAGATCCCATACGCACAGTTCAATTGCCATGGAGTCAAAGTCTCTTACAGTCTTTTGGTATGCGATTGACTCCATGGGACGGCTATCTGGGTTAAGTCCATTCGTGTAATCCAAACTCCCGAATGGCCGATGGTCGCATGCCTTGTCGACTGAGAAGGGCGGTCGGTGGTTTCAGCGGTGTTCGGCAGAAAGAGTGTCCGTTTTTAGTTCCATAGAATCTGCGCCGAACACCGCTGGTCTTTCGCATGGTGTAAAATGGCCGCCACCTCGTGGTCGGCATACGAACAACGACCACCCTGATTACGGTTAGAATGGAGAGGTGTCTGCGGTTAACCACAACATTCTAATTGGGGCCAAGAGGTTAACCAGCAGCAGACTTCTCTCCTGGGTGGCCGTCCGTTCGATAGTTTTAATCGGTTATTTCATGAAACAAATGAACAGGGGTATACGGACAGGCGAATAGACGAAAAGGGGGCAAACAGACGAACCAGCAATCTTAGTCTATACAGATGGGTCTGTCACAAAAGTTGTTGTGGGAACTTGGCAACTTAAGAAGTGGTAATCAATATGAAGAGAAACATTTAATTTTACACCTGGTCTGATGAATTATGATTTCTTCTAGATCAGGTTGATGGATGGGTGCATGTGCTTCTTCTACTTGGGGAAGAGATGCAGTTTGTATGTGTGGCGAACAGAACCTAGCAATTGGCTCCTGCTTGCCAGCCTCCTGCCTCAGGAGTATGGGCCCTGCAATATACCTTTCCCAATGCACTTTAACAGGCTCCGCTCATGTGATTTTTGTACTTTTCTACTCCAGAAAGAGAGACCGACCGTTAGCCCTAATTCCCTGGAGCTGTTTTGGGCATAGGATCATTTGCATGATCAGTCAAAATTATGACTTCCATGGAACCCCTGAACCCCTGAACTGATCTGGGGGATTTTTGAATATGTTGGTCCCCCAGATTGGGGCTATCAGGGGATGTGACTTCTGTGCGGTTTCCGTGTGTTTTGGGGGTACTTCCGGGATGTTGTTAAAATGTAAGTTTTCTGTGACTGGAGATAATTGAGTTTAGTACAGTTCCTGACTTAATTATCTCTCAGGCATAGGGGAGGGACTACCCTGTTTTGTGTGGGAGTGTCCTGGACCTGGAGAGCCAATATAATTATGTGTATGTTTTACTGTATTCTCCTCTCAGGTCCAGTGGAGAATGCCCTTGAAATATGTATTAGAAAACCCCTTGCATGGGGAGTTGCATATAAGGCTGCATATGGCTCCCATTAAACCAGTTTTCCTTCACCCTCAACATAGAGCCTTGTGTCATGCTTGTAGGGAACAGTTATAACAGCTTTATCACTAGCTCTTGTAAGAGCTATCCTGCTATACTCTCTGGAGTAGGAGAGGTCTACCCACTGGAAGCTGGATCCCTGAATTGGGTCCAGGATGGATGGAGGACCACGAGACCCCAGCCAAACTGCGGCGGCAAAGGGTCTACAGTGCTGATGATGTCTGGTGTAGTGTTTGGAAGTACTCGGAGTTACTAGGAACCAGTGATTGGCAGAGGCACCCAGTCGGGGTGCCAGGCGGTCCGCCACATCTGGTTGGCAGTGATGGGATGGCTTCCTAGTGAGTATAGAAGCATCCTGGAGACACTGGTATCATTGGATTTATAATTGAGGGCAATGCTAGCATTCGTGCAGTGCCCCTGGTTGCACAGGAGATCAGCGGAATAGAGCGAGCTGGCCTCCAATCAGCATTCACACTCAAGGACGAGAGTGACCTCGAATGGAGGGATGTAGCCAGGGGCAATGCTGGGAAGATGCCCTGGAAGAGATACCGTTTCAGTGAGAAGAGAGAGTCCCCAGTATAACACAGCATTTGTTGGTAGCCCAATGGATGCTGCTTCTGAGAGAGCAGCCCAGGGCAGAGCGGTAAGGCACCTTGAATCCCTAGTGGAGTGGGAACTGATCCTGGATAATTCGTATGGGCACTGTAGTGGCAGGCAGTACAGCAGGATGCCTGTCTGGCAGAGGGCGCAACACTGGAAGGGAAAGGCTACAGTGGCCCTGGCCTGTTATGGAAGGCCCTTGAGGATGACGGCAATTTCGGCAGTCCTGCACAGTCACGATGCTGGGTGATTTATGCCTACCAGAATGCAGTGTTACAGTATCCCTCAGTTCAGGGGCATGGACCTGACCTTGCCCACCTGGCTGACATGGGTACTAGAAAGAGACTATGTGGAGCTGTTAGACACAGGTCAGCTACCCTACAGTGGCGCAGAGCAAGAAAACTGGGTGGCAGACCCAGACCTGCCACACTCCGGATGGGAAGAAGTGTCTACTGTAAACCCTGCTTCACAACCAATTCCAGAAGTAGGGGACCTTATAGACCGGGCCTAGGAAGACCCCCAGCCTGCAGGTGGAGATAGGACCGAGGTCTCTCCACTGGCTCTACAGGGCTGCTGGGTAGTCAGCTTAGATCCCCAACTACAGACAGAGATACCAGGGGAGAAGACAGCTGGTCCCTCTACCCCACTACAGACTGGTCCTGGGAGGAACCCCAACTGGCAGGTGGAGATGGGCCAAGGTCTCTCCACCGGCCCTACAGGGATGCTGGGCAGCTGGTCCAGATCCCCAACTGCAGACAGAGCTACTGGGAGTAGGGACAGTCGGTCCTACACCCCAGTGGCAGCAGGAGATACCGGGGAAGGAGACAGCTGGTTCCTTCCACCAACCACAATGGGAGCTCATGGAAGTGGAGACGACTGGTTCCACTCCCCAGCCGCAGTACCTGTTAGCAAATAGATAAAATTCTTTCAACTAAAATAAAATAAAAACTGTGGTCTGCCCTGCGTGTTTCATCCCTTTTAATCAGGACTTCCTCAGGGACTATACAGTTAACCTTTATTTTATTTTAAAGAATTGTATCTATTTTCTATTTGCAATAAAAGCTGCATTTTTTCAACCTACCATCTGGAGTCTTGCATTGCAGTGGTGAACACCGATTAAGAAAGGGAACCATCCAATTACAGCGCATATAATTTTATTGAATTGGTTTATACTATGTTTTGTATATTTTTTTATTTTTAGCTTATCAGCTGTGTGACGAAAGAGACTTTGCTATGAACAACCACGAGGTGGCGGCCATCTTGTTCGCATGAATGCAGGCATCGATGTTTGGGAATGAATCTCATGGACCTATCCACTCCCCCCCACTGCTATCTGGGGAGGCACCCTTTGAACGCTCGTTTCTACTACATTCTCGTGAGTGCATCCAATTACAGCGCATATAATTTTATTGAATTGGTTTATACTATGTTTTGTATATTTTTTTATTTTTAGCTTATCAGCTGTGTGACGAAAGAGACTTTGCTATGAACAACCACGAGGTGGCGGCCATCTTGTTCGCATGAATGCAGGCATCGATGTTTGGGAATGAATCTCATGGAACTGAAATCACATACAGAAACTCCCGAACACTGCTGAACTTCCATCATCACCTGTGTTAATTTCTATTCAGCTTAGAAGGGCACTGTTCGGTGAGATCATTCGTCTAGATGAAGGGAACAAGCTTCAGGGTAAGACTATTGACTCCGTTCGGTAGTTGGTTCATTTGCAAACTACTGAACTAGCCTGGCCGCAAGCCCTGATTCTCTGGAACTGTTTTGGGCATGAAACCATGCCTGCGGTCAGCCAAAAAGAGACTTCCAGGAATGTCCTGAACCCCTGCTCTGATCTGGGTGATTTTAGGATATGTTGTTCACCCAGATCAGAGCAATCAGGGGATATGTTGTATTTTGGGGTACTTATTGGACTTTATAAAAATGTGTTTTTCTTTTTTGGGGATAATTAAGTTAATGTATTATCTACCTTAATTGTATCACAGGCAGAGGGGAGGGGTTGTGTACTGTATGTGGGAGTGTCGTTCATTGTTACGTTGTTTTATTGGCTTGTACACTTTGTGTCCCTGTGCCCAACAGGGTCCACCTAGGCGTCACCCTTGTTGGGAAACCTGCATAAAAGGCCAGCTTGTTTCCATTAAAATGGAGTTCCTGTTTGACCTTTAATACGTTGTCTTGTCTCGTGATTGGAGGGGAACTGCTATATTCACTCTGGGGATTGCTATACTCTGTATACTCCCCTGGGCTCTAATCACAAGCTCTTCTAAGAGCTGTTCCTGCTACACTCTCCTTGCTGTAACTATCTTTCCCACACGGTTCTGGATGCCAGAGGTTCATACAGGGTAGAAGGAAGATGGAGAGATTCCAGTTAAGCTACGGCGGTTGTGGAGCCTGTGGTGCTTGTGGTGTCTTGTGTGGTGCTTATAGTCCTCAGCATCAGCTAGGAAGCATCTGTTGACTGAGTTGCCCAGACGGTTTGCCAGGTGATTCGTTAAAAAGCTGTTTCCCATCTGTTGTATATACATGCAAATTTCTTGGTGCCAGATACCACAGGACGTTTTCAGAGGTCTTGTGGAGTCCATGCCTTGATGCATTAGAGCTGTTTTTGCAGCACAAGGGGGGGCCTACATGATATTAGACAGATGATTTTAATGTTGCGGCTGATCAGTGTTAGTTAAAAAGTAAATCAAACTTTATGTATGTAACAAGCATGTGTCATTCAAATGAAAAGCTTGCATGACAAAAAATAACCTAAAAGTTATGGCAGCCGGATGGACCCAAAAACGTACAATCAGGACCTTAAAGCAAAACCCAGATTTAAAAAAATCCAAATTCACTTGCTGCGAGAGTTAATCATGTTGGGCTTGGCTAGCAAGTCACATTTAAAAGTAGGGGAATATCTACTAAACAGTAAGCAACCAGATGGTGCTCTCTGTAACTGAATGTAGCAACTGGGCAGAGCCCCTAAGAAAAGATCAATTCCATAAGAGATTAAACTTGCCTTCCATAGTGCTTTCCTACAAGCCAATCAATTAGAGCGCATAGATTAACATTTCCAAGTATGGGAAGGCCTCTAAAAAGTTTTTTTTTTCCCACCTTGACATGTTAGTTGGTGTGCTTGCAGAAAAAGATTGATGATTTTTATTGCAGCTTACTTTTTCTTTTCTTTTCTTTCTTATCAGATTTCTATGATTTGGTATTTTTATTTTTAATAATGACATCAGTTTTAATGGATTTTTTCCTTTTTTTTATTTACAGCTATTAGAGTTATAATATCTTAGAGGATAGTGGGATACCCACATGGTTATTGATTTATAGCCTCCATTTGCCCCTCATGTGTGAGGGCAGAGTTAATTTTAATATGTCCATCATGTTTTATTATAGAGCCCCTACCCACTGACTGCTGAATAAGGCAAAGAGGGTGGACCTATCCACTCCACTTTTTTGAAAAAAATAAAAAAAAAATAAAAAAAATCATGCACAATGCCAAGTCATGAGGTGGGGTCTTTCTAGGGAACCGGGCAATAATAACTGTCACATAGTTGGTGAGAGTATACTAAAATTGGGTCATATTGGCTTTAACTTTTTAATGTGCCAGACACCAACATGTTTTTTTTTTTAACGTTTTAATGGTTAACTTTCATACTGCCAAGTTTTTTTTTTTTAGCTATTTTCCTACTGGCTGCTTGTGTTGCCAGCAGGCAAATACTACAATTATAATTTACTTCTGCTTTCTTTATAGATTTAATTTCAAATTGTTACTTTGTAAATTTTCCTTTGCATAAGGTTTGGATGCTAAAATAATTGATTTTAAACCAAACACCAAATGTATCTGCCCAATTCTGCAGATTTAGTGGGGTCGACTGAAATCCAAGTTGTCACTCCATTGGGAATTCCCTTATTTTGGCAAAATGTTGTCCATCCAGACAAAACCTGATGTTAGATGTTTTTGTTTATACTCCATTTACGATAAATCTCAAAAGCAGTTTGCTTAAATATACAGTATAAAGCTTTACTTAGGCGGTAATAGGTTATTAAGGTTTGCACTAATATTTATAGTCTATACATTTATATCATAATTCTATTTGTGAAAAGCTCAGTTGCTAATTATGATAAAACCTATATTATTATTATTATTATTATTATTATTCTGCAGTGCTTTACAATATTTTTAAAAGGGGAAATGTAATAATAAATGAGATAAATACAAAATGTTTACAAGGCAACAGTAGGTTGACGAGGGCCCTAGACGAGGTGGGTTTAAAACACAATAGAACCGGCATTGAGGGGGATAGCAACCAAATAAGGTGGGTGTGAAGCAGAGCTGGAGGAGAGAGTAGAGTGATGCCTTTTTAGGAGAGAGCAGGAGACAGGTATGTGAGATAGAGTTTACTCTGGGAAGCCATAGGCTTTCTATATAAACCAATTATATTTGTTTAAAGCTCTTTTTTGGATTTAGATGTAAATACACCAAATGCAAAAAAAAAAAAAAAAAAAAGAAGCTATCTGTGACAATACAGACTTATATCGTCCGTGGGTACTTCCACTAACTTGCACAGCTGATCACTAAGTGATATGACCTGGGCCTGGAGTCCCTTTATCCACCAGCATTCGCATTAAAGCAGATCTTGGATAGTTACAGCAAGGAAAGAGACAACCAGCTTCTATCTTGGTACAAACAGCAACTGCCTTTATTTTCAAACAGCAACTGCCAGGCAGATATCATAGCATGGGGATAGGCTCTGCATCTTGTGTCATGTGACACACTAAAGTCTCTTTTTGTCACACTGTCATTTAAACTTTAAACTAATCAGCTGAATCTGCTGGGACCCACCTAATCTTTTTTGCAGTAGTACTGAATATAATTAATACAGTGATTCAATTTTAACTCTTTGACACTAGATGTCAGTATCATGCTAAATATAATATAGCTTAGCTACAAAACTGCATGTTCTGTCAACTTGTCATTGCTACAACTTTTAATATGAGTATATCAAAGTATGACAATTTTACATTTAAGGCCACATTGAGTTAACTGTGAAAGATTATTATTATTTGTTTTAATTTCTATTGATATTTTTAGTTGCAGAGGATTTCACAGGTAAAGTTTAACAGACAAAACTGTTCTGCAACAATATGTGTGTTGGCATAAGATATAACATTTTTAGTTTTCAATTACTGTTATTATGCTATTAAAGTTTAATATCACCATCAAAATCACAATTCTAGGATTTAACATAAATTAATGTAAATACCAATATTACCAATAACTTCGATGTTCTGCATGTCTCTTGGTGTAATTCAGGGATGCCAAACTCCTTTTCTATAACAGAAGGGACCAAATAGTCTAACGTTAGTGTGTGTGTGTAATCTAAAAATGATACTATAAGATAAACACAAAATTTAGTTTTTAAATAAAAATTGTATTTTCTTGAAGAAAAAAGTTATCCACCATTACATTTTTTGCAGCCAGGGAATTACTAACCAAATTAACAAATCAGCTATGGACTGTTGGATGGAGGCTTAAGGGGACCCATACATGGTTAAGTCAGACATCTTCCCTACATGTTGCATCTCTAATCCATTTTATGTGATGCCTATGTGGTCACTCAACTCAGCAGGTTTCCTTGATGAAAAATACATGATGAAATGACAGGTACCTTTAGGAACTGAAACCAGTCTGTAATAATTTTAAATAATAATATATGCCATTAACAAGGCATAATAAGGTTAATGGTTTAGAGGCACCACTAATGTGTAGGGATAATTCTTTGTTATATCTAGTGTCTGTTATACCCTTTTACTTGCATTAATTAATATATTAAATTAACATTTAATATTACAATGTTTTCTGTATTTTCTATCCACATATTCGACCACATTACCAAGAACTATAACAAAATATTATTTTTGTTAATTATTGCTTAAATATTATGTATTCATTAAAATATTAATATTCATATTTAAGCCATGCCACAACACAGTCTTATGCTTCCAAATTAAGATTTGGGAAACAGGAAAAATGTGAGTTATTGGTCTCTGGCGTGTGTTCCAAGTTTGTTCTACCACCAGTAAAGCTGATATAGCTCAGAACATTTGGAGCGAGAAATATGCAAGAGAGCTTCCTAGAAACTGTAGCTACAAAACAACTTGAAACATAAAAAGTATGAAGATATACATAATATATAGTTTATTAAAAAGTTAAACATACAAAAAAATAATAAAAACAAAGAAAATAGAAAAATCTGCCTCAGATATGAAATATTTTGATAAAATGACATCATCAATAGTCAGAGACATAGAGGATGAGCATTCATCTCAACATCCTTCAATAAAGACTCCAAAAATATGAAGATTCCCAATAACACTTTCTATAATGTAAAATAGGATTCGCAAAATCAACAAAAACTAAAAAAGGTGTGCTATGTCTTTAAGAGAATAAATACATATTTTTTCTCAATAAAGTGAAATTAAGGTGCAATACAGAATTATACTATGCAATATAAAATCCGTGTAAAATAGTGATATCTCAAAAGAGGTAAAATCATTTGTGCTAACTTAAAGAAAAGAGCACTTACAGTTTTCGCAACTTAGTTGTAAATACTTCTCTCCAACATTTAAAGTATGTATAATACAAACAAAAGGAAAAGGAAAAAATATAGTCTAATACAGTAGGGTAATATCTATTTAATATATAAAGATAGAATCCCACTCACAAGTCGAGAGCGTGAATACCGTCCCCTCAGTTTTTGCCGTAAGCTTGGCGTTACCACGGACTGCAGGCCTATGAGTATTTCCTGGAAGACGGAGCTTCATACGAGATGGGAAGTGACAGCTTGCACGGGTGTGATGACGCGTTTCTCCTGTAATCGGCTTCCTCAGATCACACTCCCCTTTGCTGCTCTCATCCTTTTAAGTCTGCCCAGATAGGCATATTGGCTCCAGAGTCCATGAACTTTATGTAGAATAGTCTCTATGTTAAAAGTCGTATGTGCTCTTAATAAATGTACATCTTCTAAATATTAAACCAGATACACAAATACTATACACACTCCTAGATCTAATGAATAAAACAAATAATTAATACAAAACACATAATATATGACCAACATATACTTCATGAAACACTTTATATGAAAAATCTAATAGTCATAAAGATATTAAAAAATCTTAAAAAGGGGGAACCTACTATTCACTAACAAAAGGGGAAAGACATTAGTATTGTATCAGAAAACAATACAACAAAATATTTTACATTATCTAAAATATATTTAAAAATACCATATCTATATAAAATTGCTTTCTAAAAAATATATAGTCAGATAAATTGAATTACATTCATATTAAGTTTCTAATAGATAGAACCCCGTTGGATTTTAAATAACTATTTTTCTTTTAACTCTTCCGGACGTCAGCGAGGTAGACCTAATGTGCATGCGTGGCAATGGCTGCGTTCGCATTAGGATTTTCCCATGGGAAAGCATTATTCAATGCTTTTCTATGTGGATTCCAATGATGCTGGAAGTCCTTATGCATAGTGTGAGGATGTCCAGCTACGTTTAGGTGACCTAAAGTCGCCTTCAAGCCTGGAAGTCCTCTTGTGGCTGTCTGGAAGTATTATAATGCTGCTAAGTTGGCTCCTGCTTTTAAATTTAACATGGATCTTTACAGGCCAGGGTGGCTGGAAATGGAAGCAGAAAAGATTCAACCATATTCTATTAAAGATCAGTTATGGCTGCCTTTTAACAGACATCCTAAGAATAAACACGTTTCCTGCAACCAAGTTCATCAGTGTGTGGGATATTATTTTTAGTAGTTTTAGACCATCTGCCAGTTTATCGCGATCAATGCCATTATGCTTTCTAAATTATTACTTACCCCCTCTAGATTTAACATTTTGTCACTCCCATTATATATATAATTTGGATAATTTATTTTCAGGAAATTCTCTTTTAACATTTGATATATTTAAAGAAAAATTTGATTTAGACGATTCTATATTACCGAAATATACTCTAACAACAGACAAATTGAAATAACATTTTGAAATATTGAAGGGAGAAGGGAGGGTAAGGGAGATAAATCATTAAAAATATCAAATTTACTAAAAATGTATCTCCTCAATCCAAGTCATAAAGGCATAATCTCATTTGGCTATTTCCATATTTCTCCTATGCCCACATCCAAATGATCTTTTATGGAATCATGAGAAAGGGATTTGGGAGTTTAATATAAACTGGAGGATTGGATAAATTGTATTCCTGCCTTGAGAGGTATCACTCATTGTGCTAGTCATCATGAGAATCATTTTAAAATTCTCTATCATTGGTACCTGGCTTCATCATGCCTTCACAAAATGAATCCTAGAGTCTCCAGTTGTTGGAGGGAGTGTGATGAGATGGGTATCATTTCAAACAATTAATTGTATTGCCCTAAACGCGTTAGATTCTGGAGTGATATTCATAAACTTGCTAAAACTGTTGACCTAAATATTGCCACCTTTACATCGGAACTCTGGCTCTTCCAAAAACTCCAGAATATGTTAGTGTAAGATTAAAATGAAGACCTCTTTAATTGATCACTTCTTTGCAATGGACTTCTATGTAATTTAGCAATCTCTGTTTTGTCTTGCAATCTCTCTGCAGTGCTGGGAAGAGGTCACCATGACACAGACACAGACACATGCTGCTCACAGTAAACATATCCAAAATGGTATTGCATATCACAGGTTATATTGTGTTCTTTAACAAGGCATGATTGTATGCTTTATCCAATCAGATAGTTACACCTGGTCTTAATGTATAGGGAGGGTAGTAAAGGGGGGATGAGGAGTTTTTGACTGTCCTGCTGTTATTAGCTAGATCAGCAGTGTGGAGGGTGTTAAATTAGGACTTTACTCAGTGGCGGACTAAGGGGGGGGGGAAGAGGGGGTGGTCCGCCCCGGGTAGGGGGGTGCCATAACCCAGGTCTGAGAGCTAAAGGAGGACGTGTGAGTTGTGCCCCATGGCAGCTGGGGTGTCACACAGCTCACAGGCAGAGACAAGCAAGCTGAAGTGGCCTCACAGAAGTCTGGGGGTGGAGCTATGGCCATTTGGGGGCGAGCAATCCGAAAGTGGGGGCGGGGCTTAACACGGCCCTTACCCGCTGCTGTTACTGCTGCACATGGAGGTGCAGCAAGAAGAAATCCCTGCTCCTCCACATAACAGGCTCCAGCCAGGGAAGGACTTTAATGAATCCACTCCTCCAGCCCACACTGTCTGCAAATAAGTAAGGGAGTGTGTGAGTGTAACTGTCTGCCTGTAATTGTGTGTGTGTGTGTGTAACTGCCAGTAACTGTGTGTGTGTAACTAAGTGTATGTGTGTGTAACTGTCTGCCTGTAACTGTGTGTGTGTGTGTGTGTAACTGTCTGCCTGTAACTGTGTGTGTGTGTGTGTGTGTGTGTGACTTTCTGCCTGTAGCTGTGTGTGTGTGACTTTCTGCCTGTAGCTGTGTGTGTGTGTAACTGTCTGCCTGTAACTGTGTATGTGTGTGTAACTATCTGCCTGTAAGTGTGTGTGTGTGTGTGACTGTGTGTATGTGTGTGTGATGTCTGCCTGTAACTGTGTATGTGTGTAACTGGCTGCCTGTAACTGTGTGTGTGTGTGTGTGTAACTGTTGTATGTAACTGTGTGTGTGTGTGACTGTCTGTCTGTAACTGTGTGTGTGACTGTCTGTAACTGTGTGTGTGTGTGTGTGTGTGTGTGTGACTGTCTGTAACTGTGTGTGACTGTAACTGTGTGTGTAACTGTCTCTTTGTAACTTTGTGTGTGTGTAACTGTCTATCTGTAACAGTATGTGTGTGTGTGACTGTCTGTAACTGTGTGTGTGTAACTGTCTGCCTGTAAATGTGTGTGTGTGTGTGTGTGCGTGACTGTCAGTCTGTAACTGTGTGTAACTGTCTGTCTGTAACTGTGTGTGTGTAACTGTCTTCCTGTAACTGTGTGTGTGTGTGTGTGTTATGGTCTGCCTGTAACTGTGTGTGTGTGTGTGTGTGTAACGGTCTGCCTGTAACTTTGTGTGTGTGTGTAACTGTTTGCCTGTAAAACTGTGTGTGGGTGTAACTGTTTGCCTGTAACGCTATATATGTGTGTGTAACTGTCTGCCTGTAACTGTGTGTGTGTGTGTGTGTGTGTGTTATGGTCTGCCTGTAACTTTGTGTGTGTGTGTGTGTGTGTAACGGTCTGCCTGTAACTTTGTGTGTGTGTGTAACTGTTTGCCTGTAAAACTGTGTGTGGGTGTAACTGTTTGCCTGTAACGCTATGTATGTGTGTGTAACTGTCTGCCTGTAACTGTGTGTATGTGTGTGTGTGTTTGTGTAACAGTCTGTCTGTAACTTTGTGTGTGTGTGTAACTGTTTGCCTGTAACAGTATGTATGTGTGTGTAACTCTCTGCCTGTAACTGTGTGTCTGTGTGTGTAATGGTCTGCCTGTAACTGTGTGCGTGTGTGACTGTCTGTCTGTAACTGTGTGTCTGTGTGTGACTACATGCCTGTAACTGTGTGTGTGTGTGTGACTGCCTGTGACTGTGTGTACCTGTCTGACTGTGTGTGACAGTCTGCCTGTGACTGTGTGATGCTGCCTGTAACTGTGTGTGTGTGTGTGTGTGACTGTCTGTCTGTGACTGTGTGTGTGTGTGAGACTGTCTGTATGTTACTGTGTGCGTGACTGCCTGTCTGTAACTGTGTGCATGTGACTGTCTGCCTGTGACTGTGTGATGTTGCCTGTCATGTGTGTGTGTGTGGCTGTAACTGTGTGTGTGACTGTATATGTGACTGTCTGCCTGTAACAGTGTGCATGACTGTGTGTTACTACTTGTAACAGACTGTGTGTATGACTGCCTGTGACTATATGTGTGACTGTCTGTCTGTAACTGTATGTGAGGGGGTGCAGGGATTTTGTAGAAGGGACAGGGGTTTTAAAAAGTTTACAAATTTGTGCAATACATTTGAAAAAAATGTAAAAAAAGAACACATTAAAAAAGTTTAGTAGGTTTTTTTTATTTTTGGAGGGGGGGGGGTGCCAAACCCAGGACCCGCCCCGGGTGCCACATGCTCTAGGTACGCCCCTGACTTTACTGTTGTTACTATGCAAACATCAGTAAGGGCCTAGGATTTAGGAAAGAAGGTATTAGGTCCAAACTTGTAAACAACAAAAAAAAACTTACTATGCTACAGCTTTGAAGATTAGTTCAGGGGTTTCTTCACTAACATATTAAAAATCCAAAATCATAAATATTATAACATTCCATCAGTTATTAAAGTGGACAGAGTAATAATTGACACATTCTTATAGAACCAACATACTACATTCCCAGATATTGGAAATCACCTGCTATACCCTTTACAGTTGAGGTACTAAAGTTAGCATTAGAAAATAAATCTTATGATATGGCTATTAGACAGCCATCTTTACTATGGGATCAGCTTAACTATTTCTGGACTGAGTGGGAAAAAATATTATTGTTTATAATTAAAGATTTTCAAACTTTAAATTATTTGTTGTACAAACTTGTTTAATAAGTTTTACATAGATATATTATAATTGTTTTATCATCATCGATAAATATAGACATATCAATATTGTACAAAAATATTGTTAATTCAGATGGATACTACCCACAAGTTTCCCCTTTCCAATTTTTTGTTATTGTTCATTTAATTAATATATTTTACATTTTAATGTTAAATACCAGATTAAAAACTATTTGAAAAAAAAAAACATGCAAGACTAGCAGTTGGTCGCAATGCATGCACAAATGCGTTCCACCATGTGTGAGGTGGAACCAGATCTATAGAAGCATCAGATTAAAAATCAATTGAGAACTTGAATTTATTCAAGGAGACCAGAACCTCTGGATCTAATAGGAAAGAGCATCAGAATGCAAGTGCACAAATCGGCATGCGTCCCACCACTGGAATGTCATGGAACAGCTCTTGCCTTCTCTGGGTCTGGCGCAAAGGGAGGGGAAAAAAAGCTAACACAATCAAAAAAGAAGGGAAAGGAGGCCATTAACAAAAAAGGTATCAAGATTTTTATTCTGTTGTGTAAATGGTCCTTCATTCCTCCAGGACAGTCAACATGGATGGGAAAGCCAAGATACTTCAGTACTCCACAATCAGGTAAGTGTTCCCTATACATGAGTTATCACCTAAGTGGATATGGCACTTCCAGCTGCTACCTATAGGGCCACTGCAGTATAATTTCCTGGTCACTAATGGGAGAATCTCTTGGTGAGGTGTCATGTCCTAAGGCTCAACTCCCCATGGCTAGGAGTACTCTTAGACCCTAGTTAACCACAAAAGAAAAAGAGGAGGTGAGAAACATCCTATGTCCAAGGGAAGTGAACAGGAAGAAAAACTGAGGAAATAAGGGATAAAGTCATTTCTTATTTAATTAGGTGTTCCTGTCCAATTAAGGAGAGGGAAGAGCTATACCCATCTGTAATGCTGACATGGATATACGTGGGAATTGATGATTATTTTTTAGGGGACAGCCACTAAATGCTGATTTTATTCAAAGGTCAACTGAGAAGCAACCAATAGAGGTTTAAAAAGAGTAGCAGTAAAAATAAATTCTTTACTGCTAAACAGATTTCTTCGAGATACTTTGACTGGTCACTTACGCTACAGTGTGGAAGTGTGAAAAGGCTTTGTTTTTCTAAAGGTGAAAGGAGTGAATGTATCATCAGCTGTCCAGTGCCCACTGACTTTTTCCTTTTTTTTTTTTGCATAATCCCTTTATTTTTAAAATAAATTACTTCTGCTTTTAAAAAACAAACAAAAAAAAACAACTTTTATTATAGCAGTTTTGCCCCTCTTATCTGACTCTCGTGATGTGGCTGCACTTGCTATCTGCACAGATGTAGGTTGAAAAAGCTGATAGAGATCTGATATGTTCCAACACTGAAGGACAGTTAGATATTCTTTTTCTCAGCATAAGGTGGCTTGGGCAATTGATGACCCACTCACCACTTCCACCCTGAGAATAATGAAACACCCACACATTTAGTATGTATAATTTGTGACCATACTTTAGTGTGGAAAAAAATACTTATCCCAACTGCAAAACTCAGCAAGGCACAGCATGACCTCTACAATCAACGCCAATTGAAAAAATGGGAGCAGCTGCAAAAGTTATTTAATTTGTAAAAAATGTAGGATTTAAAAAGAAAAAAAAGAAAGAAAATGTGATTGGGCAATTAATGACCCATTTACCTGTTCAACTTTTTAGTTTTTTAAAAAAAATCCCTTTTCTTCAAAAGAAAAGATTACTGCTGCTCCGAGGGTTATGCATCTTCAAAAACTGAAGGATAATCACTAATTACAGACTGGATGTGTGGGGAAGCTTTCTTCTTATTAGAGTGGAAGGGATGAGTCAATAGCCCACTGACCTCTTTTGTTCAGCTTTAGAAAAATTCACTTTTTTCAACTAAAAATCAATCTTACTGCAGTTGCTCAGCATATTTAATTAATACAAGATTGAAAATAAATAAACAATTAAATATTATCATAACGTTATCACTTGTTTTTAGTTTTTCAATGTTTTTATTTAAAAATATGTATGTATATATAATTATGCCAAGCTGACAATTTAGGCTTTGCATTCCAAAAATGGCTGTTGTTGAGTATCCACTAGTAATTAATTTTGTATTGCAGCACATTAATATGCACCTGTTTTCCTGCAGTTTTTTGGCTTGCCTGAGTAATTCCCCAAATCTTTTTCATAGAAGATCTGTGAACAAGCTGAACTGACACATGAACAAGCCACATTTTATCACAACGGTTTAAGCGGTCGACTGGGTGTTCGCCGTTCGTATGTGCGAACGCGTAGTGGCGGTCATCTTTAGCAACGAACATGTACAGTGGTGTTTGGTCGTCGAGTGCATGGAATTATAATCGGACACTTAACGGCGTGACCACAGCTGGGACTTTAATCTCCACACACGTTCAGTTCTATTCATCTGGGAAGAGCGGCGTTTGGTGGAATCATACTCCCAAATGAGGAGCACATGACCAGTGTATGCCTGGACTGTTATATTCGTGATTTTATTATATTTGGTTCTCCCAAAAGAGATCGACTGCACAGCCTGAATATATGGAACTCTTTTGGGCATGTGCCTCATTTGAGGTCGGTCTAAACTATATCCGGTGGCGTTTCAGCTGCGTTCGTGGGATCTGAGCGCTTTTCAGATATGTCCAGGCTATGCGGGGATATAGGACTTGAGGGGGTACCTACTAAATATGTATTTTGGGTTTTTTGTTATGCACGTCCTAGACCTGAGAGTTAGTGTAATTATTTGTGTGCTCTTACTGTAGTCCCCTCTCAGGTCCAGTGGGGAATGCCCCTGGAATATGTAATAAGAAACCCCTTCCATGGGGACTTGCACATAAGGCCAGTTTTGGCTTCCAATAAATCATTTTCTGCTTACCCTCCACATAGAGTCTCATCTCATGTTTGTAGGGAACAGCTATACCAGCTATACCGTGTTTGGATTATCGTGCTTTGGATTATGATAGCAACACTCTGAATAGAGGGAAAAGAAAATCCTTGGCGGCGAGACCCCTCTTCCTCTCGGGGTGGTCGCAACATCTGGTGGCAAATGGTGGGATGGTTCTTGTTCCCCAGAGAAGATGCTGATCTTGGATGCAGTAACAGCATAGCGAATGGAGAGTCAGTGCACGCAACCGAAGAGAACCACCTTATAGGATATTTTGGAGAAACGTGGGCGAACGGCGAGCAATCATCCCAAGATAGAATTCATTAATGAATTGCTGGAGGTGGATCGTGCTAACACTCTACCTGAACCGATGCTACCGAATGTGGAGGAAGACGAAAGGATGTGGACCATTCGGTTATGACTAACCCTGTTCGGTCCAAACCCTCCCGCTGACATCGTGATGCAGGTTATGGCAGCTGTAGACACAGAGGACCTAGCTAAAAAAGAGTGCCAAGCAAGATTAGCAGCTGCCCCTTGGAGCCCCCTCAACTCTTCTGGGGGTGCCACAACAGTACCTCCTATAGAGGACAGGCCCCAGCCGCCCACTGCCTGGAAGTTGAATCACAGCCGGATGAGTGCTGAGGGTACTCCATGAGGCTGACCCCGTTCAGGCAGCTAACCGGGAAAATCGACAGAAACACAGACAAGCAGTATAGGCTCGAGGTCGGCATGAGGATTAAGGGATACCGGAGCCACCATGACCCTGGTGCAACACCACCTAGTACATAAAAATTAACACACCGGCAAACTTTCGCTGTGCGGGTGGCAGGAGGAGCGGTATATCGTCTACCCACATATCGCGTTCTCCTGATTGGGGAGTTGGATCTGGCATGGTGAATATAGGGATAATTAAGGATTTACCTGCGGAAGTATTACTAGGGAATGACTTGGGACCCTTAACCTCAGCCTATGTCCCCAGGGAACCGTCGGAAGCCCAACCCGTGACCACCCGTCTGCAAGCTCAAACGGCAAGAGCTGGCCCACATGTCATGGAGACTCAGGAAAGAACTGAATCCCCGACTGTAATTGATTCCAGAGGAGTTTGGGAGGGAACCCGGGAAGACCCTACCCTTCACAAGTATAGGGGCTAACAATGAACAGAGGGAGAGAGATTTATCTGGGAGCAGGTTATACAGGTTAACCAAGACCCACAATAAAGTGGCAGCCCCATCCCAGAAGCAACAACTGGTAGATCCTAGGAAATACCTGAGGGAGCTTCTCCGTATTGGGCATGACATCCCTTTAGCCAGGCACCTTGGCGTATGCTGCACATCCCATCTAGTGACACAGAATTTCTTCTGGCTGGGAGTATCGAGGGGTGTAAAACTTGTGATACCTATCAGCGAGTAGGAAAGAGCGGGGATCACCCCAAAGCTCGACTGCTATCCATGCCCATTATCGAAGAGCCTTTCAGCCGAATATAAGCGGACCTGGTGGGGCCCCTACAGAGGCCCAGTCCATCCGGTAAGAAATATATACTATGCTACTCGCTATCCAGAAGCAGTCGCTCTCACAAATATCCAGGCAGACACTGTTGCCAATGCACTAGTTAGGATATTTGCCAGGGTAGGTATCCCCAAGGAAATTCTCTCTTACCAAGGAACCCAATTAATTGTGGATCTGACCCACCAACTGTGGATTGTGTGTGGCATCAAGCCCATCCAAAGTTCCCCCTACCATTACCAGACTAACGTTCTCTGTGAGCAGTTTAACTGCACTCTCTAGCTTCCTATAAGGCGAACTGGGCAGCTGCCATCGTCTGCCCTTTAAATGCTGCAGCTGCCTGAGCGCTTCCTGTCAGTCCGGCCCAGTACAGGACGGAGAGGAGCTCGGCCATGTTACAGGGAAGGGGAGGTGAGGAGAAGAAGATTACAAGGAGGGAGGGGGAGAAGATTACAGTGAGGGAGGGTGGGAGAGATGTCACTGGTGGGAGGGGGTGGGGGCGGCAAATCTTTCTTTTGCCTAGGGCGGCACAAATCCTTGCACCGGCCCTGCTGACAATCACAGAGACTTGGAGAGATTTCTACCGCACCTTCTCTTTGCATACCAAGAGGTGCCGCAGGAATCTACTGGGTTTTACCTTGTCGAGTTCCTCTATGGGAGAAGGGTATGCGGTCCCCTTGATCTCATTGGAGATCACTGGGAAGTGGAAACGGAACACGAGGGGACCCCATCGTACTGTACGTTTTGTCGTTCTGTTGTTCTGTCTTTTTGTCGTTCTGGGACCGCATGGAGCAGTTGGCCAGTATGGTAAGGGAGAACCGTGAGGCGCCCCAGGGGCAACAGAAAGCTTTGTACGATAGAGGGGACTGGCAGTATACGTTCCAGGTGGGACAAAAGGAATTTGTGCTAAAGCAAGTCAAAAAGTACAAATTGCAAGCAGCCTGGCAGGGACCATATAAAGTAGTAGAACACCTCTGTAATACCAGGTATGTAGTCGCAAGCTGTGCAGAGGAAAGGATATGGAGGTCCTTTCATATAAATGTTAAAAGAATATCAAGAAAGACAGGGAGATATAGCCACAATATGCACACCAGCTGGGGATAACCCAGAGAACCTTCCACTGCCTGACCTTTTAGAAAGAGAGCCCCAAACTGATCTAATCAGCTCCATTAAAATAGGAGACAGGTTAACGACCCTAGAGACAGACCAAGCCCGTTAATTACTGAATTCTGAAAAACGACTGACATTTTCCCAAGAGCCCAGGTATACCAATGTAGCGGAGTACTGATTTCCCACAGACTATTTCCGCTGGTAATCCAAGTAGAGCTCAGGAACAAGTAGTAAAACCCAAGAGAATAGCATCCATAGTCAGCAAAACAATCCAAGGATATCCCATCACCTCTCCCAATGACTGGATGACACACAGTATCAGGAGCAGAACTGATCTTTTATTCCACATACCCTGCTTATATGCATCTCTCCAATGCAAGGGAGACACCCACAATAATTAGTACAATAACTAATCAGATACACGTTACCTCCCACACATCTCCTCCCCTCAGCTTAACAGATAATCAAATTATACTGTACATACTTTCCCCCAGTTTCTGGATGTACCCCAAATATACCAGGTATCCCCTTATAGCCCTGATCTGGGTGAGCAATATATAAAAAAATCACCCAGATCGGACCAGGGGTTCGGGAGTTAGGTGGAAGTGTTCATTTGACAGACCGCACACGAGGCAATGGCCGAAATCAGTTCCACACATTTTGGCCTTGTGGTTGGTCTCCGTTTATGAGGTAAAATACATGAAAATCCTTGCCATCCATGGTTGAGCTGGTTCAGGGGATTCATTTAGCCGAACGACGGACTGTTCGGATGTTTCGTTCGACAGTTATGGAACCCTGGAGGTCTAAGCGGTGTTCGCGTAGTCGAGTTTCCGATTTGATTTCCTGACACTCGATGACCAGACACCGCTGGGCGTTCATATGCTAAGATGGCCGCCGCCATGTGTTCGTATGCCGAATGGCGGCCACCCAGGGAATACAACAGTGTGTTCGTGCCTTTTCTAATAGGTGTAATAAAAATGATGGGAGGTAAATTGAAGCCACGCTTCACACAAGGGTGGTCTGGTTGTTCGGTATTTTGGTTCGTATGTTGAATGAAGCAGTTCACTGAAGTCTTTGAGGCTTTTTACCGAACAACCAGACAAATGCTGTTGTATACAATACATCAACACAAAAGTTGCCAAATAAAAAGGGAATATGATGGACAGCCAGAAGATCTCTGCTACAACCACAAAGCGCCGCTTCTGTATATCTGAAGCAGTCCGAGAAGAAATGCGGAAGGAGATACAGGAGATGCTACACCTAGGGTTTATCGAGCACTCTGACAGCCCTGGGCTTCGCCTGTGGTCCTCGTACCAAAGAAAGAAGGGACCACCCAGTTCGTGGACTACAGGTGATTGAATGAGCGGACCACCACTGATGCGTATCCCATGCCCCAGGTAGATGAACTATTACATTGTATAACCAGGGGACATTATCTGACCACCATCGGCTTATGAAAAGGCTATTGGCAGATTCCACTGGCGGAAGATGATATCCCCAAGTCGGCCTTCGTTACTCCGTTTGGCTTGTTCCAATTTAAGGTCAGGCCATTCGGGATGAAGAATTCCACCTTCCAGCATATGGTGGATAGACTGCTCAAAGGATTCCAGGATTTCGCCTGTGCGTACCTGGATGACATTGTGAACCGCTGCAGTGGTTTGTTGGCTTTATGGTGGTTATGGTGTCCGGTGCGGTGCTTATGGTATTCAAGGATTACTAGGAAGCAGCAATTGACGGAGGCCTCCCATGAGGCCAACTCATTAAAGGTATATTCATCTGCTTATAAAAATGTGGTTAATGGCATTTACTGTCCTAATAGGAAAAGTTGTGACGAGCAGCAACCAAATCAACAGAAGGGTTAATGCTGAGCAACAATTATGCAAATGGGAACCTGGTAACTGCCTTTGAGGTCAAAGGCCGATTACAGCCTATCAGATCTAGAGGAGGGGTATTTAGGCCCAGTTCTCATCCTGCTCAGTGCCCTATTGTGGTTTCCCTTGTTGTTGTCCGAGAGCGCCTTATTGATTCTGGTTATTCTGGTTATTTGACTTTGCCATTGTTTTTGACTTCCCTGTTTTCTGGAACCCCTGACTCCTGGCTTTTCCTTATCGTTGTGTCTCTTTCTGTATCCCTTGACCTCGGCTATTCCTGACTATTCTTTTGTACGTTAGTCCGGCCATTCTAAGGTCCGGTATACGTTACCTATCAGTCCTCTGTGTTACACAATTCTACGTGCTGGATCATTCTGGAATCCTGACACTACAGTGAGCCCTGGGAGGAACACTTGGTTCATGTAGGGGTAGTACTGGATAAGAAACTGTCTAAAACCGGACAAGTGCCACCTGGGTATGGCAGAGGTTCAATATTTGGGACACCGGATGAGGTGTGGGAAGCAGAGGCCAGAACCTGCTAAGAAGTGGTTGCTAACTGGCCCACACCCCACACCAAGACCCAGGTATTGTCCTTCTTAGGGACCACTGGTTACTGCAGACGCTACAGTACTCTAGCCAAATCCCTGACTGACATGAGGAAAAAGAGTTTACCTAGGATGGTCCTGTGTTTTCCCACATGTGAAGCCGATTTTCAGTCTCTTAAATAAGCTCTAATGATTGCTCCTGTCTTTGCTGTCCCATTCCTTAACAAGTGTTTTATTGTGCACACAGATGCTTCCATGTTTGAAATGGGGGCAGTACTAAGTCAAGTTGGAGAATTACACTACTTGGTTGTGTTGGTATTACACTACTCCTATACCATGATACAAGTATCCTTCATTTCTTAATTCCATATATCGATTCCCCTTATACAGCTCTATTTCTGTATCCTGCCTCTCAGGACCTAATCTCTAGCTTCACTCTTCCTGTACATTTTCTCCTTACTTGTCATATTGGGCCACTTCAATCTTGCACAGTATTTGTAAGTAATAGGTGTTTAGTCACCTCCTTCATGACACTATAAAATATATTTAGTGTCGGTTACATACTCGTCATCATTTGGCATTGGTCTTATAGATGGCCCTCCACCACATTCCATGTTGCCACCCTTCAGTTTTACCACTCTTTCTACCTCTACATTTGCACAGGTCTACACCAGGACATCCCTAATTTCATTCTAAACATACCTAAATTGTTCACTCCATACATCCGTTACCTCTTTTCAGCATTATTTCTCCTTCCTGCAGCTCATGACTTACTTTGGGCAATCTCTGCCTTGCGCTACGGTACCTCTACACACAGCAATCACTAACCCTTCACTCCATACGTTACACACGGCCCTCTGGGGCAACCGCTACAACTGTTACCGCACATCAATAGGGCACTTAAATACATTTATAATTTTAAAAAATGTAAATCTTCCATTCTACATTTCAATATTACACACAGCCTCGGTAGGCCCACGTAGGCCCACATTCCCATACAGCAATCTCTCAGAACACTCCCAAAAACCTTGGACCTCTCATGTAGCAGTTAACATATCCTGGCCTCTTTGATCTGTCACTAATTTAATTGTATTAGTACTATCCTCACCTCCTATTTCAGGCTCTTACTTCATTCGCTTCATGCTAGTACAATAGGCAGGTGATTTTTATGTGATTGTTGTTTAAATTCTTAGGCTGTTCTTTCGCATACATAATTCAGTCAGTGATTCTATTCTTGCTAGGCATATCGAGCTATGTGCATATCCATATGTAAAGTCTCTCCATGTCTACTTATTCCCGGTCATGCATATCTGGGGCCGATTGTCAGATATGGTCAACTGTGTCTTTATTATGCTGTTCAATTTCCTTCAGTTAGGTTGACAACTGTTGTCACTAGAGTAATTTTATGTTCTGAGTTATTTTGTCTACTTTTCTCACACAGACTGTTGATAAACAATTGTTTAGTGTTAGTAATTGTGAACACACGTTCTATGGGGTAACTCTCAGGTTTTGGTTAATTTAATCACTGTACAAGTATTTCTTTTCCCTTTATTACATATTCACTTATTACCATCAACTTTCATTTATCATCCAGGTATACGTCTATTTAATCATGTCACTCATGAATTATTTTGTGTTTCTCATTTTCTATCACCACGCAAGTGATTTGCTTTTACGATAATAACTCCCTATGTGCAACAACCACTTGCTCTACAGAATGCGATAATTAGCTTGGTCTGACTGTTAGGGTACCCTAGGTGGCCTATATAGTTTTTGGCCACTTGTACCATTACATAGCTGTCCCATGAGGCCAAATCATTAAAGGTATTTTGCCCCTCGGGCCAGATCATAGTTACTGCCTAGCTTCTCCGCCCTCTTGACAAAGCAGTTAGGCCCTCATCAGTCACGGCCAACTTATCATATATCTCTTTAGCTCTGACTGAGAGGCCAACACCAGCCATAACTCAATCATCGGTAGAGCCTCTCATTGCCACTGGGCAACTAGTTAGGTTCCCAAGTCACCAATTTAGCTTAATCGTTTCGCCACTTGCCACTACTATTATAGCTCGACTTATTATCCCCACCACAAATAGAAGGCTGAGATTGTGGATGAAGGCTGGAATTGTGGGAGGGGTTAGTTTGCCTATAAATATACAGACTTTCCCTTCCTCTGTTCTGTTGCTGCCTGGTTCAAAACCAACCCACCACTCCCTTTATCAAACCATTCTATTTGGTTGGCACACTTTTTACAGGCCTACCCGAATGTCGGTTCCCGCACATCACAACCGACTTATGCCACTACTATTATAACTCGGCTTATTGTCCCGACCACAAATATATATATATATATATATATTTTGTATTTACATATCTTAATATACAAATACACTTAGAATGAAAGTGTGTGTGTGTATATATATATATATATATATATATATATACATATGTAAATAAATATATATATATATATATATATAGAGAGAGAGAGAGAGAGATATCTCTCTATATATAAATATATATATATATATATATAAATAACTATATATATATATATATATATATATATATATATATATATATATATGTAGTAAGGCCTTTTGGCCTGTGTTTGTGGGAGGGGCGTATGACACACCCCTTCCCTACTTAAGGGACACCCCTTACCTGGCTCCATACCTTCGAGGTCAGCGTTGCATGAGAATCCACTTCCGGTTCACGTGCGGCGCCATCTTGCTTTTCAAAAAACCCGCGGTTTTCGTCTGGTGTAGCTGTGTCCAGGATTCCTTGCAGGTTTTCCGCCCATCCAGCTCCTCACAAATCCGGTCTTCGTCGCAGACTACGTCCTAGTGACTTCAGAATCGTAAATTCGACGCCTGGATCATTCCCACTGTGTTGCGCTGTTAAGCGGGCCTTACTTTACGGCCTAAACACTTTACGGTAAGCCGCACTTTCGGCTAAAATCCTTTCGGTAGTTTTTATACGAATGGTACTCATTTACCAAGTACCCACTTTGTTTCTATTCACTGACTCATATCATATGTACTTATTTGAAATGACTGGCTTTCGGTTTTCTGCATTTCCCATACACATATCTTTCGCCTATTTCTGTATCATACAGTTCAGGTCATTCAAGCGATATATATGCTTTCGGCTGTTACTCATGCCATTAACATCGTTATTCCTTTCATATCTTCAAATACAGCATACAGCCTGTATACGTATATATAGATATAGGTCGGTTATTTACCTGTTTTATGTACAATCTATAGGATATGTTATTTAATCTCATTATGTTTTAGATTATTTTGACTTTATATAATAGTTCATGTTTCACATTAAATTAGATAGCAGGTATAGTACATAAATGTGATAAGCTTTCTCTAAAGTTATTTCTGTATATTACGTTGTCACAACCATGTACACACGATTACATGGCACGTACAATTTCTGACCTTTCTGCATGTACTCAAACGATATATCGAGTATACAAGAACACGGTCCCAACATCACAAACTTTCGGGTTGAATCACACTTTTGGTTTAACCTCTCATACGTCAACTTTTTCTGCATATGGTAAATTTTCATATTTTGTACCTCACCCACATCTGTCATTTTACATCCAGGATTATATAATCCATACCGGATAAATCACATAATACTCCCTGCACCATGATTACTACAGTAGCATGGCCATTTTTATTTATAAATTGGTCACCATGTAAACACATTATACGCAGCCACTACCAGGCTAAATCCCTGCGTTACGGTTTTAATCCATAACAAATCAGGCAGGTTACTACCATGCTCAAAATTTCCCCCTTCAACACATACGGTTAAAAAAAAATCAACTACAGCATATCTAGTCTACATTGGTATCACAGGATCCATTTCTCATACTATCATATCTATTTCTACCCATTTAGGTTTATCCAGGTTTTCTATACCTGACTCATCATATACGTATACATACTATCAGGTACGTAAGCCTGCTCACGTATCACATACGTTCTCCCTACATAGGACATAGAGTACTGGCAAGTCAGGGGTATAGGCCCAAATAGGTATCTCCCCTCTTGGCATACTGCCTATAGTTTAGAGGTCCGTGAGGCCAACACCCCGCCTCAACGTTTCGGAGGCAAACGCCCCTCGAGCCACACGTGAGTTAGCCGCCTCGCAAAGTATAGAGAGGGCGTCACCTGTCACTCCCTTCCCCTGTTTTTCTTTTATTGTCAACGAGAGGCCTACGAATTCCTGCCACTACGATGGGTGGCCTCAATATCCCCTCACACCAACGCATAGATAGAGCCTCTCATAGCCACTTGGCAACTAGCAGGGTCTCACCTGTCACCAAAGAACAAGATAAATTTTTCGCCTTAAACGGCATAGTTAGCCCGCCAGTACATCCCATGGGGTTCAACACTAACGATATATTTTCTCATCTAGTATGTCTCAAGAAGGGGTAGAGGATTTCTCCATCCCGAGCACTCCGGCTAGACCAAACACCCCATCACCGGAAGAAGACATGGCTAGTCCTGCATCATTCAGGTCTTGGACAATCCCTCGCATAACCAGCGAACTCAGGAGGCGACATATTCCTTTCCCCGCTACGGCCAGGAAAGCAGAACTGTACAAATTGTTGCACGCCTCAACTGATAACACTGATGCAGGGGAAGGGACTAGCCAATCTAACCCGACAGATATACACAGCATGCTAACATCCCTCATGTCATCCATGGGCAAGGTCAACTCCAGGCTGGAGAAACTGGAATCGGTCACCACAGCCCTTACCTTGGCTGGGTCAGCCACTGCGACCCCTCCGCCACTGGTCGAGTTGCCACTAGTTTCTCCAGCCACCACCTCTGACGAGCAGGAGGTTAACCCTGCCCATATGATACCTGAGCACCTTAAGAAAGACATCCTGGAAGGTAAAGATGTAGACTTGGCTTCACTACTAATTGCCTCCCAGGATGTAGTGGAGCATAAAACTTATGCGTATGAGGATATTTCTGTGGTGGTCAAGTCCAGGGATGCACGCTTAAATAGGAAACTCACCATCCCGGAATTTGTGATGGCCTTTGGCATCTACCGGGATGTCATATGTGCAGTTTACCCACACAGGTGTGAGGAATTTGACATGTATATGCACAGGCTGGTGGACCTGGGCAATAAATATGGTGGATCGGCATTCTATGATTACCATAGATCTTTTTCTGCGAAAGTGTCAGGCGCCTTCTCACAGTACGGGACAAGGTCCAACTGGAGCAAGATAGACACAGTGATTTTCTGCAGACACTTTGCAGGTCTAAGGACGCCGGCTTGTGCATACTGCTCCTCCATGTCTCATTCCGCAAATTTTTGTCCCACCACTGCTAACGAGCATACCCACTTGCAAGTACCTAGCTCCGCTGGTCCTATGGAGAAAATATCTAAAGACAAACTGGGAAGGCCTATCAAGTTTCTGGGCAAATCCCAGATATGTAATAACTTTAATGTTGGAACATGTAATTACAGCGGTTGTCGTTTATTGCATATATGCTCAAAATGTTTTAGGGCACATGCTAAAATCATGTGTCCCAATAAAATGTATCCTAAACAATACCTAATGTCTATAAACATATCCCTACTTGCGACATTTCTGTCACAGCATCCATCTACACATTTAGTAGATTTCATAATCTCTGATCTATCAGAAGGATTCCACATGGGTATCATACATATGCCTTCAGGAATCCTGGAATGTCCAAATCTACAATCCGCCCAACACAACCCTACAGCTGTTGACACACTCATAGCTAAAGAAGTCACAGAAGGTTTCTTATTGGGACCTTTTCAATCCCCTCCTTTCACTACATGGAGGACAAACCCTATAGGGGTTGTCACAGGGAAATCTTCCAACAAGCAGAGACTTATTATCGATTTATCGGCACCACACACCTCTACCACTCCTAGTCTTAACTCCCTAATACCATCGGAGGAATTCTCCCTGCAATATTCCACTATAGATCACGCCATTACGGCTATCATACAGGCAGGAGTTGGTGCATGGCTCAGCAAGACCAACATAACAAATGCTTTCAAACTACTACCAATCCACCCCACACTGTGGCACCTACATGGCATCAAATGGGCAGGGAACTACTACTTTTTATCATGCCTAACTTTTGGTTCTAAAAGTAGTCCAGCCATATTTGACACATTTGCCGAAACCCTATGCTGGTTACTACTCAATATATCCAGTTGCCCTACAGTCATACATTATCTGGACGATTTCCTACTGGTCGAGGAGAATTCTTCCCCTCCCAGTAGCCTCAAAGAAACCATCAGCCTATTCAACCAGTTGGGGGTCCCAGTCTCCCTTACCAAGACCGAAGGCCCAGATACCATCATCACATTCCTCGGCCAACATGCAAGCTAGCCTGCCACGCACTAAGGTAGAAAACATCCTGACAAACATCAATCTTTATATACAACTACGCACTTGTAACCGCAAAGAATTACAATCTTTACTGGGGTCACTCAATTTTGCCATGCATATTATACCTCAAGGCCGTGCTTTCATCTCACGTCTCCTCAGCATGTTCCCACTGTTTATACATGATGCACACAGATTATCTCTAGATACCCAAGCCACGGCAGACCTACTCATGTGGAGAAACTTTTTAACCCCCTGGAATGGTAAAAGCATGTTCCTCCCTCAATTGTCTGACACCTCTCCTACTGTTTGGTCAGACGCGGCGTCTACCACAGGTTTTGCAGCGATATTTGGGAACAAATGGCTTTGGGGCAGTTGGCCTTCAGAGGTTCAAGACCTGGAGCGTTTTTCCTCTACCTCAGCTCTTTTTGAGATATATCCCATCGTGGCGGCTGCCGTGGCATGGGGACATCTATGGACAGGTTCATCAGTAAGGTGTTACTCAGACAACCAAGCAACCTGTTACATTATTAACAAAGGTCGCTCCAAATCCCTTACTATCATGAGATTTCTGAGGAAACTCACTTGGTTGGCAGCATGTCATAATTTCTTCTTGCATTGAGTTCATATTCCAGGTATATGTAACGAGGCAGCTGATAATTTAGAGGCTTCCTATAGATTTTCATATCTTTAAAGAATTGTCACAACTACTAGATCTAAAACCCTTCTCCATCAGCACAAATCTAGTCATCAAAACAGCAATTTATGGGTTTTTGAGGCCCAGAGAATTTACCGCCATCAATACAACACAATCCACTCACCTACTGCTCCATTCGCTATTAACCAAACATATGGACTATTATATCCTGACACTACCTCATTCCAAAAACAATCAACATGCACCACCAGTAGAGGTTAAATACTATCCGACTCACAACAGATGGTGCCCCGTCCAAATACTGGACTCTTATACAGAGAATCACAACGCACCGCCATCACAACCACTTTTTGTTCTACGAGGTTCAGTACTCACTACTACCACCTTCATGACCCACGTCAGGTCGTTACTAAAACAGCTGGGACTCAAGCCAGCTAACTATTCAGGCCACTCCTTCCGCATAGGAGCGGCCTCCACAGCCTCCAGTGTAAACATACCGGTTCATGTTATCAAGACACTGGGGCGCTGGAAATCATCCGCTTACACACGATACACTCCTAACCCTGTACAAGAAGTAAGAAATGCTTTTCAGAACATGTCTTGTTAAAAGTATGTATCTTGGTGGTTTGTATTAAATATTGAAATTTCTATTTTTGCCCTCTTTATTTACAGGCCTACCTCATCGTCGGTTCCGGCACACCACAACCGACTTGCTACTTTTATACCATCCTACGCTTATTAAGGTCTTATTACTCTATACCATCATAAGCCCTTCACACAAGTAGTAAGGCCTTTTGGCCTGTGTTTGTGGGAGGGGCGTATGACACACCCCTTCCCTACTTAAGGGACACCCCTTACCTGGCTCCATACCTTCGAGGTCAGCGTTGCATCACCCTCCCACCCACTCCTCTTTATCAACTCCTTTTTCTTACATTTCTTCTTGGTGGGCCCTCTTTATTTACAGGCCTACCTCATCATCGGTTCCGGCACACCACAACCGACTTGCTACTTTTATACCATCCTACGCTTATTAAGGTCTTATTACTCTATACCATCATGAGCCCTTCACACAAATATATATATATATATATATATATATATATATATATATATATACATACACACACACACACACTTTCATTCTAAGTGTATTTGTATATTAAGATATGTAAATATATTGATATAAAAATACATTTAGTATATATATATATATATATATATATATATATATATATATATATATATATATATGTATATATACTAAAATATCTATTTTATGACTCATTTATTTTTATTTAACTTTTCAGGCACTAGGGGGCAGTCCTCCTGCAGGCATCTCCATTGCCTGCTATTGCGACCATGTAATTACATGCCTTACAGGGCTGTCAGGCAGACCCCCGACTGGGATCACAATTATCACTGAATATAGATCACTGTGGGGGCAGTCGAGCCGCCCGGCGTTCGATTCCACCCTGCGGCATTAAAGCCCGGCTTTTGCAGGATGGAATATAATGTACGGATGCGTTAAGGGGTTAATTCCCCAATTGATTTTAATAACCAATTTATTTTAATAACAAAAACAACATCATCAATGTTACTTGTAAATACCAAGATGAAATTGAGGAAGGGTGGGATCCTGTTCCCATATCCTCTATCACCAGTAGTGCCATAGCCCCTGAGAGTTTTAACACCTCTTCCTTAGACATGAGGATTGTTGACACCTACACCATTGTTGCCACCAGCACCACTACCACCAGACATACCCCACAGGATAGTGGGACATATCTGTAACATTAGACTCAACCACAGGGAGGCAATTTTTTGTTTTTTCTCTTCATGTTTATACCACACTTGGTGATTCAAAGTCTAAAGTAGCAGAAGAATATGTAGCTGCAGCAGAGTTAGCTAGGCCCAAGAAGACCATCAGCTCCAAAATAACTTTTGCTACCTCTTCTACTGCAGCTCCTTCTATTGCAGCCATTTAAAGTTTCATACCTTCTTTAGTTTATGGTCAAAGCAGGGTATCATTGAAACAATTGGACATTTTGCCTTTTCTAATGTTGACCCTTAGCGCTTATAAAATTACAGTTTTTCCTCTTGTATAGTGGCAGTACTGTACAAGTGGGATATAGCAAGATCCCTGTAACAAACAAAGGGTGGGGAATTAGAAGGCCACTGCCTGGAGCTATAAATGCTGTGCAGGACTTGTCTGACCCCAAGGGTGGGTGCAAGTACAAGTTCTCAGTTTCACCAGCCCTTCTACACCGTGGTGAAGTTTTTAAGGTGAGATTTAATTTAACTCTCCCTTGAACACTTACACTTATTTGCATGCCTTTTAATTCGGGTATTATTCTCTATTGCATCTACAGAATATGTCCTAATTCACCGGATAAACCTGAAAAAGATAAGATGTCAGCTCCTATACCTAAAAAGGTCACGAGCAAATCAATGCATTTGTGCTGTTTAGAATGTGCGGTCCCTCTGCTTGACGGATGTCGTAAGAAAACCTCTAATCAATGCTCTATGGAATTGCTGGAAAGATCCAAGCAAAAAAAAATGTCCTCATTTCTGTGCTGGTTTCAGGATAATTTATTACAGACCTTCAAGTCATTTGAAGATACCATTAAAAAAGACAGTGGGTCTGATACTATTCAGGAAAAACAAACAAAAAAATTAAGGAGAGAAATATCCCCATCCCTGTCTGAGCTCTCATCAGGTGAATGTTCATCTTATTCCCTTTCGTAGGTTTCCAGTCTGGCTTCAAGTGTGGATGAAGGATTTCCACCAGAAGAAATAAAAAAAGTTTATCAGGGAAGTATCAACAGTTCTTCAGGAAACTAAACCTACCAGGGGTAAGGTAACAGGTTTTCTATGCACCCAGGGGTTATGGAACTTTTACAGAGAGAGTGGAAGAACCCGGAAAGATGTTCTTTTTTTTTCCAAGCACTTCAAACTACTTTTTAAACTACAGACTGAGGAAAAATGGGAAGACCTTCCAAAACTCGATATCCAAGTGGTGCAATTATCAAAGAAAACTATGATCCCTATTGGTGAGGTTTCTGGTTTAAATATCCCATGGACAAGCAGGCTGAAACTTCTAGCAGAAGAATATTTCAGGCTGCAGGTTACCAATGCAAAGATGGAATCTCTGGTTCAGCAGTGCTTAAAGCCCAGAGTAGGTGACTTCAAGACCTCGAAAAATCCCTTATGGGGAATTCAGAAAAAGACCCGGCTCAGCTGTTGTTTCTTCTAAAACTTTCTAATGAGTTTCTATCAGATGCTTCTGATGCGATGCTTCCATTATCTGCCCGGATAATAGGTTTGTCCTCGGTGGCCAGAAGAGCCTTATGGTTCAGAACTGTGGACCGTGGATTCAGCTTCTAAGTCTGCATTATGTGAGCTATCTTTCGAGAGAAATAAGTTATTTGGCACCCCTCTAAAAAATATCATAAGACAGATGCGAGTTTTACTCAGTGCACATCATGCCGCATGTATGCATGCCTGGATGAATCTGTCCAGGGCCCATACCTCTGTGGTGGGTGTGAGCGAGGAATGGCTTTTCTGGAAGCTCAGATTAGAGATCTGGAGAGGCAAATTGTAACACTGAGGGAGATTGACAATCTTGAGAGGAGTCTGCTACTCACTGAGCAGAGTTTAGTGGGGACAGGCAGTGGAGAGGGAGGAGATAAGACAGATGGGGAACAGGCATGTAGCTGGGTGGCAGTAGGGCGAGGAGACAGGGCGAGGTTTATCTAGTCCTGATCTTGTGCAGCATAACAGATTTTCCCGTTTGAGTTCAGATGTTGGGAGGATCAGCTTAGGTGTAGCTGTACTGCAGTAAGCTGTTCCTTCTAACAGCCGTGGGAACAGCCCCTCTAGTACGGGTGGGGTTGAGAGGGTAAGGAAGGCTAGACAGGTTGTGATGGTAGGGGACTCAATGATCAAGAGAGTAGATAGGGTAATCTGCCACTCTGATTATTTCAAACAGACAGTTTGCTGTCTCCCGGGTGCTCGGGTCCGGCATGTTGCCGACAGAGTAAAGTGATTATTGGGAGGGGCTGGAGATGACCCAGCTGTAATGGTCCATATTGGTACCAATGACAAAGTCAGAGGAAAATGGAAGGTTGTAAAGAATGAGTTCAGGGAACTAGAACGTAAGCTAAAGAAAAGGACCTCCAAGGTAATATTTTCAGAAATATTACCAATGCCGCACGCTACAGCAGAAAGGCAGTGGGAGATTAGAGAGGTCAATTCATGGCTAAAGTCTTGGTGCATAAAAGAGGGTTTGGGGTTTTTAGAGCACTCGGCTGATTTTTCACTTGGGTACAACCTGTATAGTCCTGATGGATTGCACCTAAACGGAAAGGGGTCTGCTGTGCTGGGGGATAGGATGGCTAAAAGGTTGGAGGAGATTTTAAACTAGTAGTGGGGGGGAGGGTCAAAGCAATCTAGAAAATAAAGATAGGATAGAAAGAAGATGGGCTTTAGATCAGTGTAAGGGTGGTGGAGGTGGGGGGAAGGGAAAGCTCAGAACAGAGGATGTATGTAATATTGATGAAAATTCACAAAGGTTCACAAAATTCACGAGGTCAAGGGATACAGAAAGAGACACAACAATAAGGAAAAGCCAGGAGTCAGGGATGCCAGAAAACAGGGAAGTCAAAAACAATGCCAAAGTCAAATAACCAGAATCAATAATGCGCTCTCAGACAACCACAAGGGAAACCACAACAGGGCACGGAGCAGGATGAGAACTGGGCCTAAATACCCCTCCTCTCGATCTGATAGGCTGTAACCGGCCTTTGACCCCAAAGGCAGTTACCAGGTTTCCATTTGCATAATTGCTGCTCAGCATTAACCCTTCTGAGGATTTGGTTGCTGCTCGGCACAACTTTTCCTGTGTGGACAGTAAATGCCATTAACCACATTTTTATAAGCGGATGAATATGTGACAGATAGCTGCTTGGGGCAAACTAATTATTGGTTGGGATATGTTATAAACCACCTAATGTAAATATTAATGATGAAGAACAGCTGTTAGAGCAAATTAGGAAAGCTGCAAATCGGGGTAACACGTTAATTATTGGAGATTTTAATTACCCGGACATAAATTGGGATAGAGTGACTAGTACTTCAGCAAGGGGAATCAGCTTTTTAAATGTGTTAAATGACACCTTTATGTCACAACTGGTACAAGCACCAACTAGAAAGGATGCTTGTCTGGATCTCGTTATAACAAACAATGTTGATCTTTTGACCAACATTCAAGTAGGGAAGCATTTGGGAAATAGTGATCACAATATGGTAATTTTTGAAATAAACTCAAAAAAGCAAAAGCACAAGGGGTATACTAAAACGTATAATTTAAAAAAAGCTAATTTCAATAAGATTAGGGCAGCTCTACAACATATCAACTAGCATAAACTCCTTAGTGAAAAAAAACACTGAGGCTAAAAGGGAAACTATTAAAACAAATATTAGAATGGTACATTTCTCAGTATGTACCATTGGGTAATAAATATGAAAGAAACACATTGAAACCAATGTGGCTTAGTAGAGAAGTAAAACAAGAGATTAAAAATAAGAAAAAGGCATTTAAAGCATTTAAATAGGAGAAATCAGAGGCATCCTATATAAGATATAAGGAAGCCAATAATGCTTGCAAAAAGAAAATTAAAGTGGCTAAACTAGAACATGAGAAATTGATAGCCAGAGAATGCAAAACACAACTGATAAGACACAGTTTTTGTTGTTTTTTTTGTTTTGTTTTTACACAGAAAGATGGTCACTCATGCTACAGATTGGATGTGTGGGGAATTTTGTCATATTCAGGGTGCAAGAGTTTAATGAATCATCCACTTCCCACTTAATTTTTTCTTACATTTTTTTTATTATTTTTTTCATAGTGCTTTTAGCAGCTAAAAACACTGGTGTTTGTGACAAAAGTGTGAGAAGCACCACCATGACATAGGTTGTTTGTAATGACCATTTGGGGAAATGTTTTTTAATAAAGTGCAACTCAGAAGACACAATTATGTATCTAATTAAGCTTACCAAAGCCAAAATAGGAAGACACTATTATAAGATTATAATAATGAACTGGGAACTATCTTCAAAGACATTAAGTGACTATGACATTCATCATAGGATGAACCTGGAGTTGTATTACCAGTGGGTACCTTTAGATTGAGAGATCTTTCCTTTATTAGAGTAAGAGATCCTTATTCTATTAATTACTTCCTTTAATTTACTCACAATATGCCCATGAGCAATTTGTTCAGCATAGCTGAGAAATCCTAGCACTGAAGGTGGGTGTGTACCTAGCTCTCTGACGGTCTTTCACTGTTTCACTACAGATCCCCATGCTGTTTTGCTTGTCTGTTTGTCTTTATGTAAGACCTTGTAATGTATACATATCTTCCCGGTTGCTCATTTAATATACAGTCTTGTCCCTTCACTAAGCCTTGCCCGGCGTGTGAATATGAAGTTGGCAGTGCTATATTTCACTCCACCCACTGGCTGGCTAATTTTTATGAGATACCACTGAAGAAGCTAATGTTGATAGATGAGTAGCACTGTGTCAGTATCAATTTGCTGTAGCAGCTCTCAAATATCCCTGGTGGCATGGACATAGTAAAAGATTCAGATCTGGAACATAATGACTTACAGTGGGAGCTGACAGAAGAGCTGACCGGACGGCGTGGAGGAGGAGGGAGCTGACAGGAGCTGCAGGAGAGGTAAGTTACAGCTCTGCCAGCCCCCTCTCCCCCCCACTGAACTGCCAATGCCACTGGACCACCAGGGAAGGAGAGCACCCTCCCTGCCATATATCAAGCAGGGAGTGGGGAAGAAAAAAAATATATTATAATAATAAAATAAAAAAATAATAATAAAAAAAAATAACAATCTAACAAAAAATTAAATAATAATTAATAAAATAAATAAATAATAAAACAAAAAAAATTATTAAAATAATAAAATAACAATAATCAAAATGCCCACCCCCAACACATACACAAACACACACTGCATTCATATACACACACTGCATTCATACACACACACTGCACTCACACTGCACATACATACACACACACGCACACGCACTGCACTCATACACACGCACTGCACTCATACACACACACACTGCACTCATACACACACACGCACACGCACTGCACTTATACACACGCACTGCACTTATACACATGCACTGCACTCATACACACACACACTGCACTCATACACACGCACTGCACTCACACACGCACTGCACTCATACGCACACACTGCACTCATATGCACACACTGCATTCATTATATACACACACTGTAAATAAATATTCTATAAATATACGGTAATTTTTTTAGGATCTAATTTTATTTAGAAATTTACCAATAGCTGCTGCATTTCCCACCCTAGTCTTATACTCGAGTCAATACGTTTTCCCAGTTTTTTGGGGGTAAAATTAGGGGCCTCGGCTTATATTCGGGTCTGCTTATACTCGAGTATATATGGTACTTCAAAATATAAGTGAATTAATTGCTAATATTTACGGGTTTGTTTTCTATCAAGTTATTTTTATGTCACCTTGGAATTTTATTGTTGTTTTATTAAAACTCTCTGTAATAGAAAACATGATACATCTCAATTTAATAGAACAATCTGTTCAAATAAATGTATTTTCTTTTGGTGTATATGTGAATATGCATGTAAATCTAAAAATGAGTTATAGAGGTTATATCAGGACAGTGTCTGATGACAATATGTTCACTCAGTAATTTATTAGATTTCAATACTATTACTTCTGGCATTGAGGCAAATTTACATCAAAATGCTATTTACTAGCAAGCATGTTTCTGCCATTATGGCAAGAAAAAGGCTTCATTCCCCAGTTAAACCACAACACAATTAAATATTATTAGATGGCATTGTGGATATAAAAATACCCATGGTGTCAATTAAATATTACACACAAAGCTTTGAAAAAAAAGAAAGACTTGCCTGGAGACGCTCTATCGTTGGTTAGTTTTGAATGTTAAATTAAGGCTTTTCCTGCAGTCAGAAGCACATTTGGTTTCATATTTTGTTGGCTTTCTTTTGCAATCAGTGTGTACATCTTTATCTTGGTAAAGTTGCGTCATGTTTTTGGGGAGATTGGATGGCATTTAAAAAAGACATTGACAGATTTATATGAAATAATAATTTTTTTATTTGGTAAGTTATACCGTAGACAAAAATATTAGAGGAGGTCTACTTAGTGTAAGTTCTGAGGGTGTTAGGTGGAGACCCAAAGCCAGTAGGAGGTTTGAGAGTATCTTTGTAAATATTTTTAAATGGTGGCAAGGCAGGATTGTCCATAAACGTATTTGAGGTAGTGCCCCACCAGTTTTTTGATGCAGAATTTTTTTATTTTATTTTTTTGTCTACCCATGGGTCCATATGCATTCTATCCATATGCATTCCCTAAAAGAATGCCTGTGCGGGATGTCTGTTCCTATGACCTTATATGTACAACAGTAACAGGCAGTGATGCTGTAAGGGTCACTCTGTGGGCTGAAGTAGTGTGTTCTTTTGGAGAAAACAAATGGAGTCTTCAATTTTTTTAAATTGTTTTTATTTTTTACTATTTACTGAGTGCCTCATCCCCTCGACGCACTCAGTACAGGCAGAGCATCAGAAGCCTGCCTGAAGGCTTCCTATGCTCTGTCTCACTGCCAGGCTCCACATGGAGCATCCCGGAAGTGATTGCTCCAGGGGGAGCGATCACTGGGTGGTCTCCAGTGGCCCCCGGCTGTGAGGGGGTATTGCAGCGATGCCTCAACATCGAGGCATTGCTGCAATACCATTAGAGCTGCTGGCAGCAATCATGATCGCTACCAGAGCTCTAATTACCAAGGACATATCAGGACCTTTTTTTGTCGGACGTACCTGTTACGTGCATGGTCCTTAAGGGGTTAAAGAGTTTGTCCTATTTTTCTCATTTTGGAAAAAGGGCAAATTGCAATAGAAATTGACTCTTTTATAAATATGCCTGTATCCTCTCCCTGGCTTATCAAGCAGACAACAGCTTAGTTGCACAGAACTCAAGAGGCAGCAATTGCCCAGAGCATTGGAAAGTCTGTGATTGGACAGTCACATATAGTCTGGGCGTTAGAAGGGGAGGGCTTGCAAAGGCAGCAGACAAGAGAACTGCAGGTTTTGCAAGCAATTTTTTAGATATAACTCCAATTTTAAAAAAAATGCATAATTAAATGCTTGCAAGTTTTCATTTGCGGTATATCTAGTAAACAGTGATTTTTATTTATTTGGTATTTGTGCAGTGGAGTGTCCATTTAAAATAAAAAAAATAATCCCATAGAGGTTATTATCTCCATCATCTAATTAGAGGGAGGTTGAAAATCTACTTAAAATCTCACCATGCTGTAGGTGGAGTAATATCTACACTGTCATTTAAAAGGACACTATAGGGACCCAGACCACTTCAGCTCACTGTTATAATTTACAAAGCTATCAATATCATGAATACCATTAGCACAGCAAAACAATGCATTGTTTCTTTCCCTTTTTTAATTGATCTAATGTAAATAAATGTTTGTCTTGAATGCATTTTTCTACTAATATATGATTCATAAGCTTTGCTATGAAAACACATATTTAAATTGCACAATACAGCTCATGTTTCAAATTAACATTAAAGGGACACTATGGTCACCAAAACAACTTTAGCTTAATGAAGCAGTTTTGGTGTATAGATCATGCCCCTGCAGTCTCACTGCTCAATTATTTGCCATTTATGAGTAATATCCTTTTAATGCAGACCTAATCAAACTCCCCTGGGTGTGACCTACACAGCCTTCCTGAACACTATCTGTAAAGAGTCCTCTCATGTTTCCACTTCCTTTATTGTTATTATTGCCATTTATATAGCGCCAACAGATTCCGTAGCGCTTTGTAAATTCTGTTTAATGTAGAAGTATCTTACATCCTGCTCTGTTCATAGCTTCCTAGACCCTGCAGGAACCTCCTGTATGTAATTAAAGTTCAATTTACAGAGCAGTAGATAAAGAGGTAATGCAAGTTACATATGATAGAAAATGAAACCATATTGTTTCCATTCAGGCTGTGTCCCTTTAAAGTGTATACTAAAATACAATCTGAATTTTCTGTTATTAGGCAGAAGGAGCAATCTTGCCCAAACAATGAAAAACAATGTAATGCAATACATAAAAATGTTAATGGAGTGGTTTTGGTGTATATGTTACCATTAAGTGTAACATATAGATCATGTCCTTGCAGTGAAACTGCTCAATTCTCTGCCATTTAGGTGTTAAATCACTATGTTTATACAGTCCTAGCCACTCCTCACCTGCATGTGACCCATACATTCTCCCTATAAATTATCTTAAAGAGAGATCTAATGTTAAAACTTCCTTTATTGTTTGTGTAATTTAGATTTTCTTATCTCCTTCTCTGTTAATAGTCTTCTGGATCCTCCTGTGTGTGATTAAAGTTCAATTAACAGGGGGCAGGCCTGACAATTGACCAATTCAGTTGCACATGGCTGTAGCTTCTCAAGAAAAGCATTTACCCATGTCTTTTAATCAACAAATACAAGTTATTTTGGGCCAATATTCAGACCATACATGAAATAATCACACTTTAGAGAATTTAGTCTGAGTTTGACTTTCTCAGGTGGACACAGCCAGTGCTAAGCGTCTCTGTGGCCTGCAGACATACTAGAGGCAGGGGAGGCTTGGTGCTCCATTGTCACTGGCCCTGTTCTTTCCCCCTTTGGACCCGTTGGGGGTTATCCCGGTCATCACTGGCACAATCTTGTGAACTACCCAGTGAGACTTCAGTAATCCTCAGTGGATGGAATAGTCAAGGCCTAGATCTCAAAATGTCAATTCTCCCAGACAGTGTCTTCAGATTTACATGTAGCACATCTGCGATCATGCATTACTTGCACAGCTTCTCTGAGGAAAGGGCTCAAGCAGATCCTGTGGCCAACAAAATACTACAGACAGCCCAGTTACAGGCCTCACCTCCACTCACCAAAATATGCAAGCCAAATGGGACCAGACCCCACATACAGCTTGCCTTATTGAAGGCCTCTGCATAAACAGGTGCGAGAGTCGGAAACTATTCAAACATAAGGCCCAAATATTTATGCAGCTGGCTGCATGGGAGCATTGTGCTAGATAGCTTTGGAGTTTGGAGCTGGAGGGGCAAAATCCTAAAACTGGTTGGACCCCGGTTTCCTAGTGGCAGAGGTACTCCCACCTCAGGCATCTGCAATTTTCCATTCTTGGTCTAGCAACAAAACTTTCACTAGTTGCTTGTTTTATGCTTATAGATAGCTGTGCTGGTTCCACTATATCCTTATTATTTTACTATGCATCTTTAAATTCTCTCATCAGGGAAGTTAGGCTTTTCAACAACATTGTTATATTCTTTTTGCTTGTGCATTAGAGATATCTTGATTATATTTTATTTTCAAAAATGTACAGTTTATAGTATGTGTTCTCATCTGAATATCACTTTCCTTACTTTTCAGACCCTTGAACATTTGCTATTTCCATGATGTTTACATAAAAAATAAATTTATAAAAAAAAAAAAAAAGTTTAATTAACAGAGCAAGAGATAAAAACTCCTGACATAAGCATACTGTACAGATTCATCGAATTGAAAATATTTTTTTTCCTTTATTTAATTCATATGCCACTGGAGATGCATTTTCGAAATTCCCCAAATACCTGGCATATATCAGTGATGAAAATGCCTTATAATACATGATAAGGAAGATTGAAGAAGGGGAATTTCTTTATTTAAATTTATTCCAGATATGTATAAAATTGTATATAGAAGGATGTTTTATCCAAATGACAGTAATTGGTTTTTGAAGAGCCAAATAACCATAAATAAAACTTATGTAAATCTGGGGAAATTGAGCAGCATAACAATACATTGTGCTGTTCAGGAAGCCAAGCCCATCAATCCTTGTGGTTCTGAATAAAAGTTTGCAGAAGATGCAATGTATTTTATTATACCACACACAGATGTTAAATTGTATCCCTAGCTATGTCAAGCAATTGAGGCAAAGTTGAATGTTGTATGTAGAGTGCATGAGTGCCATGCCTGGAGCCTCCAAATGAATTTTGAACCCGGATAGTTGAGTAGATCAAATAAATCTAATGCAGTCAATGATACAGGGGGGTTACAGAAAGCCTCTCTTTTAATAATATGTAATATGTAATATGCCATAATATGACATTTTATAGAATCTATGTAGCTGAAAAGAGGAAATGCAAGGATTTTTTTCAGTTAAAATTTCATAATTTTACTGGTGTAAAAATCAAAATATGTGAACTCAGTAGGATACACTGTTAAAATAATTCATACTGAGAGAATTGGGCATAACAGCAGGTTTTCTTTTCTATCTTATTTCTTCGTTGGTTTGCAATACTTTTGATATGTTTGCATCTTTGCACTGTTTCCATGAGAAGTAAGATTGCTGTATATTAGTTATCTGGAAATATCCAAATTTGTTTTGTCTTACAAAAAGAAACAGTTTGGCAATACTGTGATATACCACGATGAGTGTATCTACATAAGCAATTAGCTACACTTTCTGTGCTTTTAAAGCATGTTACTGAGGCTCTTTATCGAGAATAGAAATCTGACAAATATTAGCATATGGGTTTTTAATGGTTTGCAGACCTAAACCATAAGAAACATATTCTATACACTTGTATAACTCAAGTAATAATAATAATCCATATTAACAAAGCAAATTTAATTACATAGAATAGTTTTCATAGGATGACTTTGACATTTAGTCCAGAATGGAAGCATCTAATTGTCCAACTAAGGCTAAAGATACATGCATTTATATTATGTGTGAATAATTATGGTTTAATACTGTTCTAGCAAATAAATTCATGTTTTGAATCAAATTGGACCCTTAACATTAAGTTTGGTGAGATCTTGTCATACTCATTTGCATCTCTGTCTGGCAATATTACAACAATGTACATAGATGGATGACAAGGGATATATTTGCGATTATTATTATATTGAGAATAGAGTAAGTCTTTAGCACAATCCTACCATTCTGCAACATTTACTATCAAGGAGAAAGCAACAACCATTCAAAGCAGGATATATTTCGATTTGAACTGATGTAACTAGATGTGAATATATATGACAATGAATATGCACGAGCTTTGGAGAGCTGAAAGAAAGATACACTATTATAGTTTTGTAATACATAGTAGTCAATAATTTATTATGTGTTTTTAAGTGTATTTGACTAATGAAGGCATTTTAAGAATATTGTTATTAGATAATGTTTAATGGTCTAGGTGAAGACGTCACCCTTAATATTGTAAGGCAGCAAATGAACTAATATTGTTGGTTAAAATGGTGATATTTTTTATTTCCTGGGGTTCCATAGTAAAATGTTTCTTTAGTTTTTTTTTACAGTAGATCTTTTTATTCTTTAATTGTAGCATAGCTTTTTTGTTTGTATATACCTTAGCTCAGCATTTTGCTGCCCCCACCCCCCTCACCCCCAAAAATAAAATTCATCTTTACCTCTGTGTCTCAGAATGTCTTACCCTTTTTGTCCCTTTGTGCCTTACACCTCCCTTTAGTGTGTCTCTTACAACCCATCTTATGTGTTTCTTACGTCCCCGCCAGCCCCTTTGTGTCTATCTTCCCCCCAGCCCCTATTTATCTTTCTCCCATATAGACATAAATACATATATGCACACATATGCAAACATACAGACACACAACCATACAAGCGAACAGACATAGTTATTCAGGCATACAGTCACAAAGATATACAGACACACAGTCATAAAAGGCACACAATCAAACAAACACAGTCATACAATCTACACATACAGGTATACTGTCATGCAAACGAGGGATCGACTGATATTGATTTTTTAGAGCCGACACCGATAATCTGTGAACTTCCAGGCCGATAGCTGATAACTTACCGACACCGATATTTTGCACATTTACATTTTGAAAAAAATAAACTATTTCTACACAAATCTACTGTTAACTGAACATGTTTTTTATCTATTTTTTGCAATTTTTTTTTTTTTTCAATTCTTTATTTTTGCAGTGCATATAGTGGTTACAGGCATACACATGGTACCCCAACGGCATTCCATATGCTGATATCTAGACATTAGTTACAGTGGGGAGGTAGATAGACAATGCACTTTTTTTTTTTTTTTTTATTCTTTATTTTTGTCGTGCAGGTGATAACAAAGCATAAACTTACGCCACACCAGCGTATTTGAGTAGTTAAGCATAGGATTAACAGTGGCACGAGAGGTTTGCACATTTTTGTTTTGTTTTAACATAAAAATAACTGACTTTTTAACAATATTATGATAGTATACATGCTAGGCTAAACAAGCTTAGAAACGGTTTTGTCTCGTTCAGGATTATGGTAAATGGTATGTCATATCTATGGTATCGTATGTCTGAGGAGGTTAAACATTTACTCTTATACCAAATTTACAACTGTTTAGAATCTCTCTGGAGTTATGGGTCTAGAGGAGCTTGGCATGAAAGAAAAGACAGAGGGGAGACACAGAGTGGAAGCACTGCATTTGTAGTCATCATAGCATAGGGCTACACTCCTTGTGTTACATACTCGGCTGTAGGAAAGTTAAAGCAGTGAGTTAACAGGCGGTTCCCTCTACACTAGCAATTTACTAAACATTGGTATGCAATTAGTTAATAACAGGTTAGGCTCCTAATGTGTGATAGGTTATGCCTGCTTGGTTGTGCTAGATATTTCAGGCTGCATTATTTATACGGCATTCAACATTGCGCTCTCGCTTTAAACTGTATAGGACGGGCCCTAGTGCACAATCTATAGTTTGCAGTACAATATTATGTGGTAGGGGTAGTCTAATACATCAAAAAATAATAAAAACAAAACATAATATAATAATAAAACATAAAATAATAATAATAGCAGGTGCTGGCATGGGAGCCTAAACTGTGTGGATTAAGCATTAGATCACTGTATCTGGGTGTCTAGGAGATGTGAGAGTTCAGGACAGTCCAGGCTAAGAATAGCCTTGTGAAGTGGTGTGGCTGGTGGTTCAGCCTATACCTAGTGCTGGTAAGTCCTGTGTGCCATTACTGCTTGTCGTTCCGCCATGGCCCCCAACCTGGGCGTCTCTGCTTCGGAGGTCTGCTTTGGTGTTGCTGTACGTGGTGTATATCCTCACCGCCTCATGCGTTGCGGCATAGTACGGGAGGATTTGAAGCTTGCTGCGTTGGGTGTCGGGGTGTTGGACGATGTGGGTACTAGTGTGCTTGGGTTGCTGAAAATACCTGGTGTCGCTTTCTTGCGGGTTGTAGCGTGCTCCCCAGAGGTATGGCGCCCTTTCCCGCCTCGAGGCCCGCTGGAGTCTGCGTTGCCGGATGGCCTCCCTGGAGGCTCGTGGTAGTTGCACGTAGTGGCTACGTCTCGTTGACGGTCTTATCCACGAGGCCACTATGGTATTCAATTGGTGGGGGGTTGCTCCCCGGCTCTGCAGAGCATTCCTGAAGCCCGCGCAGAGCCGATCGAAGAGCTCCAGCAGGGACACGGGTGGCTGGGTGCGGGTTTTCCGCCTTCTTGATTTGTGCCGGGTGGCCATTTTGGCTGTGTCCCATGTGCCTGGTAGTATAGCGTTTTGTGTAGTTGGCGTCTCTGCTTTCCAGACTGGTCGGTGTGTCCAGTGGGGACCGGGATTACCCCCACCGGTCCAGAGGGGGGGGGTAGGCTGATGTAAATCTGCTTGAGGACTCTTGCGCCGAGGGGAGCGGCCGTCTCCCCCCAGCTTCAGCCCCGGTAGGCCGCATTTGGATCTCCGCTTTCCTGGTCCTGACGGGCCTCGGGGTGGTATCGTTTGGTGCTGTGGGGCACCCCTTACGCGGGTGGTGCACCTTCGGGCTTCTTTGGGCTTTGAAATTGCCACTTGTGTCCTGAAATCTGCCCGCCAGGCAGGAGCTCGTGTCAGACATAATGATTAGAGGCATACTGAAAATATTTGCATACATCTTGCCCGGAGGTTTTCAGGTGTCTGGTCTGTAAGTACATGGAATGTCTCTGTGCTTTACCTCCGTGGCATGTTGGTGGTACCTCCGCTTTTTTTTCCAGTTCACAGGTCTGTGAATGCTCATATCCTAATGGGTGTTTGGGAAGGTTGGCTGCATAGAGTCCTTTGGTGTTCGTGAGGAAGCCGGCCGTCCGCCTGTCCAAAAGTCATCCTATTCCTCTGAGGGGGAACTGTGGCGGCAGCGTCGGGTAGGTCTGGGTTTCGGCAGACGACCAGGGGTATACTGGGGCAACCCTCTTGCTCCAGGCTTTTTGTGGGGTCAGCATCATATCACCACAGATTCGGGGGCATGTAGAGGCCGGGTCCCTCCCTGGTGGGGTAGATCTGAAGGCTGCGGCGGAGTTTCGCCATCTGCGGCGCCCAGGCCTCCGCCTGTATGGGAGATGCGTTGGGGCTTTGCCCTTTCGGGGCCCGCGGCCCGGTTGGGCTTGTGAGAGGAGTAGCGGTCTGCGTTTTCGGGTTTTTGCCCAAGGGCTTCCCGGGTCCTCTCCAACTGTCGCTCCCTTGATTTCTCTGTGTGCTCCCGCTTGCCTGCATTCGTGTCCTTGCAGCAGCTTGGCGTGCTTCCACCTTTGCCCAGAAGTTTGCAAACAGTTTGTTCAAGCGAGTATCTAGTGGTTCGCAGGTGGAGTGTTGGGACTCTGGTGCCGTGTGGCTCTTATCAGGCTGTGTGTCCGCCATTTTAGTGCAGCGATTGTATTTAGCACTGAGCAGTATTTGTGTCTTTGAATGTAAGCATGGTTTTGTATGGAGTATGTTTGTGTGAATGTAGAGGTGTGTTTGTGTGTAGTGTTTGTGTTTGAATACAAGCATGCATTTATGTGTAGTGTTGGTTTTTGAATGCAGGGGTGTGTTTATATATAATTGTAGATTATACTAGCTTTAGTGTAACTATAATCTTAATTTTATTAATGACAGGAGGCGAATATTTGCTTAAGTCTCTCTTTACTAGAACTTCACAGCAGTACATTAACATAGAGATAAAAACACCAGAGACAAATAAATCAGGAATCTATAAAAGGCTTCTCCCAACTATCTATTTCCTCTTTCACGCTGCGACAAATAAAGTACATGAACAATACACCACAAATACAATAACAGAAGAAACAAACATAACATAACGATGAATGCCATGCAAACTTGAAGCCTTGACCTTTATCCTGTAGAGTAGTCAGATCTAAGAACTGTAGCCAAACCATTAAACTGAAACGAGATAAACAGAGTCGAAAACACTGATTAGCGAATGAAATGTACTGAGAAAACATGAATCCCCATCGTAAATACTGACAGTATAATATCCCAGATAGTGAAAAAACCTGAATCCCCATCATAAAATACTGACGGTACCATATCCCAGATAAACCCCAGCTCCCCCAGATAACCAACCTAGTCCAGGAGACAAGGTTAATAAACAACAAGTCAGTCAAACCAACAAACAACAAGGGGAGGGAGAAACTGGGAGGGAAATATTCGCCTCCTGTCATTAATAAAATTAAGATTATAGTTACACTAAAGCTAGTATAATCTACAATTTTATAGCATGACAGGAGGCTTCATATTTGCTGTTTTAACGCTCGGACAGCAAAGACCAAAGAAACACGATCCGCCGTACCAATCTAAACTCTATGAAGATAGCTCCTCGTAACCGGCAGGAAAGCGTACAATGTCTTGGAGAAAAACGCCCGCCATGTCGGTACCTGAAGTCGCCGTGTTATGGACTGAAGTGAACCGAAAAAAACCTATATGCCCCGCCAATGCCAACCACAACAAAGCGGTACATGAAGGGCGAGAAAAAGGGAAGAACCATTTAAACAAACGGTGACGTCGAACACCGCCTAAAGGTGGGAGCACTACCAAAGTAAGAATATGACCCTCGGGTCCGACTAAGGCTGATAGACAACTAAGGTCCGAACCGCCGAACCCATCTGAAAGAAAAACAAGGTATAATAACTGAAATAAATCCAGAATCAGTGAATGGGCAAAACCCGACAGAACCCACCATAGGAGCATGACAAAAATGCTTGTACCCCCTGGGGAGATGAATACCTGTCCTCAGGAATTGTAAAGGGAATTCTAAGCAGCGCGAGGCCTGCCGACAACAGTCGTACGCGCTACCTAATCTAATTAATATGGCAGTCCCCGGTAATAAAGTGACCGAACAATACCCGAACCCTGTAAAAGCGGTAGCAAAATTAGGAGATCCATCTACGTCAGGGTCGCCATGCAGACCAAAGTCTCACAATCCCCAAGATCAAATGAGCAAGGGTCCAGGGAATCCAGGAACTAGGTTCGACCTGCCGAAACGGAGATCATAATTCCGAAGTACCAGCAGAACGAGGCACCTGTAGAAAAGTCCTGAGACCAAACAAACGGAGGAGACTCGTCCGCATCTCTGTGTCGAACACTCCTGGAGGGAAGTGTCCATCGCTGAGCAAACGGGTCCGTCATCCAGCCGAACTGGTCGGGGCCTGATGGGTCCTCCTCCGTGGACTAAAGTCTTGACGCCGGGTCCTCCCAGAGAAAACTATTCCATATGTACGAGAACTCGGGCAGAGGAGAGCGTAGGGGTCACCCCTTTGCGTCCAATCCGCCCTCCAGGATTCCACTCCTTGAGATGTAGAGGAGGTCGATATTTCCCTGGTTGAAAAAAACGAAATCCAGGGACTCTAACAAGGGAAAACGCAGGGAGCGTCTGACCTTTCGGTCTGGGAGGTACTTCGCAGGGGGTCCGGCAAGCCCGTCCAGGTAGACCGTACAGCAAGATGTCCTATATCGATGAAGAGTCGCATCCGGGTCCCAACGAGTGGAAAACGAGAAAGATCTCTTCAGATAGTTCTGGTATGCCTGAATGTCCTCAATTCCTCCCAACCAGGTTGTGTTGTTGCCCAAATGACTGATGCACAAGATACCTATCTCACCAGGGAGAAAATAGAAGCCACCTTACCAGAACTGGGCCCTGCGGTCCCTAGAAGTTTCTTGAGGGCCGCGTCTAATTCACAGTAACTAATGAATATACGTTTAATCTTAGACTCGTGCCGGGACTCAGAGGGGCTCAGATCCCTTTATCCCAAGCACCTCCAGCGGTCCAAACTGCATTTAGGATAGGGTCATCTGCCACCCCAGACTCGGGACCCCGTCTGGGATGTCATCCGAAAGTGGAGGCAAGTGTGAAATTCTGGGTCAAGGGTCCAATCCCCTATAAAACGTACGGGTTGGAGCTGGGATATGCCTCCGTAAAGTACTTCCATGTAAAAAAGGACATCTCTTATACTTCCTCGTATGTTCCGCTAGCACAACTCACTCGTGTAGCGGAGAACAATCAGCTTTCCAGTGCGGACTTAATAGTATAGGCACTGCAGTGGGCCGCACTCAGGATCTCCTGAATACTAGACAGGTGCTTAACCAGCAAAACCGCAGTGCCCCATCGGGGTCTAAGTCTGGGTTTGCGGCTACTTTGTTCGGGAGCCCGGCTGGGAATACCGCTTGAATTATCCTGCGGGCTTCTCAAGCCAGCGGTCTACGGGCCCAGAAACACACCGATGGTGCTAGGTGATCGGGCAGAGATCATTCCAAAGAAACCAGATGAACAATGGATCGAGGGTCGAACAGGGGTGATCGTTTAGACGACCTCTTCTTCCATTGTCGTCGGGGGCCCCTGTAGTGGACTTTGTTCTACATCTCATGGTGCCACTAGGGGCCGTCATCATAATCCACACCTCCACCATCCTCTCCCTCCGAGGGGAACCGGTCCGCCCGCCATTCAGGTAGGGCCGCAATGGTGGGGGGTTTACTGGGACCTTCACCCCTGCGCCACATAGGCAGTGTCATCTGGCCGTCAAGGTCGATCATATCAGGGCTAGACACTTCTCCAGAGTCTAATCTTTCCGGGCATCTGGTTCCAGGCCTTCATCCTACCCATAGTGCTTATGCGCCCTTGACTGCTCTCCACTCAGAAAGTCTGACTCCTCCAAGTCGGCTGCCTTTTTAAGAAGGTGGTCACTTCCGCATCCAGTGGTCATTGCCTCCCCTGCGCCATATAGGCAGGGCCATCTGGCCGACTGCAGAGGGGTTAGCCACTCCTCTGAGTCTTATCTTTCCGGGAGCCTGGTTCAGGGCATTCACCCTTCCAGTAGTGATCATGCGCACTTCCATGCTCTCCTCAAGGAGAGTCTGACTCATTCAAGTCACTGGTTCAGGGCCTTCACCCTTCCAGTAGCACTTATGTGCCCTTGCCTGCTCTCCTCCAGGAGAGTCTGACTCGTTCAAGTTGTCTGCCGTTTTAAAGGTGGGCCCTCTAGCGTTACGCTCCTGATAAGCTTAAGGGAGGACCCTAATTCCACAGAGGCGGTCACTGCCATAGTAGTCATTGTCTGCGCTGTTAACCCGGATAAGGGTTCTCCTGTGCAGCGGTCCCAGGCAAAGCGTCTTCAAGGAGTATAGAGGACAAGAGTCATAGGGGCAGCACCCTGTAAGAAATTGATATGCCAAACTGCAATATTGTATATAATTTCCTTGATAACAGTGTGATAAGGATCAAAGCTTTCAATTGCATTTTATAGCATCCAGCTAAAACAAAAGCGTACATCCCCCCAGTATTCCATGTATGTTATCAGGAGATCAGAGTAATTAACATCTAGGTGTAACCATGGAATTGTGTGTGTTTTCCCAATTCTGTCTAACCTACCCAGAAACCAAGAGATCAAACCAAGAGATCAAAGGGAAAGACTTGTGTAGAGACAGAACTCTCTGGCGAAAGAGGGCGGGATAAACCACTTTTGGGAGGGAAAAGGAATTCTGGGACTTGTAGTTTACTACTCCAAGAATCAGTATTTAAAAGGACAACATCCAAGGAAGGATCTCTCTTTCTTTGTCTCTTTGGAGAGGACAGCACAGCAAGCAGGGCCATGGTGAACTGATAGTCTGTCCCAGATTACCCAAGATGAAGTTGCAAGGGGAAGACCTCCATTGAAATGTTTAAGTATTGCCCTTTTATTATGTATCTTTTGGTTTTGGACTGACTATGGTTATAATGTGTAATGTGTATATCCTTTTAAAATCTAACAGTATCCTTAAATTAATATTAACAATACATTTTATTATACACTTGTGTTTGTGTCTTATTTGTCACACATTCCCTAAAAGAATATCCTTGTAAGAGGGTCATAATTTCTTACAACCCCATATAGTGACCGAGGCAAGTTGGGCAGCGCATGCAATGCACAAGCATGAGTATGTGGCAGTAGGCTTGGCATGCAGACATTCTGGCACAGACAGCACAGGCCAGATCAATGGGGCACAGACAAAGCAGGCCAATCAATGGGTCACAGACAAAGCAGGCCAATCAATGGGGCACAGGCAGAGCAGGCCAATCAGTAAGGCACGGACAAAGCCGGCCAAGTCCTGGGGCACAGCCAAGTCAGGACCTTCAGAGATGTACAGGTGAGGAACTGCGCATTCCATTCTCCGATAAAATGTACCTTTCGCACTTCAGATAAGATGTACAAAACACTTCTTCAGATTAATAGCACATAACACACTTCTGTGTAACTGTAATTAACACACTTCTGTGTAACTGTACGTAACCTTCTTCTGTGTAACTGTACATAACACTCTTCTGTGCATCCGTACATAACATCCTTCTGTGTAAACATACAATACGTTCTTCTGTTTAACCGTACATAACATTCTTCTGTGTAACTGTACATAACATTCTTCTGTGTAAATGTACATAACATTCTTCTGTGTAAATGTACATAACACTCTTCTGTGTAACTGTACATAACACTCTTCCGTGTAACTGTACATAACACTCTTCCGTGTAACTGTACGTACATTCTTCTGTGTATTTGTACGTAACACTCTTCTGTGTAACAGTACATAACATTCTTCTGTGTAACTGTACATAACATTCTTCTATGTAACTGTACATAGTATATTACTGTGTAACTGTACATAGCCTTCTTCTGTGTAACTGTACATAGCATTCTTCTATGTAACTGTACATAGCCTTCTTCTATGTAACTGTACATAGCCTTCTTCTGTTTAATTGTACATAGCCTTATTCTGTGTAATTGTACATAGCATTCTTCTGTGTAACTGTACATAGCCTTCTACTGTGTAACTGTAGATACCATTCTTTTGTGTGACTGTACCAAGCATTCCATTGTGTAACTGTAGATAACGCACTTCAGTTAAATAGTGCCTGACACTCCGTAAATAGTGAACTTGCATAATGAGTACACCTGTAGTCAGGGAACTCACCAACTGAGTTACCTCACAAGAGGTGCTCCATTGGTCAATATAATAAAACAGAGCGCTGCAAGCAATCATCTGAACAAACAAAAAGGGGGAGGGATGAGTATAAGTGGTAACACTGCCAGTTGTGCCTGTAACCCTTGAGGGGTTGTGCACAGCTCTATATAGCATGCCTGTGATCGATATCATCCACTATGGTTCCCAGTAGCCTAACCTGCCAGCCACATGGGGCACAAAGCCAGGACAGCCTGAGGGTGCAATGCGCCCAAGTCATAGCTGAGTCCCAGTCAAAGCTACAGCACATGTGCCTTCCATCGACGGAACTAATGTGGTAAGTCTGGTAACTGGCCGGCCCCGCCCCCACCCGACCACGCGGTCGCGGGGAAGTGGATGCTCGGTGTCCTAGCACTGCATGGGAAGCAGAGGATCTCGCTCGGCGGACTGAGCCGGCGGGTGGGATCCAACACGTGGGACCACCGGAGTCTTACTACGGGGTCCCGGCGGTCGGCAATGGAAAGCGGTTGGAGGACCGCTTTCCAGCGGCCGCAAAATGGACGAAAAGTGAAGGGGGCAAAGCCACCCAGAAAAGGTAGAGGGAGGAAGAACCCAAGAACAAAACGGGGGTGTCCAAAACAGGAAAATGCAGAAAAATCATAAGAGAAAATACATCCCTACAGCAAAAAAGTAGGGACAGAAAAATACAATCTAAATAAATAAATCATAATGGCAGTAGGGAGGTAAACACATTCTAAACAAATAAATCCCTGCAGCCATGAGAAGGTAGATGCAGAAAAACAGAGTAAATAAATCAATAATCAAGCAATCACTACAGCACTAAGCAGGTACCTGCGAAGAAAATACAGATAGCTAAATAAATCAATCACTAGAGCACTACGAAGGTAGATGCAAAAATACCCTCTAAACAAATAAATCAATACAGTAATAAACATATAAATACAGTAAAATATCCACAACCACCCATATATAACAGGAGGCAGTGGTACTCTGACCTGTACTGTCTGCGGAGCAGCAAAGAAAGAGGAAATAGATAGTTGGGAGAAGCCTTTTATAGATTCCTGATTTTTTTTGTCTCTGGTATTTTTATCGCTATGTTAATGTGCTGCTGTGGAGTTCTAGTAAAGAGAGACTTAAGCAAATATGAAGCCTCCTGTCATGCTATAAAATGGTGGTGTCTAATAGAGAGGTGTGTTTGTATGTAGTGTTGACATTTGAATGCGGGGTTGGGTGTGCAGTGTTGACATTTGATGCAGGTGTGTGTATTTGTTGTAGTGTTGGCATTTGAATTCTCAGATGTATGCACATATGCACATACACTGACACACACACACACTGTGATACACATACACGAAGATACACACACTGACACACATGCAGATATAAACATACACATACTGATACACATTCAGATAGACAAACATACATATACAAATGCAGATACACAGATAACGCTAACAGACATACAGATAACACACACTTACAGACATACAGATATATACACACACACATACACACTAATAGACATACAGATACACACACAGACACACACAGACAGAGATACAGACAGACATACAGATAGGGCCGCCATCAGGGGGTGACGACCATGATGGTTGTCATGGGCCCGGTAGCCCTGGGGGACCCAGCCGCCAGGGGCCCCACGTGGAGAAACGGAACTGTCGTCGGTGCATCTGTACCGGGGCCCACACGCTGATGGGGACCATCATGTGGCCCAAGCATTTAGGTCCTATTATCTGTAATAGCGCGACCGGGCCCCTTTTTAAAAAAATGCAGCCGCAACGCAAGTGCTGCTGGGAGGAAGTGACAACTAGTCACTTCCTCCCAGTTTACTCCGCGCAGGAAGGAGGACGTAGCCTGAAGGCCGAGAGGAGAGGCAGCTGACGCCCATCATCCCCAGCCACCCTTCTGCAATGCAAAGGTAAGGAAGAGGAGGGTGGCTAAAAAAAATTATTCTGTGTGTGTATATATGTATGTATGCCTGTATGTGTATGTATGTATGCTAGTATGTGTATGTATGTATGCATGTATGTATGTATGTATGTATGTATGCCAGTATGTGTCTGTCGGTATGTATGTATATATCAGTATGTATGTATGTATGTATGTGTGTGTGTATGTATGTATGTCTGTCTGTCAGTATGTCTGCATGTATATGTGTGTGTGTATCAGTATGTGTGTATGTCAGTATGTGTATGTATGTATGCCAGTATGTGTCTGTCAGTATGTATATATCAGAATGTAGGGTGTGTATGTATGTCTGTTAGTATGTATGTCTGGAAGTATGTGTGTATTTGAGTATGTATGTATGTTAGTGTGTGTGTGTGTGTATCTGTATCTCCTTATGCATGTGTGTGTGTCTCAGTATGTGTGTGTCAGTATGCCTGTATGTGTGTATGTCTGTTTCAGTATTTGTATCTGTTAGTATGTGTGTATCTTTCTGTGTGTGTCTGTGTCCGTTTGGGTATTCCTGTAGGCGGGATTTGGAGGCTGGCCTTGTGGGTGGGCTTGGAGGCGCCTTGAGCTGTGTTAGGGGCCTCAAAATTTCTGATGCGACACTGCATACAGATACACACACAGACATGCTGAAAGACACATGCTGGTCAAAATATACCCTTTTTTTAGCCACCCTCCTGTTTCCTAGCTTGTGGGTTCAGGAGGGTGGCTTACCTGGGATCCAGAGTGCTACCTGAGGTAGATTGGAGTTGGAGGAGCTGGCTCTGCCCAGCCCCCCTCCTATCTGCTTTCTTCTACCCTAGCACTCCAGTCTTCTTAAGAGGAAATCCTCCCATGCTGATGAGAAAGTTGTGGTAGTAGTAGCTCCGTCCCTGCTGGGTGCAAGCCGCACTGTTTACTTCAGGGGTAGCAGAGATATGACTTGTTCATATCCCTGCCCCCTCCACGCAGTCTGCGGCAATGCAGAATGAAGGCAGGCTGGAAGGGTTTGCGGACGCTCAGCCGCGCTACGAGAAATGACCAACAGGAGAGGGGCGCTGGGCGCTTCCCTCCTGCCGGCCAACCAGACATTTGCGCTCCTGGGCCAGTGTGCCCAGTGTCCTGCTTAGATTTCTTCTTTAGTTGCTGGTAGCAATCTGGAAGTTCTAGGGAAGTGAAAGTTCTTATTTACTGGTGCCCAATGTCATTGAAGGTGGTAACTTTGTTTGTCAACGTTTTTAGACCAAAACATTTCCAAATATCATAAGAAAATAGTTTCATTGTACATTTTGATGATATTCTATTATTAGTGATGTCCCGAACGGTTCGCTGGCGAATAGTTCCGGTGAACATAGCTTGTTCTCATTCGCCAAGGCGGGCGAACATATGCGATGTTCGGTCCGCCCCCTATTCGTTATCATTGAGGAAACTTTGACCCTGTACCTCAAAGTCAGCAGACAATTTCCAGCCAATCAGCAGCAGACCCTCCCTCCCAGACCCTCCCACCTCCTGGACAGCATCCATTTTAGATTAATTCTGAAGCTGCATTCTTAGTGAGAGGAGGGACAGTGTAGCTGCTGCTTATTCTATATGGAAATTGATAGCTAGGCTATTGTATTCAGTGTCCACTACAGTCCTGAAGGACTCATCTGATCTCTGCTGTAAGGACAGCACCCCAAAAAGCCCTTTTTAGGGCTAGAACGTCAGTCTGCTTTTTTTTTTCCTGTGTAATCTAATTGCAGTTGCCTGCCTGCCAGCGTGTATGTCAGGCTCACAGCGTATACTGTGCCCACTTGCCCAGTGCCACCACTCACTCACTGGTGTCACAATAGCTTGCATTTAAAAAAAAAACAAAAAAAACTTTTTTGACTGTAATATAATAGCAGTCAGTTTCCTTCACACGTGTGCGTTTCAGGGCCTGCCAGGGCACAGTGTCACACCAGTGCAACTCATATCTGGTGTAACAGTAGTGTACATTTTTAAAAAAAAAATACAGGGGGCTTGTTGTCACCTTTTGGGGACCCTTGGTGTTGTACGTGGCTGGGGGGAGGAAGAGACCTTCAATGACATCAGTGAGGACAAGGAACGGGACATGGCTAGCTTGGTATCCAACCTTGTGCAAATGGGGAGTTTACGGTTGTGCAAATGGACTGTTTGCGGTTGTTTGTGGTGCGTTAAATGGGGAGTTTGGTCTGTCACTGTGAAGCGGGAGTAACCCTTACACTACCTGATCGATACAACATCATACCTGATGTTTTAAAGCACGTTATTCCAAACAATTTAGGAATGTTAGGTGATTTATGCCCTTTATGGATTAAAACCAGACTCTGCATCAACTATGTAATTTTCCATGGGAGTTTTACCATGGATCCCCCTCCGGCATGCCACAGTCCAGGTGTTAGTCCCCATGAAACAACTTTTCCATCACTATTGTGGCCAGAAAGTTGTTCACGAACATTTGCAGAAGTTCGCGTTCGCCGTTCGCGAACCTAAAATTTTATGTTCGCGACATCACTATCTATTATTTTTCTTAGCATTTTAAATGGAAACTGTTCGTTTTTAAAAAAAAAAAAGTTAAGCATTTGCAGGATAAAATAGGTGTGAAATTCTACATTTAATTAAAGTTATTGGCTAAAATTTATATATATTCTTCCTGTTAACTCATTGCTGAACCACAAAGTTGTCTTACATTAGTGTCAATGTCTGGCACTACGTCAAGAGCCTGTAAGACCTGGCTAATAATGCTAGAGTGTCTGTCTTACCCCAGCAAGACAAAATTCACTAATGGGAACAACAAGACCATTTCTAAGGCTCTAATACCTCACTATGACAGTGCCAAGTGTATATTTATCACCAACCTTCACTTTTCAGATCTACACTGCAACAATACATTAATAAGGAAAAAGAAAATGAAATAAAAGTGAATGGTCTCTTTCTCTGAAGCTCAAGAAATGAAAAATTATAATTTTAAATATTAAGCAACCGTTTTCAAAAATGACATTTAGTCACATGATAAATGGTTAAATGATTCAAAGACCACATTAATTAACAAATGATTAATTAATCAAGTATGAACCATATCAAAATTAAAAGACATGGATCCCTAAAGACAAATTAATATACAGATCTAGACAGGGAATTAAAAGCAGACCTGAAAGAAATTGACCAATAATGCACCAAGCCAGCATAGTGAGCACTCAGAGCTTGGAAAATAAACAAAAGAGCACATTTATTTTAAGCAGACATGCATTTGCACATAATCAATGTTTTAGGACAACTACCTTGGCATATTATATGAAAGAATGTTTGGTAATAGCACTGAAATGGTAAAGGTATGTAGTTGCACAATTATCACACAAGTTATCTTGTTTATTTTGAAATTCTATGAGTGTTCTCTACTTTGAATTCTATTTTGCCAGAGTGTGCACCTAGCAACAAGACTGGGCCAATACATGCTCATTTCATATGTTATATATTAATGACATTTCTGTGTGCATGATGTATGTATATATTAATATATTTTATAAAATATATGTATTGATTTTGTGTAAATATTATAGGCATAATGTATATTACTAAAATACACATATGTAAAAATATGAATAACACCTATTTAATAAGAGGTCTTACTCTCACCTTTCAATTAACTCTTTGGTAAAGACACCTGTGTTGAAGAACTGTGCTGGAGGGAGAGCATAAAACACAGAGGAAGATACACCCCAAAAAAATGCATCTTCACCTGTGTTTCTCTTATCCCCACTTTTGAATTTCTTGCCATCTTTTGTGTTTCTTAACCCCTCTTTTGATTGGCTTACTCACTTTTGTGTATTGTATCACCCATTTCCCCTTTGTGAGTATTACAACCCTGTTATGTGTCTCTTACAACCCCCATTTGTGTATTTCTTACTTCCTCCTTACCCCTTTGTGTGTCTCTTTTTCCCCCTTACCCAGACCCTCTGTGTGATTTTTTTGTTCTCCTTTCCCAGCCCCTAGGTGCATCTTTTGTTCTCTTTTCCAATCACCTCTAGGTGTCTCTTTCTTTCCCCAAGCCTATCTGTGTGTCTCTTTCTCACCCTCAGCCCTTCTGTGTATTTTATTCTCCCACAGTCCCTTTGTTTGTCTCTTTCTCCCAAAGCCCCTCTGCATGTATCTGTCTTCCCCAGCCCCTCTGTGTTCCTCTTTCTCCCCCAAACACCTTTTGTGTTTCTCTTCGCTACCCCATGTAGCACTTTTTTACCCCAAGTTCCTATGTGTGTCTCTTTCCCAAGCCTCTAGAAGTGTATTTCTCTCCCTCATAGCCTCACTATCCCCTACCTCATAACCTCTCCATGTGTCTACATCTCCATGTGTACCATTCTCCCATATCTTCTGTATTTCCCCCAAACAGCCCCTTTATGTGTCTTCTTCACCCCTAACCCCTTCCATGTGTCTCATTTCTCCCCTAGCTCCATATGTCTTATCCCCCAGCCACTCTCTGTTTCTTTTCCCACAAGCTCCTCCATATTTCTAATTCCCCCAGCCCCTCCCTGTGTCTCTTCCCACAAGCACCTCCATATTTCTCATTCCCCCAGCTCCTCTAATTTCCGCAAGTACATCTGTGTGTTATTTATCATCCAGCCCCTCTGTGTCACATTTCCCTCCAGCCTGTCCATGTGGCTCATTTCCTCCCAATGTGTCTCTGACACATTAACCAGCTCAGTTACTTTAACCTTAAATTTAAAATTCATATTTAAAAGGATTGTATTGTTAGTAATACAAATCTGTATTCCTAACACTATAGCGCTTCTGGTCTCCTCCTGCCTCAGGCCTCCCACTCCATGGCAGGTAATCATTGCAGTATCTCAAAACCTGAATGATTCATATTTCAAGACTAAGGAGGACAGAGACATTGCACCCAGACCATTTAAATGAGATGAGGTGGTCTATGTGCCTATAGTGTCCCTTTAATTCACAGACAATGCTCACTTTAGTTAATAACCTTTTAGGTGTACTACCTGCCATGGAACCTTCAGGCAGGTAGTTTTCACATTTTGCATATAGAAGAGTTGTATTTCTATGACAGTAGCATTAAGAAAAAAAGCATGTTTTATTTTAGTTTACAATCTAAACTATGCATAAACATATTAAGCAAAATCACCCTGCAGTGTCTCTTTAAAGTTCAAAGCAGCTGTAAATCACTATTACTCAACTACAATATGCGGTGTCTTTTGCAACAAGGTAGCGAACCTTGCATAAAGTACCCTGTGCTTCATAATGTTTAAACTAAATGGCTTCATTTATCTTTGACAAGGCTGTCATTTTATTATATCAAATTGTTCTTTTCATGTCATTATTAAAATCTATGTAATAGATCTCTGCTAAACTCAGCTTCAATTTGCAAGTAATAATTTATAGCAGCTGAGTGCTATGTTTCACTTAATGACAACATGAAAGCATTAAGAAAAATTAAACTGAAAGATAGGCTTAGATGTTGCTTTTGTCCTTGTTTGTTTTTTAGTGTAACACATGGTTCCAAACTCTGATTTATGGTAAATTGTCCATTCTCCTTTCTTTTTTTTTCAACTATATTAGAAGCTGCTTCAGAAACTGAAAAATATAGAAAGTTTTTAAAATAAAATATGTTGTTCCTTATTATATACTGAACATTTCCAGGTTTATTTACTGAATTCTAAATGTTCATGAGTTAACCCCTTAATGATGTAGGCAATTGTACACTTCCTGAACCAAAGCAAAATCTAGAATGTGAGCTATATGTCTGTTCAACCAGAATTTAACTCTTGCATATTAAGTGCACTCACACTTATAATATATTGTTGTTCATGAGAAATAGGATTTTCATTTTACATCAGATATTCATATATGAAATATTAGTTAATAGGAATAAAATCTAAAAAGGTTTGAGAAATTTAGACATTTTGATATTTTCTGATTTCTGCATTGCATTTTAACTGTGAATGTCATAATACTGTTAGCTTTTGCTGCAATAATATATATATATATATATATATATATATATATATATATATATATATATTCAGCAATATCTCACAAGTATAACAGTACCCGCAATGTACATTTTGTTTGTTTGTTTTTATGTGATCAAATACAGGGCTTTTCCTTTTCAGTTTATACACGTTGAAATCTGCCAGATTATTTGCTGGGCCTATGTTGCCTTTGAAACAGTATGGCAGCCCAGGAATAAAAAAAAAAATAATAAAAAAAAAAAAAAAATCTCATCATGACACATCATTTCCAAAAGTAGACTAACATTTTTTTTAAGTAGCCACCTAGTCACAGACCCTGGACAAATTAGTGCTCACAATTGTTTTTTTTGTTTTTTTCATTTTTCACACAAGTGCCTTTTCTTCAATAATATTGTCACTATCCATTTTACTGTTTTAAAAATCTCATATTTGTATTCAGTGATGTCTCCCCATGTGCAGGTTTTATGGAAAAGAGTCAAACATAGTACTTGCAATTTAAATTCTTATAATTGATAAAATCACATTATTATTTCAAACTAATGCATATATGAACATATAACATATATATATATATATATAAAAAAAAATCCATTCTAAGTATCTATTTATTTGTATGTGCTTTTACCCAGTGTCATGATCTTGTGCAGGTCAGGGATGAGGCAGAAACTGGGGTTAACCTTCAGGGTCTTTATTTTTTATCTTGGACGTAGTAAGAACAGGATTTCCTATAATAGAAATGATAGGAATGGGAGAGAGAGAGAGAAAACAGAACAGATTACAGGTGAGAGTAACTAGGCTATGAAGTAAAGGGTTTAGACAATAAGCCCAAAGTGGAAGTTAGGTAAACCTATAAATGAAGTTATAGGTAGGAAATTGCAGATAAACCTAAAAGAGAAATTAAAGGTACGAAACTTGAAGGAAAACAAAGTAATAATAAATTAAAGTCCAGTACATAATTAAGCAGGTTGGAAGTCAATCAGGAATGCAGGGTTGTTCAAGCTGGTATGGAGCAGGTTTGTAAATAAAAAGGAATGGAGAGTTGTTCAGCCAAGTCTGGATCAGGTTGGTTAGTAAAGCAGGTTTTGAAGCCAATAAGGCAAATCCGCAGGTTATAACACAGTAGCCAGGCTATGAAGTCTTCCAGACAATCATCAACGTTAATGTCAAGGCCATGAGTTGAGTTGGGGGCAACCATTTATAGGATATATATTAGTCCAGGCAGGTGAGGATGAGATGGAAATCTTTGTGCTAGTGATTAGGGAGGCCACTAGCGGCAAATAAAATTAGTGCAGGAACTTGGTCTTTAACCCCTTAAGGACCAAGCTTCTGGAATAAAAGGGAATCATGACATGTCACACATGTCATGTGTCCTTAAGGGGTTAAAGGAACAGAATAAACAGAACAAAAATTTGTTTTTGCCAGGATAGGGTCCTGACACCCAGTCATTCCCCCAGCAGTGAACCTGTCAATCACGTTGAACCGAGTCATGTAATCGCGATTAAATTATGCAGATAGGCGGGATTGGCTGCTTGGATTGGCACTCACCATGGAGGGAAGTATCCTGGTCAGGCAGGAGTCCCATTTGTTATGCAAGTCTAACAACTTTAAAACCCTCCTTTGGTAGGAAAGCATTGCTTGCCCTTTGTCGGGAAGGGGTTAAATTACTCCTGTTTCTACCCCTTTTTTCAAATGTCTTTTATTGTAGTTGTTTTGGCCTGCATAACGGAGTCTTGCAGTCCACCACAGACACACATGGGAGAAGCTGATAAGGCTCTGAAGGATGGTCACTGGATGTGTGGAAAAGATTTGTTCGGGTCAAGGTGGAAGATGTGAATGGGTGGTCAAGTGCCCACTGACTTTTTATAAGTACACATGCTATCTTATGGAAGGATTGGCCCCTTCTGTCATGCCCACCATTAGGACTGCAGCTTGATTCATTTGTTAAAACACTATTTCTGCAGAAATACTCAGTTTAAGCTATGTGTTGTGAATACTAAGTTGATAATACAATTTGTGGTCAATTAATTCTTAATTTTCTTGTTAAGATGGTTTGATTTGATCGTTTAATAATGACATTTCTATTTATATTGTAGTGGTTTCACCATGCCTGGCTGAGTCTGATGGTGTCTGCTTCCACCACAGATGCAGTTGGGAGTATAGTACACAGTTTTTTTCCTCACTGAAGGACAGTCGCTGATGCTACAAACTTAATGTGTGGGAAAGTTTTGTTTTTTTCAGAGTGGAAGAGTTGAGTGGCTAGTAATTTGCCTACTGACTTTTTTCCTTCCATTTTTAATAAACCCCTATTCCTAACTTGATATTACTCCTGCACTACATTACAATTATTATAAAACGAACTGGCAGTAAATAAAATAAATAAATAAATACATTTCTACTGGCTGCTGTAGCTCCCCCTTTATACAAAAGACATTCATAATTGTTTAAACCCTTAAGGACCAAACTTCTGGAATAAAAGGGAATCATGACATGTCACACATGTCATGTGTCCTTAAGGGGTTAAATCTGCATGGTAAGTCTTGTGGTATGGCTATGTCAGTTGCTCTGCAGATACAGTTAGGAGATGTTACGGAACTAGCTTTTTTTTTTTTTCTTTTTTCCCATCAATGGACTGAATTTGTGGGAAAGCTTTGTTCTTGTCAGGATGGAAGGGTTGAGTGGGTGGTCAATTTCCCCTTGACGTTTTCTTACAATTTGTTGATTAATCCCCTTTTTTAACTTAACAGAAAAAGTGTTTATTTTATTGAAATATGTTTAGTTTATTTTTTTTAGCATTTTAATAGATATATCACAAATGAAAACATGCATGCATTTAATTATGCACGTTATGACATTTGCATCAGTTTATGAGTAGAAGCAACTCAGCAACTTCATTAGAGAGATATAGAGCTGTTTACAGTAATCAAGTGGTGTACATTTTTCAGTTTGCACTTTTGGTAAGTAATAATAGATTCAAAATAAAAGCAAGGCAGCATGCTTTTGTGCTAAGATTGATGGCAGTACATTTACCCATAAATTTCTGTAAGGTGGTAGAAATCCAAGTAGCAACATGGAGTGGACAATTAGTGACACAATTAAAGGACCACTGTAGCGCCAGGAAAATAAAATAGTTTTCCTGGCACTATAGTGTTAATAGGTCCCCTCCACCCTCAGGGACCCCCTCCCACCGGGCTCAAGAGGGGTTAATCACTTACCTTTCCCCAGCGCTGGGCTCCCTCGGCGCTGGGGACTCTCCTCCCTCTTCCGACGTCACTTGCTGAATGCGCATGCAAGCATTTCTCAATGCTTTCCTATGGACTGCAGCATTTTCTCACTGTGATTTTCACAGTGAGAAGCGCAGAAGCGCCTCTAGTGGCTGTCAATGAGACTGCTATGTTCTCTGAAACTGCTATGTTTACAGCTGCAGGGTTAATCCTAGATGGACCTGGCACCCAGACCACTTCATTGAGCTGAAGTGGTCTGGGTGCCTATAGTGGTCCTTTAAATATATGAGATATGAATAAGTATATCAGGCATATTGAATTCTAAAGAAAGTAATTGGATTGCCAAAAAAAAAGAAACAGAAAATGAAAACAGAAGTGGATTCAACAAGACAGTTTGCGCAAATTGATACATTGAATAGTTACGTAAAGCACACTAAATCAAAAAATATTGAGTTTTATATATTTGCTTTATTTGCAATACCCAATATTTACACTAAAATACAACAACTTTACAATAGTAGAACAACTTGATCATGGATTTCTGAGACCTATTGTCAATTAATGAGTTAAAGTTTTTATAACTTTCTTAATTATCCAATTAATGTCACACAATTATAAATGCTTCTGGGCAGATGTGGTTTCCAGCTGCCCAAATAAAACAAAGCATTACAGAAATTAAAGGTTTAATGATAACAATATTTTACTGCTTAACTGTTTTCTTTAGTTAACAGGACCATTAACACTTTTATTATCATGATTGTTAATGTAATGTTTATGCATTTTCACAGAAAACAAAAGAAAGCTATTTGACTAGTGTACATATGAAAATTGTAGCAATAATGAAAAAAAAATATATAAATTTCTAGGATGCCAGATTTTAGCCCATGCCATGGTTTAGCAGAATTTCAGTACTGAAACACATTTGGGAAATAATTTAGTTCCACCAAAAAAGCATGGACAAATGTGGCCATGATTGTGCTGCCATGTAAAAATGGCTACTTTTGCAATTTATTTATTTATTTATTATTGCCATTTATATAGCGCCAACAGATTCCGTAGCGCTTTACAATATTATGAGAGGGGGATTTAACTATAAATAGGACAATTACAAATAAACTTACAGGAACAATAGGTTGAAGAGGACCCTGCTCAAACGAGCTTACATTCTATAGGAGGTGGGGTGTAAAACACATTAGGACAGGAATTTACAATCAAATAAGGTGGGCTGCCCTTTAGGAGAGGGCAAGAGACAGGTATGTGAGGTAAGGGTTAGTATTGGAGGCCATAAGCTTTCCTAAAGAGATGGGTTTTAAGGCACTTCTTAAAAGATGCAAGACTAGGGGAGAGTCTGATGGCGGTATGGCAATGTGAGATAGGCTATTATTTATCAGGATTAAGAAAAGTAGTAAGTAAGATAACTTATTTTTGTTTTATACAGATCAATTGCAATCTTTTTTCTTTTGCTATCTTGTATTATTAAAAAATTGGGAGCAGGTTTATCAAACAATACAGAAAATGCCAGTGGACAAATGACCACCCACTCATCTGTTTCACTTAGATAAGTATAAAGCTTTCCCACATACAGTTTGCAGCATCAGAGATGGTCCTTCAATGTGGGGAAAACAGTGCCCTATCAGTTTCTCCTAACTGTGTCAGCAGAGGAGACTCAGCCAAGCAGATTTAAACTATTTTCTTTTTTATTTCCAGTTTTTAGACTATAATAGAGATTTTAAAACAACTTTGAAGGGAATGGTGAGTGGATCTCAGCTAGCAGATGTTGATGCAACAGTGAAGAGAAGGTTAAACTAACTTTGAAAGATTAAACTTGAAGACATTTGTAAGTGTTATGGATTCAGAATGTACTATAAGACACAACACTTGCACACTTTGGACAGTGAATACAAATATTAGTGTTTCAAAACAGTAAAATGTGGGGGGCGGAGCCTAGCAAGAGAACGAGACGGATGCACATAGATGGGCTATCTGTACATACTGCTTATAAACCCAATTTTCCAATGAAAAAAAGTGCTGCAAAAGTACCCCACAGATCCACAGGGGACATGGGGAGAAAAAACAAAAAACAAAGACCAGATAAACACAAAATGGGGCCCGATTTTGGCAATTTATTCCAGGAGGCACAAGGGGCACATGGGCCCAAAATGGCCATCGGCCTCGCTGAATACACAGACTCCTCAGATGACCTGAGCCTGGATGACTGCAGTGGCGGTATGTTTGCTCTGTTAATGCAGCCAACCCCAAAAAAGCGTCTACCCGACCCAGTGACCACAGAGACATTGCGATCCATGTTAGGTGACATGCAGAGAGTACTGCAGGCCGACGTAGCCCAGCTCCACATGGACTTGACAGGCCTGGTGGGCTACATTGGGGTACTGGAGGCCTCCTCAGACAAGCAGGCACAAGTCATAGCGGAACTCCAAACAGAAGTGTAAGTGCAAAAAAAAATACCAAGAGACCACAGACCAAAGATTTGCAGCTCTTGAAGACCTCAGACGCCGCAATAACATGAAAATAAGAGGCGTTCCCGACGATATCCCAGCGAAGGAACTCCCGCATTTAAAGTGGAGACTCATCTAAGCCCTTTTAACGCCAAAACAGGCCAGGAATGTGAGCATTGAGGCGGTCTTCCGGGTACCCACACCGTGCCTCAAGAGATGTGGTACATGGGTCCTGGAAAAAAAGGAATGAAAGTCCTTGGTTTAAAAGCATCTCCTGAACATTTGTACTTGAAGTAGACATGTTTTCTTGCCCTCTGCTATTCTCTTGATCCATTCACCTAGGAGGATGCATCTGCAGATCAGGGATTGAACCAAAAAGCCTAACTAGTAGACACAGAATCATATTTATGGCTAGAGTATAACACTGAGACTGAGGCTTCAGAGCTGAAGACTATTTCCGGCCTAATGACTTGTAAATTGTCAACAGACAAAAGACAAAAGATTATCTCTGATATGCTCCTCAAAATTATCCATACAAATGTTATATCCTTAGAGATTGAAGCAAGAGCTTAAAGCAGCATGAAAGCCTGTGCCTGCTGCCACATAGGCTTTTAGAAAGGGTCCAGACCATCTATACTCGGAGTCTAAGAGAGAGCCTGCATTGTTTACAGGCAGAGTGGAGTGTTTAACCAGTCTTACTACTGTATATTCCACTTAGGAACAGAATTCCAGGTAGTAGTGTCTGAAATCCCAATGGATAAAGATGCAAGATACTCCCTTATATTGAAATCTTCCCTCATAAAAAGGATCTTAATGGTACCAGAAACTGTAATCCTTTAATATTATGTTTTTGCAAGTATTCATCCTTTACAAATACATATATTATTGCTCAATTAGGATAAATTGTTAGTGATTTTATTTTGGCAAAAATAAAAGGAAAATCGAAATAATTTTCCAAAACGTAAAAAAAAAATAACTTTTGTAAACCTGCACAGAGGTTGAGATGGCGTTAATCTTATGCCAAAATATGCTATTAATTGTGTGAAATAATATGGTCCAATAAGATCTAAAATAAATTGAAGACCAGAAGGAACTGCATTGCAATCCACTTTGGATCACTAACCCATACATAAATCTACAAAAGAATGATGTCTATGTTATTACTGCCTATTGCAACATATTATATCATAAATTGTCAGAAATACACTATTTTTTTTCAAGATTCCCAACACTTCTACTGTGTATCCAGAAGGTGAAAACAGAAACTGGAAAAAGAAAATAGTTGAATTCCAATTTTCACAATATCCTGTAAAAATACTGCTTTTGGGAAAACCTTTTGAACCTTTTCAAGTTTTCCACACCCTCAAATTGGCAAACACATTTTTGTTCACATTTGTAGCAGTCAGCATAATTTTTCTAACAACATGAGATAACTGCAAATCCTGTAAAGGTAAGTGTTGCTCCTTATTTTGATGATTTTAGAAAATGTAGTCTTTAACAAAAGGAAAACATTTTGAGGGGAAAAAATTGAGTAAACTAGATGGATTTCACCAAGTGTGGGAACCAGGGCTGATCCTGTAGAGGAGTGTCCAAGCAGCTCTTCTTTGTCTCCTTATTCACAGATCTCCAATGAAAGATAAGGTGCATTTTGCTGATGGCTCCATATGGCTATGAGTCAAGCCTCTTGGGCTGTATTCTCTGGGGCTGCACGCTCGTTGGATTTACCTCCCTTCAAGGAACAAAACACTGTTAAATAATGAGCTCATGCTGGACTGTCGAGTACAGTCCCTTATTGTGTCTATGTGTGAGACACCAGGGAACAAAATCAGGACTGCAGGACAGATCCCTAAAAGATTTAAAAAAAAAAAAGAAAAGAAAAAAAAAAAAAAAAAAGATGAGAAAGATAAAAAAACTAACCGCACTCCAATCACATGATCCGGGTGCTAAACTGGACTGAGGGCCAGCCCCAGGGAATATATATATGAGTGGTAGAAAAACCTCCAAGTATCTTCAATTGTATTTATTTGGATAAGTGAGACACCGCAACGTTTCAACTCCTGAAAGGGTCTTTGTCAAGCTACATCACACCAGAAATAACAACCATTTATAGGCAAAAGCATAGTGAAAGTGTAAAACAAACTCATTAAGTGATTAATTAACAATCTATAATAAGACATTGGTATAGTCAATTCAGTCTATGTTGGTACTCACCATTGCCTCACTCAGAGTTCCCAGCTGAATCAACATTCGTTCACTTAATGAGTTTGTTTTAAACTTTCACTATGCTTTTGCCTTTGAATGGTTGTTATTTCTGGTGTGATGTACATTGACAAAGAGGGGTCAAAACATTATGGTGTCTCACTTATCCAAATAAATACAACTGAAGATACTTGGAGTGCCTGGATCCTTTTTCTACCCCTAAAGTAGGGACTGTCTTGCCAAAAGTATGGCAGTTGAGAGATCTAAAAATAAAAATTAAGGTACACCACCAAATACAAGAATCATACTTTTTGCTCAGGTCTTACCAGTAAGTGAACAATTAACAAAACATGTGGCCTACCCTGGTATCTGTACGTGTTAGATACAGTATGTGTGACAAACATATTAAATATTTTTTTAAACCAATTATGTAGCAGAAATCAAGGTAAATCAACCAACAATACATATTATTGCCTATTACAAGTATGATTTAAATTTCCTCATATCTTAGGAAATGCAACATATTCATCATCACCTGTAAGACATATAAATATATTGGATAGACTGGATTACCAAGTCAGGTTAATCTGGTATTTATATATAGTTAATGTAAAGGATCCTGCTATCCATGCAGCGCTGATCCTTGTAGCGTCTCCCGAAATCCAAGCTGAAAAGAGTGAAGTAGTGATTATAGCTCCCAATTCCCCAAACATGAGTTGAGACTTCATGAAGGGGTAAAACAAATGTGTTTATTGATGGCCAAACTCAGCCCTTTTATGATGGTCTCCCAGCAAGGGAACTCCCACATGGGACCTTGTGGAAGACTGTAACAAAATATGCAGAACCAATCAGTATATAGTACAATTCTTATACACACCCACAGGAAGAGTGTAACCCCTCCTCTGTATCCTGGAGATAATTAACTTAGAGAACCTAATTATCTCCGGGCAGAGAGAAACATGTGCTTTTTACCTTTTAACAAAACTGTATTAAAATCAATAACTCATGTTTCGCTGAACGAAGTCCCCATGTTCCACACCCCCCCAGATAGCTTGGATCTGAGCGCATATTATAGGCGAATAGCGCTCAGATTCTCCTAACACAGTTCTCAATAACGTCGAGTAAAGTTTAAGTTCACCAGCTGTAATGGAAGTTAAACTGCACGAACCCACATACGAGTGTAACAGGGGAAATGTACAATCCAAGCAAGTAAGGCGAATGATGTGATCCAGAGACAGAGGGCTCTGTCCCAAGTGCCTTAAGACCCCATGACTTAACGGGCCAGCATCCCAGGGTAAGAGGCTAGCAATCCGGCTCCTCCAAGAGATAGGGGGGCAGGGCAGTTTGTCACATGCAGACCCAGTGACAAAAGCCATTTTGTCACAGTTAAATATAATACAATCTACTTGAAGTTAAAGGTCTCCGATAATGGCCTTGGTATAACATTGTTAGATAAGCTTTACAAATTATTTAATATTTATTTTATATAATAAAATATTATTTTTTGATAAACTTAAAAAAAAATCACCATATTAAAATATATCATATTTATATAATCAGAATTTAAAAATAATACAAAATTAAATATATTTTATACTATATACTATGTCCAAAAGCTTATCCAACAATGTTAAATTGAGGTCAGTATGTTAAACGTTGTTCAAAATCTACAATAAATAAACTCAGAACACTTTGTTTATTAGTTTCTATGTATCAATTAAATTGAAAACACATTACACAGTAGCTGAATAATTTTAGAATCAGTACATGCAATCCAAAATCTGATACTAAACCTTTTTATTGCTGGTTGTTTTAAGAGTTCCTAAATCAGACACAATGCATATTATGAGCAGTCTAGCAGATGGGACAATGTTCACATACCAAGAAATGTTGATCAGATTTATTTGAAAATCATGCTGTAGCCATATGTCGATCATAAGAAACAAAATAGATTTTCCAATATGCACTGACTGTTGCCAGCTTCACAGCTGTCTAAATTAATGCTGCCATTTTTACTACTCCACACTTATTTGACAAACAGTACCTGATCCTACGATATAAACACATTTCAGAGATGGAAATTGTGAGTAAACACGGCTTACATTTCTATGAGTCAAGCCTCTTAAGCTTACAAGTGTTTTGGAGTTTTGTTCAATTGTTCTGTTTACAGCATACAGTACCTGTTGCTGAATTTTTTATAGGCATATGTACTGAGAAAAATCTCACTACTTCAAGTATTTATAAATGATCTAATTATTTTATGTTTTAATTTTGCTGAATTATATAACAATCAGTGAAGTAAGAACATTCACATGTCTTGACTAGTGAACTAGTAATTTTCACAGTTAGTGATGTACCGAACTGTTTGCTGGCGAATAGTTCCCGGCGAACATAGCGTGTTCGCGTTCGCCACCACGGGCGAACACATTCGCGGTTCGATCCGCCCCCTATTCGGCATCATTGAGCAAACTTTGACCCTGTGCCTCACGGTCAGCAGACACATTCCAGCAAATTAGCAGCAGACCCTCCCTTCCAGACCCTCCCACCTCCCTCCCAGCATCCATTTTAGATTCATTCTGAAGCTGCATTCTTAGTGAGAGGAGGGAAAGTGTAGCTAATGCTCATTAGATAGGGAAATTGATAGCTAGTAGTGTCCACTACAGTTCTGAAGGACTCATCTGGTCTCTGCTGTAAGGACAGCACCCCAAAAAGCCCTTTTTAGGGCCAGAACATCAGTCTGCTTTTTTTTTTTTTCTTTTTTTTCCACTCATATCTGGTGTCACAATAGCTTAAGCTTGACATCTATAAAGAAAATTTTTTTTGTTCACTGTAATAGATTGAATAGAAGTTAGTTGTCTGCAAGCGTCTGGGTGTCAGGCCTTCAGCGTGTACTCTGCCAACCTCAGCAAGTGTACTTTGCCACTCATATCTGGTGTGACTATAGCGTGCCTTTAAAAAGAAAAACGTTTTTCAGTGTAAGCTAATAGCAGTCAGTGTCCTTAAAGCAGGTGTCAGGCCTTCATCGTGTGCTCTGACAACCTCAGCAAGTGTACTTTGCCACTCATATCTGGTGTCTGTATAGCGTGCTTTTACAAAGAAAAAAAGTTTTTCAGTGTAAGCTAATAGCAGTCAGTGTCCTTAAAGCGGGTGTCAGGCCTTCAACGTGTGCTCTGCCAACATCAGCAAGTGTACTTTGCCACTCATATCTGGTGTCTCTATAGCGTGCTTTTACAAAGAAAAAAAGTTTTTCAGTGTAAGCTAATAGCAGTCAGTGTCCTTAAAGCGGCTGTCAGGCCTTCAGCGTGTGCTCTGCCAACCTCAGCAAGTGTACTTTGCCACTCATATCTGGTGTCTCTATAGCGTGCTTTTACAAAGAAAAAAAGTTTTTCAGTGTAAGCTAATAGCAGTCAGTGTCCTTAAAGCGGGTGTCAGGCCTTCAGCGTGTGCTCTGCCAACCTCAGCAAGTGTACTTTGCCACTCATATCTGGTGTCTGTATAGCCTGCTTTTACAAAGAAAAAAAGTTTTTCAGTGTAAGCTAATAGCAGTCAGTGTCCTTAAAGCACACGCTGAAGGCCTGACACCTGCTTGAAGGACACTGACTGCTATTAGCTTACACTTTTTGTTTGTAAAAGCACGCTACAGAGACACCAGATATGAGTAGCAACTGTCAAAGTACGCTGGCAGGGGTCTGCAGGGCACACGCTGAAGGAAGGCCTGACACACCCGCTTTAAGGACACTGACTGCTATTAGCTTACACTGGAAAACTTTTTTTCTTTGTAAAAGCACGCTATAGAGACACCAGCTATGAGTGGCAAAGTACACTTGCTGAGGTTGGCAGAGCACACGCTGAAGGCCTGACACCCGCTTTAAAGACACTGACTGCTATTAACTTACACTGAAAAACTTTTTTTCTTTGTAAAAGCACGCTATACAGACACCAGATATGAGTGGCAAATTACACTTGCTGAGGTTGGCAGAGCACACGCTGAAGGCCTGACTCCCAGACGCTTGCAGACAACTAACTGCTATTAGCTTACAGTGAAATACTTTTTTTGTTTTTAAAGGCACGCTATAGTCACACCAGATATGAGTGGTGGCACTGGGCAAGTGGGCACAGTATCCACTGTGGGCCTGACACTGAAGCTGGCAGACAACTAACTGATCTTCAATCTATTACAGTGATTTTTTTTTTTTTTTTAAATGAAAGCTTAAGCTATTGTGACACCAGATATGAGTGGTGGCACTGGGCAAGTGGGCACAGTATCCACTGTGAGCCTGACACAGAAGCTGGCAGACAACTAACTGCTCTTCAACCTATTACAGTGAAAAAAAATTTTTTGTTTTTAAATGCAAGCTTAAGCTATTGTGACACCAGATATGAGTGGTGGCACTGGGCAAGTGGGCACAGTATCCACTGTGAGCCTGACACAGAAGCTGGCAGGCAGGCAACTGCAATTACATTACACAGAAAAAAAAAGACTGATGTTCTAGCCCTAAAAAGGGCTTTTTGGTGTGCTGTTCTTACAGCAGAGATCAGATGATTCCTTCAGGACTGTAGTGGACACTGAATACCCTAGCCTAGCTATCAATTTCCCTACCTATTGAGCAGCAGCTACACTTTCCCTCCTCTCACTAAGAATGCAGCCTCAGAATGAATCTAAAATGGATGCTGGGAGGAAGGTGGGAGGGTCTGGAAGGGAGGGTCTGCTGCTAATTTGCTGGAATGTGTCTGCTGACCGTGAGGCACAGGGTAAAAGTTTGCTCAATGATGACGAATAGGGGGCGGATCGAACCACGCATGTGTTCGCCCCCGGCGGCGATTGCGAACACGCTATGTTCGCAGGGAACTATTCGCCAGCGAACAGTTCGGTACATCACTATTTAACACCATTTTTTTCTTTGTAAAAGCACGCTATAGAGACACCAGATATGAGTGGCAAATTACACTTGCTGAGGTTGGCAGAGCACACGCTGAAGGCCTGACTCCCAGACGCTTGCAGACAACTAACTGCTATTAGCTTACAGTGAAACACTTTTTTTGTTTTTAAAGGCACGCTATAGTCACACCAGATATGAGTGGTGTCACTGGGCAAGTGGGCACAGTATCCACTGTGAGCCTGACACTGAAGCTGGCAGACAACTAACTGCTCTTCAATCTAATACAGTGAAAAAAAATTTTTTTAAATGCAAGTTTAAGCTATTGTGACACCAGATAAGAGTGGTGGCACTGGGCAAGTGGGCACAGTATCCACTGTGAGCCTGACACAGAAGCTGGCAGACAACTAACTGCTCTTCAATCTATTACAGTGAAAAAAGTGTTTTGGTTTTAAATGCACGCTATAGAGACACCAGATATGAGTGGCAAATTACACTTGCTGAGGTTGGCAGAGCACACGCTGAAGGCCTGACACCCGCTTGAAGGGCACTGACTGCTATTAGCTTACACTGAAAAACTTTTTTTCTTTGTAAAAGCACGCTATACAGACACCAGATATGAGTGGCAAATTACACTTGCTGAGGTTGGCAGAGCACACGCTGAAGGCCTGACACCCGCTTGAAGGACACTGACTGCTATTAGCTTACACAAAAAAACTTTTTTTCTTTGTAAAAGCACGCTATAGAGACACCAGATATGAGTTGCAAATTACACTTGCTGAGGTTGCCAGAGCACATGCTGAAGGCCTGACACCTGCTTTAAAGACACTGACTGCTATTAGCTTACACTGAAAAACTTTTTTTCTTTGTAAAAGCACGCTATAGAGACACCAGATATGAGTGGCAAATTACACTTGCTGAGGTTGGCAGAGCACACGCTGAAGGCCTGACTCCCAGACGCTTGCAGACAACTAACTGCTATTAGCTTACAGTGAAAAACTTTTCTTCTTTGTAAAAGCACGCTATACAGACACCAGATATGAGTGGCAAAGTACACTTGCTGAGGTTGGCAGAGCACACGCTGAAGGCCTGACACCCGCTTTAAGGACACTGACTGCTATTAACTTACACTGAAAAACTTTTTTTCTTTGTAAAAGCACGCTATACAGACACCAGATATGAGTGGCAAATTACACTTGCTGAGGTTGGCAGAGCACACGCTGAAGGCCTGACACCCACTTGAAGGACACTGACTGCTATTAGCTTACACTGAAAAAAAAATTTTCTTTGTAAAAGCACGCTATACAGACACCAGATATGAGTGGCAAATTACACTTGCTGAGGTTGGCAGAGCACACACTGGAGGCCTGACTCCCAGACGCTTGCAGACAACTAACTGCTTTTAGCTTACAGTGAAACACTTTTTTTGTTTTTAAAGGCACGCTATAGTCACACCAGATATGAGTGATGGCACTGGGCAAGTGTGCACAGTATCCACTGTGAGCCTGACACAGAAGCTGGCAGACAACTAACTGCTCTTCAATCTATTACAGTGAAAAAAAATGTTTTGTTTTTAAATGCAAGCTTAAGCTATTGTGACACCAGATATGAGTGGTGGCACTGGGCAAGTGGGCACAGTATCCACTGTGAGCCTGACACAGAAGCTGTCAGGCAGGCAACTGCAATCACATTACACAGAAAAAAAAGACTGATGTTCTAGCCCTAAAAAGGGATTTTTGGGGTGCTTTTCTTACAGCAGAGATCAGATGAGTCCTTCAGGACTGTAGTGGACACTGAATACCCTAGCCTAGCTATCAATTTCACTATCTATTGAGCAGCAGCTACACTTTCCCTCCTCTCACTAAGAATGCAGCTTCAGAATGAATCTAAAATGGATGCTGGGAGGGAGGTGGGAGGGTCTGGAAGGGAGGGTCTGCTGCTAATTTGCTGGAATGTGTCTGCTGACCGTGAGGCACAGGGTCAAAGTTTGCTCAATGATGACGAATAGGGGGCGGATCGAACCGCGCATGTGTTCGCCCGCGGTGGCGAACGCGAACACGCCATGTTCGCCGGGAACTATTCGCCAGCGAACAGTTCGGTACATCACTATTTAACACCATTTTTGAATAACCCCTTTCTAAGAATTTCTCATACATTAGATTTAATTGGTTTCGTTGCTAGTGTAGGGTCTGAGTTATTACGTATTACCCTCAAAAATTGGGAAATGGGTAATGATTCCTTCAATCTCTTCGGGTGGAAACTGCACGCATGCAAAATAGTATTTCTATCAATCTCCTTAGAATACAGTGTATATCCGAGTTTGTTATCTTTAACAAAGATTCAAACATCCAAAAAATCGATTTGAAACTTGCAACATTACAATGTGAATTTCACTGGAGAGTTCATCATATTTAATGTATACATCATAGACGTAATTGATTCCTCATCACCCCTCCATAATATTAGGATATCGTCGATAAAACGTAAGTATTTAAGAATCTTCTCATGGTGTTGGGCCAAAATATGTTTCATTTCAAATGAGAACATGTATGCCTTGGCATACATCGGAGCCATAGGCGCTCCCATCCATGTACCTGTTAATTGAACATAGTAGGCGGATTCAAAACAAAAGTAATTTAGAGTTAGACACAATTGTAATAACTCCATAATATATTCAATGGGCGGAGAGACTTTTTCACTGTATTGTAACAATACTTCCCTCATTGCTTGTATACCTTCCTTGTGAGGGATTATAGTATATAAGCTACTGACATCACTGGTGGCTAGGAGGATGCCTTCCTGTGGTACTTCAATGCGTTGCAGTTCCTTAATCACTGCTGAGGTGTCTTTAACACATGTTGGTAACTTCATCACTGTTTTTTTTAATATATTATCCAACCATTTGCCAATGGGTTCTAATAACCCTCCTATGGCCGACACAAAGGGACGACCAGGAGGTTGTACAGGATTTTTATGATCCTTTGTGCGAGTGTTTAGTATGGGACATCTTGGATGTATTTCAAATAGGAAATCAAATTCCTCCTTTGATAGGTATCCGGCTTTGAGGCCTCTGTTTAGTGTATTCTTAATGATGTTACTGATATTGTGCATAGGATCTTTATCCAGATGTCGATACACCTTGGGATCTGTTAGTTGCTTCAAGATTTCTGATTTATAGTCCTCATACTGCATGATGACGATATCTCCCCCTTTGTCCGCAGGACGGACAACAATTGATAGATCACTCGCGAGATTATTCAGAGCCTCTCTTTTACTCTTGGAAATATTGGCATTCTTAGTAGGTTCTTTGTAATAAGTAAACTCTTTAGTATCATTTTGAATATTGTTTGCAAATACCTTCAGTGATGCGTTAGTAGCAGGAGGGTTAAACTTACTTTTTAATCTAAAAATTTCATTCTGTTTTTCTGTGGGTGTTGGTACTTTAAAAAATTCAGCTCATTTTAGTTTACGATTGAATTAAAACTGATCAACCTCCCTTTCAAAACGGTCAGCACCCGTTGTTGGTACAAATGCCTTTAGACAATACAGTAATTTCACAGGTGGTTATCATTTTGTGTGATATAATTGGGTTGTCTGCTACCTTCTGGGTGGTCGACCTCTGTGACCGGTGTTTCTTCCCCTACTGGCCTCTCCGGATATATATATATATGGCTCATCTGTGCAATTAACCCATGCGATTGTATGTCTGTCTTGTAAATTCTCGTATAAAATTGTTACTTATGCTCTCACTGTGTATATATATATATATATATATATATATATATATATATATATATATATATATATATATATATATATATAAAAATAGGTAATAGCTTGGCACTTTCCTAAAACAAATATAATAGGATACCTGCCTGGGTGCAATCCACTTTGCGTTGCATATATAAACAGTAAGGAATATAGGATGCACTCACAGGACTTGGTGAAAAAATATTCTTATTTTATTTAATCCAGGTGTAAACCCAAAACCGACGTTTCAACCTCTGCAGGTCTTTTTCAAGGTTGCTAACACAAGCAAAATATTGTCTTTATATACATAAAGTATAAGTGCACTTACCACTCAGTTGCGTTGTGACTCCCTTCACCGAAACCCGGAAGTGTGATAGGACCGCCAACGTGACGTCATTACGTCATTACGTGCCGGCGGCAAGCTCAATGGTTGCTATGGGGACGTGTAAACTACACATGTGCAGTGTGTCTGGGGAAAGTGTAAGCAGTATAATAATGAAGGAGCCAGCAAGATGGAAGAAAATACGAGCGTAAATAAAGTAATAAGAGAGATGCATGCTTGACCACAAATCACCTAAAAATGTGAAAGTGACACTCAATATTTACAAAAAACGTGAATCAGTGAAAACATCCCTGTGACAAATCAATTCAGTGTCAAAACACACAATGTCAAGGCATCAACATACTATCTTAAAAAATAGCTGGTCCCACTTTGTAAAAAACAAATCTTAATCACAGCAGTTTATAATCACTTATTCTATGTATTGTATGTTGTCCACTAAAGTAGACAATCAGCTACTACTTAATGGATATTCCAAGTCATGCTGCTTAGAGCAAAATCAGAAAAAAATACAAAAAATAAAAAATAAAAAGGGGAACTATTCGCTAAACAAATGTAAAAAAGGAATCAAAAAATGATTCCAAAAAACTAAACAAAACTGCAGATACTATGCACAATTCCTATCACACTTCCGGGTTTCGGTGAAGGGAGTCACAACGCAACTGAGTGGTAAGTGCACTTATACTTTATGTATATAAAGACAATATTTTGCTTGTGTTAGCAACCTTGAAAAAGACCTGCAGAGGTCGAAACGTCGGTTTTGGGTTTACACCTGGATTAAATAAAATAAGAAGATTTTTTAACCAAGTCCTGTGAGTGCATCCTATATTCCTTACTGTTTATATATGCAACGCAAAGTGGTTTGCACCCAGGCAGGTATCCTATTATATTTGTTTTAGGAGAGTGCCAAGCTATTACCTATTTTTTATATATTGGGTGTGCGTTACACCCTCTTGAGCACCCCATTTTTTCTAGTTATATTATACTATTTGTTCAGTATCAGTCCTGCCACTTTTTCAAGTTGTTTTCAAGATGGAAGATTTTTTAGCGAGATCTGGAGCCCTGGCTGACACAGCAGAAACGCTCAGCATCACTGAGGAACAAGCTACAGCTGTACTATGGCCTCGTACCCCTAAAGATCTTGCACATACTAACACTGCCAAAGAGTTATATAATGATTTATTTAAACTAAAACAACAGGAGATTGATTTAGATCTTCACGGAGTTTTTATTTCAGACTACTATAGAGCTAAACGAATACCAAGAGGTTTCAGAGTGCGGAACGCTCCTACCATTGGCAGACAAAATCCGGATTTCTGTAAACGCTGGATGCAAATAGCCAATAAATGCTCTCTTGACTGGATGGTCATAGTAGTAGAGGAGGTAGGGAAAGAGTTAATACTAGTTAAAAAAAGTATCCAAGAATTTGAAGTTAGCAATGTTACCACTCTACAAGCACCCTCCACACATGATACGATGATCAAACTCCAGGATGAGATTCAAAAATATCAAAACGATTTAATAAGATTTAAGAAACAGAAACTGAACAAAGTAAATCATGATTATACACATCACCAAGTGTACAGATGGCTAAGCGGCAGCAACACTACCAACAGAAATCCTCCAGCAAGATACAAACAACGCATTATGAAACCACGGTTTCAAACTATTGATGTCAGTTCTGGCGAGTCTGCCTCTGATGCTGAGACATATGAAGTATCATCTAAATCACAAGCTACCCCTTTTTTAGAGAGGGATACTATGTCCAAAGAACTCCAGACATACCAAGGAAAGGAAAGACACAAGAAGAAAAGACCCCTCAGGCGAGGAAAGAAGAGTAACTCGATACACCAATACTACAGGGAAACCTCCAATCCAGAGAACACGTCCGTAGTGTTCAATCTGTCAGACAAACATCTCTCAGATGATCATCTTTTTGTTCTTAATAAAGGACTTACATTTATACCCAGCAGAAAACCAGACGCCTTCACCATGGAAATTGAGCTATACAAATTAAACTGTATTTTAAACTGTAATGAATTCAGGAAAATTGAAAGTAACCGAAGCCCTAATCCTTTTCCCTCAAGAGATAAAAAGGATATTAAAACTAACAACATTGCCATCAAGTCTTTCATACAAACAATACAGAAGGATGTACATAGGATTATTAAAGTGCCTCCCCACTCTAGACATAATCTAACGATTAAAGAGAAAGAAGCTGTGCATGACCTTCAGCAAGACCCTACTATTGTTATTCGCCCTGCGGATAAGGGTGGCGCTATAGTTATTCAAGCCTATCAACAATATAAAAAAGAAATCATGAGGCAGTTGCAAGATGAAAAAACGCATAAAAAGCTAACATTTGACCCGGTTAAGAAGTTTCAACAACGGATTAATGGCCTTATTGAAATAGGTCTCCAAGCAAATTACATTAACTCCAATACGGCTAAATTCTTGAAAGTTGAATTTCCAATTCATCCGGTATTATATACTATACCAAAAATTCATAAATCCTTACAAGAACCTCCTGGAAGACCAATAGTGTCGGCTAGAGGCGGACTCCTTGAGCCTATAGCCAAATTTGTGGATTTTTATATACAAGGGTGCGTCAAGGATATACCATCTTGTCTTGGAGACACTCAAGATCTATTAGATCAATTAAAAGGTTTAAACATCGCAAAGGATGTTGAGTTCATTTTTGCTACATTGGATGTGCAAAATTTGTATACGGTCATACCATTAACAGAGGGCATTGAAGCAGTACGTCAAATCCTACTTAAATCAGTGACGTACCAAGGACCACCCATTGAATACCTACTTGAATGGTTAACCATTGCACTCACTTGCAATTATTTTAAATTTGAGAATTCCTTTTATGTACAAACCTTCGGGACAGCGATGGGGGCGGCCATGGCACCTTCATATGCAAACATATTCATGGCCTGGTTCGAACAACAGTACATTTTTCCACATTTCACACCAAAATACTGAAGTATTTCAGATTTGTGGATGACATTTTGTTACTTTGGAACGGCACCAAAGAAGAACTACATGACATGGTCACCACTATCAATAACTTACATACTCCAATCAAACTTACCTCCACAATTGACGTTGAGACTCTCCAATATTTGGATATATCAATATTTAAAACCAACACAGGCATTGGGTATACCCTTTTCCGTAAGGCCACAGATCGGAATACATTGTTGTTGGCCACCAGCTTTCATCCTAAACATCTCATTGATTCATTACCCATTTCTCAGTTTATTCGGGTATTAAGATACAACAGTGATCCAGTTCAGATGAACGCTCAATTACAACAAATGCGAAAGAGATTTCTAGATAGAGGTTATTCACCTCAAATACTTACCCAGGCTGAGGCCAAAGCTAAGGAAAGAATTCAAAAAACTTCCGACAGGACCAGTGACCGATCAACGGAACGATTATTTCTTCCATTGACGTTTCATACCAACACAACACAGATCAAGAATACCATATATAAACATTGGGACATACTAAAAGCTGATAAGCATCTGTCGCCAATTTTTCAAACACCACCAGTCATTAGCTATAGACGGAATAGGAGGCTGAGAGACATGTTGGTTCGAAATGATCCAGTACACTGTTACCAACAAACCAAAGCAATAAAGAAAAAAGGTTGCTACAGATGCACAGGATGCGTCACATGTAGCCACATGGTAGCAGGTACATCTTTTGCCCACCCACAGACTGGCCAACGTATCTTGATTCAGCACTATATTACTTGTATGACGGATCACGTTATTTACATGATCACATGCCCCTGCGGCCTATCATATGTGGGCAAGACAGACCTAACACTTCGGGACAGAATAAGAGGACACCGCTCAGGAATAACTACAGCTTTCCGCGATCAACACACTGAAAAACCTGTTGCCAAACATTATTTGGCTTTTCAACATCGATTGCCCACATTGAGGTTTATCGCGATCGACCATGTTCCACCTCCACATCGAGGAGGTGACAGATCAAAATTACTGTTACAGAAGGAAGCGTACTGGAACCACTATTTGGACACAGCATCCCCCAAGGGACTTAATGAACACATTACGTATTCTATGTTTCTATAGATGTAGGTTGTTACCAGATGCCATTTAAGTATTTTTGACATACCCAGAGCAATTAGAATGATCATCTGATTAAGTTTATCCAGTTTATTCATTATTTTTTCAAATCTCTGGTTCTCTTAAAAAAAATGTCGGTTTAGTGAATAAGCCCCCTTTCCTTAATGTTGAGAATATTATGTTTTAGAATATTCCAGAGGAATTGTGCATAGTATCTGCTGCTAAGCAGGATGCCTCCATAAGAATAAAAATATTTTGTTTAGTTTTTTGGAATCATTTTTTGATTCCTTTTTTACATTTGTTTAGCGAATAGTTCCCTTTTTTATTTTTTATTTTTGTATTTTTTTCTGATTTTGCTCTAAGCAGCATGACTTGGAATATCCATTAAGTAGTAGCTGATTGTCTACTTTAGTGGACAACATACAATACATAGAATAAGTGATTATAAACTGCTATGATTAAGATTTGTTTTTTACAAAGCTATTTTTTAAGATAGTATGTTGATGCCTTGACATTGTGTGTTTTGACACTGTAAAAACTGGTATGGAATCGTCCCAGTTAAATCTTCTTAATTTCTTTTTGTCTTCAGTTGATTGATATATATACGTCTTTTGTATATATAGTCTTGGGCCAAATGCTCGCCACAATAATATATGTCTATATTATTGAAAAGTACTAATACGCAAACGGTTTCTTCAGGTTTATTCTTAGTTACTGATACATAATAAAACAACAAATGATGTTACAGGATAATGGACATTCAACAGCAGATGGTAATTGCTGGACTCCTGACGTCCTTACATCTTTACATTGAGAGAGAGCCCAGAGAGAGACCAGAGCCAAGAGAGAAGAGCCAAGAGAGCGAGACCTCGTGTCCCTCTGTTACTATATAGAAGTGCCCATACTGACGTCAGAGCATACTCTTGCCATATAAGGACAAGACCCCCAAATCCACATTCCAGAGCTCTCAGACAAAGAAACCCTTGTGACTTATTGATACCATCTGTTACTTATGTCAATCCACACATCCATATATATAATCAATAGAAACATAGAATATGCAATATTCTACATTCCCTCTGTTTATGGTTTGTCTTAAAACCATAACACAATGTCACTAACCTGTCCATTCATACATCACTCGTATCACAGTCATTGAGCATAGAACAAGATATAGTCACAACTTTCTATTATATGAGAGTTCTTAGAAGGTTGAGTTTCTATCCCTTATACTGCTTACTTTACTTCAAACTCCCTCTGTTTCAGCTATGTATTGATATCCATATCCATGTTACATCATAACTACTTGAACATAATATATACATATATATAACAATAATAAATGAATAAAATAAAATATTTACAAATGTTGATCCATTAAACAATGTAAAGCAATGAGAAAGATCAACCTGCTCATCTACAGTCATGTCTTTGTAGACAACAAAATCAAGATCGTAACTTTCTAAATAATAACTGTGTATCACTATCATATTCCTACAGACACATATAGCATAGTATTTTCATTCTCAATACCTGATATTACTTAAGTACTAATACATGTATTGCTTGTATATCCCGTCCAGTTATATTTTCATGAATCATATGGGTTCTAGCAACCTTAAAATCCTTAGGTCATTTGTATTCATGAATTACATTCCTATATCATTAATACCACCTAGTGATAATTGTATCAGTACTTTACAATCATAGTATTTAATTTGTATATTCATTAGGCTCTCACTACCTGAAATATATCAACACTACTTATAAAACTCATAATAGTTTGCAAACCTTCAAAGGTTGTGTTGTTATCAACCATGAAGTTTTATACTAAATCTTCAAATAATGGTTTTGACAATACTATATAATATTGTTCTAGAAATTCTCCACCCGGAAATCTTTCTATCATAGATTTGTTTTTGTTTACATAATTATAATTTTCACTAAAATTCCACCTTGTAGTAACAAACTTTTCATTCAATAGAAACATAGTTTACTTTAAAAGAACTTGGAAAGAATAATTTAAATGCATTAGCATCACTCTCGTCATTAGCATTGTGATGACTTATTAATGTAACACATCTTAAAATAAAAGTAGGATTGTCCTAATGTTACCCAACATTTGTTCTGACCAATCCGTATTCCTTAGTACACTTCAACTGACTAAATTAAAATAAAATAAAATAAAATAAACTTGGGGTCATACTGCCCAGAAACTCTTATTCCTAGTCTGTGCCTTACAAACTCAGGATAAACTTATTCATTCATTGGATACCATCATATCCAGAAACCTATTCTCCCTAGTCCATACTTTTATAGACTTAGGTCAAATATCATTGTGTACTATACTCATAACTGAACTTCAATTCAATTCTTCTTGGATCTCTGAACTCTTATATCCAAGACATTCTTAATGTATACCATTACTTAATATTAATCGATATAAATTATTCTTCCTTAGTTTTCTTCCTTATGTTACCATTGTTTGTTTTACTTCACCTCAATATAAACAAATTACTTATTCTAGTAAATCTATTAAATACTATTGAACTCAATCTTTGTAGAATTAAGTATACATGATCCTTATTTAATCAACTTCATATCTTATCTACTTCTGATACTTATCAGCCTATGTATAGGTAATAATGTAATAGTTCTCTTCATAATACTATCCTTTCATATACATTTATAAGTACTCTCTTTTGGTACTAATACTCATAACTGTTATATAACTTTTCATTGTCTGTTTTCTTTTCCGTTAATATTTAGGAATATATATGTATGTTAGTGCCAATCTTTTATTTCTTTGTAAGTCTGTTAATCTTCTGTATCAAATTAACTCTGTAGAATCTTCCATCACAGTTTGCAGATCAGATGAAAAGTCTCTTTCCAACAGTCGATGTCCAGTTGTCTGAAGGAATGCTTTCCTAATTTACTGCCACAAGGATCTGTCACGCTTTACCTACATTAAAACAAAAAAAACACGTGCAGCCTCAATACAATGGCTTACAATGTTTATATCTCATTATTATTATACAGTTTAACATTGAATTATATTGACTACAAAAAAACATACTCATTTCTTCTCATGAGATCTACTATCTAGTGGTCATTACATTTATGCCATATGATGTATGATCTTTACATTTCCTTTATATCAAGATATTTCTGAACATTTTAATTTTCCAAACATTTTACTAATCATACCCCCCTTTTAAACTGTTTAATAATCTGGAGGTATAACCTAATCACATATCAGATGTTGCAAAAAAAAAAAACATCATAGTTTTCCACTATACTGTAGCAATAGCAGCCATCTTGTCTTAACACTGGCCCCATTTTGTCACATGAAACAAACTACAAAAAACATATATTGTTTCCTACATCAAATGTATTTCTAAATATAGGTTTTATTCTATCAAAACTTTTGTCTTCTATATAGTCAAAACATATGTATGTCCAGGCTTTGCAAAATATAGTAATCCATAATCAGTCATGATATTAAAATCTCATTCTCATGAATTAAATCAAAGATTTTAAATCAACCTCAGAAGTAACAAAGAATAAATCTATTGTTTTTTTCCTTCTGTAAAACAATTGGAGTTACTGTATAATCGGATAAACCCAATATAACTAACTGCTTCATTAGTGTATTTCATCCTGCCATATTTGCAAACTTGATGTAAATTTTTATTTTAATTAATTAACCTAATACCTTCTTATAACACACATAAAAACAATGAAAAAACAGTTCAGACTAACAATTCATTAAGACAACAAACTAACATAGATCTCTATTCTTGTGTGCTGTTCTTAATTCTGGAATCAGCCTGTGTACATCTGTTGGCACACATATCCATGCTCATTCCCTAAACTGATCATATCTCTTGAAGTGATCTGATTCTTATAACTTTCTGTGTTACACTGCATTGCTTGTCTGTCTCCTAATTTCGATTTAGCTAAAAGCATTCAAAGTGCTTTTTTCTCTAGCTATCACAATTGCAGTTGGATTTAGATCTTGAAATTTTTTCACAAATTCATTATTTAATTGATCCTCAGGAAAATTAGCAACAAGTCTATATGCATTTTCAAATTTTACAAGAAAACTAAAAATATCCTCATCCTTGTGTGTTTTTAGTTTTTCCAACATTTCAAAGTCTGCAAAATCATTCCCTGTTGTTAATTTTATTAATTGTGTTAATCTGTCTCGCCCATTTCCATATATTATTTCATCATTGCCCTCACATTTTACAGGCGTGGTTAGTCTACATGCAATTTGAGTTGGCAGCCATATTTGAAATAGTCTATTCCTTTGTTCGTCATTTAGGCTATATTTGTCCAAATTTGACTCAAATATTTCAGCATTAGTAAATGCATCGACTGACGTGTCATAAACTGGAATACATTTCACAATTTTCATTAATTGTTCATGGATTTTCAAATTACGTTTTGCAGCTCTGTCTTGAAATTTACATTTCTGCAAATCACTCTGTGAGGATACATTTTCAGTATCTATTGGTTCTGGTATTAGATTTTGTGGCGAAACCAGCTTCGCCACTGTGAACTGGAGAGGCCTGGTTGCTAGCCTCCTGCCCTGCGACTACGGCCCCTGGACATATTGCTCTATAAAAACTCTATTTGGGCATGTAATAATTTATATTGCTGCTACCGGCCCTTTAAAATCATCTATGAACAGATTGGGACTTTTGGGACTACTGTCCCTTTAAGACTGTGAAGCATATTCTAGCGTACTGCCTGTAATATTGTATATGTATTCATGTGTTAAGTTTAACCTGGGTGATATGTATGCAGCATTCATCTCATTGTTCGGTAGAATCCCTCCATTCATTATATTGAGTGAAACTACCGAACAACCAGACCACCCAGGAATAAGTGTGCCTCCAATTACCGTTTGCAACAATGTTGCAAACAGGTAATTGGCAATCCATGTAATGTATTCTTTGTCCTCTTAGTGGCCGCCATTCGGGAAACAAACACGTGGCGGCGGCCATCTTAAACTACCGAACAGCGGTGTTTTGCCGTCGAGTGTCTGGAACTGAAATCGGACACTCGACTAGGCAAACACCGCTGAGACCTCCAGACTTCCAGGATTTCGTGGGGAAACTACCGAACGGCCCGCCGTTCGGTAGAAAGAAACTCACGAACTAGGGGATTCATGCGAATCCCCCTTAGTCTCTATAACCCCAGTAATTCGTCTGTTTCATTCACTTGTTTGCGACCGACCGCAGGGCCAAAATGCATGGAACTGTTTTTGGATACTTTACCCATGCGGTCGGTCAAATCTTTGGAACCTCATATCTCCCGAACCATTCATCCGAATGACCTGATTCTTGAATATGTTGTCCCCCTGAATAAGGAGGTGTAGCATATGTATTTGGGGTACATCTAGGAATTGGGGAAAAGGGTGTACGGTATAATTATGTTAAGTGTTAATCTAAGGGGAGGAAATGTGTGGGAGGTACATCCATGTGATTGGTTAATTTCATCCTCCCCCTGGGAGTGTCCTGTATGTACTTGTTTGTAATAAAAGCCAGACTGGGTGTCCCAATCCTGAGTTCCTGCTTAACCCTCAAAGCGATGTGTCGTCTCGTTCTTTGGGGGAATGGGATTGTATGCTGACTGCCAGGAGTGTAAGCTGATGTCTGCTTTTCTTGTTCAGCTGTCCCAGTGTTCGTGTGGTTCCAGTCGGGAGAGTGGTGTTTGCAGTAGCTGCCTGTGCATCTGGAAAGGGGGATGTCGCCTAAACTGGGTTTTATCCTCTTGTAAGTGAAACGGTCCGTTACAGATTTTGTGCCTGTATTTTTCTTGTATTAACACACACTAGCTTTACTTCATTTCTAAGCTGGCAAATAAGATCATTTCTTAGTTCAACTCTCTCCTCTAGTTCACAGACTGTTTCTGACAATCTCTCACAGTTACAGCATGTACTCTCTGTTACCTTGTTACACTTTTCATTTAAATCTGATTTGACTTCTGTAAGCCCATACAAATCTACTTCTTTTTCTGCTGATTCTAAATTGTCTTGACCTGCGTCTCGTTTACAAATCAATGCATTGTAAGTACTGACTAGTTTCATAACATTTCTGATCTTTTGTTTTTTCTTATTAACAAACAATTTCTTGTCAATCTCACTATTGGCAATTTCACATTGTGTGTATAAAGATTAAAAGGGGTAAACAAGTGAATATACAGTAGTAAAATACGTGTGGTAGCCACACGTAATATTTTAGAATTAAAGTCATTGCAGAGTGTATATCCTCAAAATTTGATGATCACTGTCTAATATATCAATTTGTATATTCCAAATGCAATTTTATATACATATGTAAAGCTTGTGCGATAACTAATAACTAAGAATAAATAAAAATACAGAGCAATCTTTAAAAAATAATAAAGTAAGACATAAGTTAATACTTAGCATTAAAATACATGATATACATATTAAAATACATGATATACATATTGATATTGTATTTCCATATATCTGCTATTAATAAAAATTAGTTCTAAAAGGGATGTGTATAATAATCTATACATATAAGGCTTATATGGTATATAGTAATATTGTGTATAATTATAGCTAAAATCTATTATGATAAATATTGCTAAAAATGAGGAAAAATTCATACTTTTAAAAGGAATAAATAAGAAAAATTATATATTAAATACATGATATATTAAATAAAGTGGCAAATCTCGAAATCCGAATTCAGACCATAAGGGATGAGGGTATTAAAATTAAAAATAAATTTCATCTCTTCTGAGCCTATCTTTTTGGTATAATCTCCCCCTCTCCAGTCTTTCTTAACTATTTTGAGGGGGCAGAAAAAAAGGTGATCCGGGTTAAGGTTATGGTGTATTTTAAAATGGTTTGATACGCTATGGGTTTCCAAACCTTTTTTAATGTTCCTAACGTGTTCGGATATTCGTACATGTAAACACCTAATTGTCCTGCCGATATATATTAAATTACACGGACATTTTAATAGATAAATGACTCCTTTTGAGAAACATGTTAATTGGTCTTTAATAACAAAATCGATATTGGTGTGTTCTTTAAGGTCTGTTATATGTCTTTTTGGATTTTTTGTTGACCTACATGCTAAACATGTTCCGCACCCATAAAAACCTTTGCTTTGGTTTAGAAAGTGCCTAATGCTTTTTGGTGGCCCTTCGCTGCTGTGGACTAATGCTCTCTTTAAATTCGCTGCACCTCTATAGACGATTTGAGGTCTGGATGGTATTACATTTTTTAAAATTGGATCTCTTTGGAGGATATGCCAGTGTTTTTTAATAGTCCTATTTATTTTGTTATTGTTTCCGTTGTAATTGCATATAAAATGTGCCTCATTTGTGTTTAAAATTTTAGTTTTTTTCTGTTGTTTGTAAGTTAATAGTTGCTCTCTAGGAGTATCTCGAATTTCTTCCATAGCTTTAGTTAGTTTTATCTCTTCGTAACCTCTTTCTAGAAATTGTTGTTTTATTATGCTTGCTTGACCCATGTAGTCCTGTTCAGTCGTACAATTGCGTCTTATTCTTGGGAGCGTTGTCCAGCCAGGATTTGTGGTGGCAGCTCTTTTTTTCTATAAATCCGTTAGCGTCCACTGGCTTAAAAAAGTTTTTCGTTTTAATCTGTTGAGCTTCGATAAAAATATGTAGGTCCAAAAAGTTAATTTCTGTAGTGCTATGTATGGTAGTGAGTATGATTCCCCATTCGTTAGATGTAAGGAAGGCTAAAAACATATTTAAAAGATCATGAGAACCATTCCAAATTAAAAATATTTCATCTATGTATCGGCGATAGGTCACCAAATTCGACACCCAGGGATGCTCTGAAAAAACAAAAATCTCCTCCCAGTATGCCATAAACAAGTTGGCATAACTGGGCGCGAATTTGGTGCCCATCGCCGTACCTCTAATTTGCAGATAAAAAGTGTTCTCGAACCAAAAAAAATTATTGGTTAAAATTAGATGGATGCCTTCCAATATAACATTCATCTGTTCTTCCTTAAAATTAGCTTTTCTTAAAAAATGTTTTACTGCCTCTAAACCAACTTCGTGTGGAATTATGCTGTATAGAGATGTGACATCACTAGTGACTAATATATTGCCATTTTCCCATTTACTTGTTCCTAAAAGTTGTAATATGTGTATGGTATCTTTTAGATACGCGGGGTTTTTAACTACTATAGGTTGTAAGAGCAAATCTATGTATTCCGAGACTCTGGAGGAAATAGAGTCTATCCCGGAGATAATTGGGCGTCCTAGGTTTTTTTTTATGTCTTTGTGAATCTTAGGAAGGTAGTAAAATACTGGTATTTTTGGATGTGTAATTGACAGATATTTACTTTCTTTTTCCGTTAGTATGCCCTTGTCTAGACCTTTTTGTATGTAATTGTCAAATAAATCTTTGACTTTACTGGTCGGATCTGAATTTAGTTTTTTATAAGTGTTGTTATCTGAAAGAATTCTTTCCGATTCTTGTAAATATTGTGCTTTGGAGAGGACTACTGTTCCTCCCCCCTTGTCAGCTGGTTTAATAACCAAATCTTAATTTTTCTGTAGGGTGTTTCTTTCTTTTACTGACATGTTGTTTTGATATTTGTTTAATTTTTTTACATTATTTATTTCTGCCATGACTATCGTCTCAAAGGCCCTCATCTCATTTGAGATCATGTTTTTAGGGAAGAATTGTGATCTCTCCTTTAAATCTGTGTGTATGAATTCTAATTCCCCTTCCTGTTCTGTTTGTATCGATGTTTCTTTGTTGTGAAAACATTTCTTTAAACATAATTTTCTTAAGAATTTGTTCATGTCTATGAAGAATTCAAATTTGTTTATTTCTAATGTAGGCGCAAATTTAAGACCCTTTTTTAGGACTTTTAATTCTTCATTTGTTAGGGGGTAGTCGGTAAGATTGAAGATCCCATCTGAGTTTATTTCTTCCCTCTTTTTTATTTGTTCCCTCTCTCTTCCTCTTCTATTTCGTGTTCGATTGATCTTTGGCGTTTGCCCGGGGATTCCCACGATGGGGGTTTCTCTTGCCATTTGAGCCTCTCTGTGATCGGTTCCCTCCAAAAAAACGAGGATGATGATGCTTGTTGTGTCCTATAGTTTTCCAATGTTTCATCTGTTGTTTGTAGTGGTCTTCTTCTTTCGTCCTGATCTCTGGATTTTCTATCGTCCCTTCTACGTTCTCTGATAGGGTTTGTTTCAGGATGGATGTTCCTATGAATAGGTTTAGAATATGCGTCTCTTCTTGCAGCCGATGTGGGAGAAGATCTCTCATATTGTCTATTCTCTCTTTGTTTCAGTGGGGACCTTCTGTCTGTCCTTTGTGAACCCTGTTTTACTACCTCACTGTAGCTTCTATAAGACTGGTCATGCGAGGGGATATATCTTCTGGGTAGTCGGTATCTTCTGGGTAGGCTTCCTCTGCGTTCTTTTATGGCACTTCTGCATTCTACTTCCGGGTTTTCATTACTTGTCCGCATTTGGAACGCATACTGCGTTCCACCGCCGACTACATGCGTTCCACTTCCGGATCGCGTACTGTGTGTCAATCGGGCGCACAATAGACGTCACTGGAACGCATGGTAGTTGGTTTATGCGTTCCACTTCGGAATATTTTAGAATTAAAGTCATTGTCATTAAAGTAATTAAAGTAATGTCATTAAAGTAATGAAAACCCGGAAGTAGAATGCAGAAGTGCCATAAAAGAACGCCGATGAAGCCTACCCAGAAGATACCGACTGACACCAACTGAGGAAGCCCCCACCACAGGGCAAAACGCGTTTTGGATCAGACTGTATATACAGGACTTTTATTTATTATTACTTTTATATTTTAGATTGGAATTTTTTATCCTATACCATTGTACAATTTTTACTCATCAAATAAAGCTATACCTGCAATTTGAAAGACATCTGAATATCTCATCCTTCACCAACTATCACTTAAGGAACAACAAGAAGAAGGATGGGGACATCCTATTAAGCGTCCCATCACGCTTCCCATGAGAGCCATATTCTGATTTGGCTCTGGGCTTGTGAGTAATATTGCTCTATTTTTTTCATAAATATCTCTACTAAACAGTATTATACTATGCCATTCTGTTTTATTTCCTAGAATCATCAGACGTGTGTTCCACCAATTGTCTGTGTATAAAGATTGCCACAATACAGCATCTGAATAGCTGCTACTAAATGCAAACTGCAATTTACTTTTCTCTGCAATATAATTTATGAATTCCATGTTACTCACCAGGTCAGTTATCTCTGTCTAATTCGTTGCTTCATCCACACAGCTGCGCAGTTTTGAGCTCGGATCTGGAATCTTGCCAATCTCTGCCACGTGCTTGCTTCTAGAATTCACGTTGTATCTTGTGCTTTTTGTCTCAGTTGTAGAAAATAGTCTTGGAACAGTCTTTGTGATTTGAAAACTTTCTTTGTCTTACAAACACAGTTCTTCTGTGACATTCTAGATTCTTTTTTAGATTTTTAGATTCTTTTTTCCTCTTTAAGTTTGTTTTCCCAGTTCCAAAACAGCTTTGTAACTTGATTCTTCTTTCCTCTCTCCCCCTTGAAGTGGGAACAAAACTTGAATAGAAAACTGGCAGGCTAGCCAATGTAAAAACTGGTATGGAATCGTCACAGTTAAATCTTCTTCATTTCTTCTTGTCTTCAGTTGATTGATATATATACGTCTTTTGTATTTATAGTCTTGGGCCAAATGCTCGCCACAATAATATATGTCTATATTATTGAAAAGTACTAATACGCAATCTGAATTACGGTTTCTTCAGGTTTATTCTTAGTTACTGATACATAATATAACAACAAATGATGTTACAGGATAATGGACATTCAACAGCAGATGGTAATTGCTGGACTCCTGCCGTCCTTACATCTTTACATTGAGAGAGAGCCAGAGAGAGCCCAGAGAGAGATCAGAGCCAAGAGAGAAGAGCCAAGAGAGCGAGACCTCGTGTCCCTCTGTTACTATATAGAAGCTCTCAGACAAAGAAACCCTTGTGACTTATTGATACCATCTGTTACTTATGTAAATCCACACATCCATATATATAATCAATAGAAACATAGAATATGCAATATTCTACAGACACTGAATCTATTTGTCACAGGGATGTTTTCACTGATTCACGTTTTTTGTAAATATTGAGTGTCACTTTCACAGTTTTGAGTGATTTGTGGTCAAGCATGCATCTCTCTTATTACTTTATTTACGCTCGTATTTTCTTCCATCTTGCTGGCTCCTTCATTATTATACTGCTTACACTTTCCCCAGACACACTGCACATGTGTAGTTTACACGTCCCCATAGCAACCATTGAGCTTGCCGCCGGCACGTAATGACGTAATGACGTCACGTGGGCGGTCCTATCACACTTCCGGGTTTCGGTGAAGGGAGTCACAATGCAACTGAGTGGTAAGTGCACTTATACTTTATGTATATAAAGACAATATTTTGCTTGTGTTAGCAACCTTGAAAAAGACCTGCAGAGGTTGAAACGTCTATAAATGAAACAAATAAATGAAAAAATCAAAATGCCCTCACAGGTCTTTGTGTTAGTAGAAAAGTTGTTGCTTTATTTGGTCATCAATGGTGTACAAAAATCAATCGACGTTTCGACCCTGCCGGGTCTTTTTCAAGATCATAGAGTACATGACAGTACAGTGTTTATATATAAAATACAAATCTAAGAAAAGGGCACTTACCCAATGGTGAAGTGAGGAGGAGTGTGTCTGCCCGTTAGAACCCGGAAGTGATTGGAAGCCGCATAGGATGTCACGTGATCGGGACGTCGGACGGAGACAAAGTGGTTGCCAAGGCAACGGTATACACAGAAAGTAATTGCATGCCGGGCGCAAGTGAAACGTTATGAAGAACGAAGTGGGTAGTACAAACTACCAAAGAGTCTACATAGCCCTGATGCCAGGAAAGAGCACTAATAGACAGTAACCAGTGCTGTGCAATGCAGTGTGTGGTGTTAAATAACACGCAAGTGATAAAGAGTAACCACCCAGTGAATACAAACAGTGAAAAAAATATAAGTATATACCTGACATCATAAATTCAAAATTAAAATCAAAGCAGAGAACAACACATATTCATACAATGTAGTATATATACAAATTATACAAGGGTACTGGATCTTGCATGTTCTATGCAAAGTATTAGTATTAAAGAATATGTGCTAAACTCAAAAGATGACACGGACTTGCTCAAATACATACATATACATACATATAGTACTTAAATAAATATCCTTTCTAGAGGGCTAAGAGGATAAGTGGGACGACTTATAAGATATCGAACTAACCACGCCTAGAGTAATCTGAGATGACATGTAGAAAAAATTAATGACTAAAAAGGGAAATAGATCAAATAAGTGAATGAACGCCACAAGCAGATAAATCTAACATTGTACCAGATATCAACACGCAATACACTGTAAATGACAGGTCCAACTTTAAATCTGACCTACGAAGTAATAACGTAATGCTTATAGCGTATGATTACTATATACAGAAGGAAAAAACTTCTAATAGATAAAAAACAACAGTAAAGCATAGGTCTAATGCTTGTAAAAGCTAGAATCCTGCCGTAGAGTAGAATCACACAAGTCCCTATATGTGTCTACAAGGAGATCAATCCTCAAAAATCATAATTGTAGCGTGTAATTGCTGTATACATATCAAAATGCCAGAGATAAATGAAAAAAACAGTGGCTGACCATGCACAACACCCCTGGTTATCTAAAACCATACTTAGAGGCCTTAAAGAAATTTTTAATATACAGAACATACTAGTAGCATTTGATTGCTACCTACATCTGAACAACGGAAATAAAATGAAAAACAATAAAGAAAAAAATATAATAATAAGTAATAATAAAAGGATAACTAAGGCATGTGGCTGTAATGTCTTCCTGAGCAAAAGAACAGACTGTATTCCATACACCCACCAATGCTTGCCATATGGCCTCTGGTACAGATGAAAGAATAGCATAAATAAAAATAGAAACTAATGAAAGAATATTAAAAGAAAAATGAAAAAATAAAAAAATGAAAAATAAAATTAAAAAAATCTTGATGATACAAGAAAAGCCAGACGTATAATAATCATGATCAACACCAATCTCTAGCTATGCTCCGTAAGAGTATTATCTAGATGTAGAAGTGTAATCACAGGAACATTGAATATACGTTGTTTTCATTTAATCCCTTGGGTGTAACTGTGTCCAAATAGTGGATCCAATAGGATTCTCTCTGTAAAATAATTTTGGATCGATCACCACCTCGGTAAAGAGGAGGTACGTGGTCAATCCCAATAAATTTGAGTGCAGGAAGATGGTGTTGCATGGCCAAAAAATGTTTAGCCACGGGTTTTTCTGTGGTTTGATCCCTATATGCCGTCATTATCCCAGATCGATGACCCCGCATCCTGTCACGTAATGTGAGGTCTGTCTTCCTGACTTACGATAGTCACATGGTCTGTCGTACAGGTGATATAATGCTTGATCGGTATCCGTTTGCCCGTATGTGGGTGGGCAAAGGAGGTGCTGGTCAACATATGGCTACACGTTACACAACCAGTACACTTGAAACAGCCCTTCTTTTTAATCCATGTTTTTGTGGTGTAACATTAAGTAGGGTCATTGCGAACTAATAGGTCCCTCAGATTCCGATTTCTTTTATAACTGATCATAGGACGTTGTTGGAAGATCGAAGGGAGATTCTTGTCGGCTTGTATAACGTCCCAGTGTCTGTATATCGTGTTTTTTATTTTTGTAGTTGCTGTGTGGTAAGTCATAGGGAGAAACAGTTGTGTCTTCATGGTTTTAGTGCTGGCACTGGAATCAAAACGTTCTCTGGCTCTTTGTTCAGCAATCTCCAATGTGCGAGGGGCATAACCTTTGTCGATAAAGTGTTGTTTCATTTCTGCCAGCTGGATGTTCATATTAGAGGTATCACTATTATAGCGTAGGACTCTAAGGAACTGAGAGATAGGCAGAGAGTCTTTTAGATGTTGGGGGTGAAAACTGGTGGCTGATAGGATAGTATTTCTGTCTGTGCCTTTGTGGTGTAGAGTTTCACCTGTTTTTTTGTACAGTAAAACATCCAAAAAGTGGATTTGGTCACGATGGCGATTGAGAGTAAATTTTATGGTGGTAGGTAACGTGTTTAGTTGTTGAACCATATCTTCCAGTTCCTGGTGTGTAGTGGTCCAAAGGAGAAGGATGTCATCCACAAATCTAAAATACTTTAGTATTTTATTTGCATATGTGGAGAAAATGTATTGTTTTTCAAACCATGCCATGAAGATGTTAGCATATGATGGAGCCATGGCCGCCCCCATAGCGGTCCCAGAAGTTTGCAAGTAAAAATTACCCTCGAATTTAAAATAATTGCAAGAGAGTGCAATAGTGAGTAATTCCAAAATATATTCGATGGGGGGGGCCTTTGTACGCTGTGCATTTGGACAAGGTAATGCGGACAGCTTCAATACCTTCCGCTTGTGGTATTGCCGTATATAAATTCTGAACGTCCAGAATGGCAAACAGAAATTCACTTTGTATATTCGGACCCAGTTCTCTGAGTTGGCTAAGAAGATCCTGGGTGTCTTTAAGGCAAAATGGCAGCTCTTTGACACAATCTTGTAGGTAATAATCCACATATTTGGCAATAGGTTCTAATAAACCACCCCTGGCCGAGACTATAGGTCTGCCTGGTGGATTTTGACTGGATCTTAGGCAGGGTATACAATACAGGATGTATAGGATGGATCACCAAGAGATATTTTGCTGTGTTAGAATCAATATAGCCGGCTTGAAGGCCGATATCAATGAGTTGTTGAATCTTTTTTTGAAATGACTGAACAGGGTCATACGTTAATTTCTGATATGTGGAAATGTCGTTCAGTTGTCGCATAATTTCACACTTGTATTGCTGGTACGATTGGATCACAATGCCTCCGCCTTTGTCAGCGGGACGAATTACGATATTTACATCATCACGGAGATCTTGAAGTGCAGCTTTTTCATCCATGGTCAAATTGGGTCTATGTTTAGGCGGTGTTTTTATAATATTTAGCGCATCATTGTGTATGGTCTGTACGAAGGTTTTAATAGTCATGTTGTTTGATTTGATGTCTTTTTTCTCCTTGTGAATAAAAGGCTGTGGTTGATATGTAGAATTTTCCTTCCTGTATTCATTGGCATACATAGTACGTTGTACCTTGTACATATCAATTTCAACAGATAATGACTGGGGTTTTTTGACCGGTATAAACGTCAGACCTTTGCTTAAGAGGCTAAGGTGGGCTTCCGTTAGTACTTTATTATAAAGATTAAATACTACAGACGTTTCTTCTGTGATGGGGGTTTTGCGGCTGTGTTGGCATATCTGGTGACCCTTTTTCACTAGCCTGGGGGGTCTCTTTTTCTTAACCCGCTGGATTCCATACCCATTTCTGGGGGGTCTTGATGATGAGTGCCAGCTCCTAAAAAAGGTTCAGTTCTGGACAATAGTCTAGTGTCCTTGGATTCGGCATCCGACGCCGATTCGCCCGAGCTGATGTCAATGGTGTGTGAGGACGGTCTGGTGATGCGAGTGTTGTAGAATTATTAGACCCCTTATAACCTATAACCATTATTAGGCCCCTTATAAACTATATAATCCTTACTGGGCCCCTTTAATACTATATTCTCATATTCAGTTCTCAGGCCTCCTAGTTTAAGCTTTACAAGATTCCTTTGTTCGTAGAAACAGCATGTCAGCAGAAAATGCTAGAATCTTCTGATTAAATGAAACACTGTAGCAGATAGTCTTGATAGAATGTATAATTGCTAAAGAGGCCTTGAGATGCTAACCTTGAAAGACTAAGGTACCAGCTACTCCTTATGGATAGCTGCCAAAGCCCCCCTCCCATCGAGTGAACTCCTCGTGCTAGCAAGATGGCGCTGAAATCTGGAGGAGAACTTTATGACGTCAGTTATGACATAAGACGTAACACCCAACAAGGAGGGCATTTGACTAACCACTTTGCACTTGAGCCAATTGACAATGTTTTCTTGCTCATATCTTGATTTTTATAATGATGTAATTCTGCCTTTAAAAGGGCTTGCAAGCCCGCTTTTTAACAGAAGCCAATAAATTTCCTGAAGTTCTTTCATCTAATCTGAACTCTGTGTCAGTGTGAATTTACTTCTGCGTATACGCAATTTAAACATCTCTAATTTGGACAGGAACAGATAGTCATTCAAACTTCTTTGTTTGCTTAAAAGATTCCCTTATCACCGGGTCTAAATCTAGGAGGGGCGTTCCTAGTGTTGGTATCCATACCACTGAGCCATCTATACACTTGGTGGTGTGTATAGTCATGGTTCACCTTGGTTAATTTTTGTTTTTTGAAGCGAATTAGTTCGTTCTGATATTTCTGAATGTCGTCTTGTAATTTAATCATCATCTCATTTGCAGTGGGTGCCTGTAAAGAGGTGACATTTGTTACTTCAAATTCCTGAATAGTTTTTTTCACCTGGATTAACTCCTTCCCGACCTCCTCAACCACTATTACCATTCAATCCAAGGAACACTTGTTGGCAATGTTCATCAAGCGTTTGCAAAAATCTGGATTCTGTCTGCCAGTGGTCGGGGCATTTCTGACTCTAAATCCCCTGTGTATTCTTTTAGCCCGATAGTAATCGGAGATGAACACGCCTCGCAGGTACAGGTCTTTTTCACGCCTTCTTAACTTTAATAAATCATTGTAAAGTTCTTTAGGTGTATTCGTGTGAGAGAGATCTTTAGTAGATCGTGGCCATAAAACAGATAAAGCGTGTTCATCGCTAATAGAAAGTGTTTCAGCCGTGTCAGCTAGAGCTCCAGCTCTTGATAAAAAGTCCTCCATGCTGTAATCACTTGAAAAAGGAGCAGACCAAATCCACAAAATATATAGGTCATAAACTGTAGGGGTGCTCAAGAAGGTGGGACGCCCCACCAAAATATATGAACAAGTGGAAGCTTGGCACTCTCCTCCAAAAATAATTAATTATGTCTCATATGCCTGGGTGCAAATTGCTGGCGTCAAATATATAAACAAATAAATGAAAAAATCAAAATGCACTCACAGGTCTTTGTGTTAGTAGAAAAGTTGTTGCTCTATTTGGTCATCAATGGTGTACAAAAATCAATCGACGTTTCGACCCTACCGGTGATACCGGAGAAACTGACGGAAGCCAAGCACAGAGAGATGGACACAGGTTTCTTCAGGAAGGAAGAGATTCTTTATTGGATCACCGATCGGGACTCAGAGGGACTAACGTCACCAAAATACAGCAAATTCTGAGCCCCGGACAATAGTGCAGGCTCCTTATATAGGCACATAACTCCTCCCATATTAAGCTCCACCCGCACATTCTCTTAACCAATCAACACAAATAAGAATTAACTTCCTGTTTGACCGCATGGCTTGTCCAGCACAATGGAGGAGGGGGAATACTACATCCTGTATTCTTGCACATGCTCCGTACACTACTGATCGTATCTTGCCTCGTGCAACCAACTGATCGATACGTCAGCATATGCACGTACACATGCCACGTGGTAATCTCGGCCTACTAAATTTATTTTTACCGAGATTCCACCACATTCCCCCCTTTGATGCCTCTTGATATTTCACAATTACTTGAGGCATCATTTAACCTTGGTTTGCATACACCGCAAGTTACCTTGAACCAGACCAGACTTATCTTATGATGTGAATCTTCAACACTCATCTTCTTGCATTGGTTCTCCCTGATTTAGAGCCTTATACTTATAAATCGCCATTATCTGTGCAGCAGCCTTCCTCTCTGCTATATTTTCTATCAGGCTTTGCACAGACCTAACTACTAAGGGTATAAGACATGGCAGGAGTAGACACAACATTAAAATCAGTAGGACTCCACCTACCACTGCCTTAAGCCCTCCAAACCACTCATACCAGCTACCAAACCAACTACTTGGATTATACCCTTTCCATACCTGAGTAGGCACATGCGCTAGTTTAACCATATGGCTAGTAAGCTCAGCTATTGCTTGCCCTTCGTCATCTATTTGAAGACAGCAATTGCTCAGGTTAAACTTCCCACATACACCTCCCTCTACTGCCAAAAGGTAATCCAAGGCTAATCTATTTTGGTAGACTGCCGTCCTCATCCTGGTGTTATGCTTCGCTAGAAGATTGAGCGCTTGTGACGTCTCGTTGGTGATAATCTCAACCACCGCCTGTAATCTTATAATACGGTTGAGCATATAAATAGGGGTTCTGTAACCAAAGGTACCATCCTCAGCCCACGTGGCTGGCCCATAATAATCTATGATACGCTGGGGAGGCCATTCATCATCTTCCCAGGCGCCTATCTCTATGGGTCCCCTTTTCTTCCTATGATTCACATCATACACTTTAACACCTAAAGTCTCACCTGTTTCAATCGGTAACAAGAAGAAGGATGGTTTGAGCATACCCAACACACATGCCCCTTCCCAGTCCTGTGGCAACTCCGAATAGGCTTTCTTACCACAGATCCAGTACAAATTTGCTGGGGCTCTCCAGGTAGATGTGATGGATAAATCAAACCACACATCCTTTAAATTGGCGTATCTAGCAAACGGGTTAGATGGTTCTGAGACATTTGAAGCCGACCACCAAGTTGTATTCTTTGTATCATCATCATAAGCTTTTTGCCCTAGACAAGTTAATTCTCCTACAGAAGTATTATACATTATTCCTTTCCTTGCTATGCAAACATAACCTATGATGGAGGTCTTTAATCTCCACTCAGATTTACCTCTAACACTCATATGATAATCGGCTTGTGTAGATATCAGTTGGTCAACTGCCTCAGAACCGGACATTACCTCCTTTGCTTCCCAAGGCCATTGGTCTCCCATGTTAGTACCTCCACACACATAGCAGTTGGTAACATTAAGACTACCGGCAATACTTTCGGCTAAATCGATGAACAGGTTTTTAGCATTATGGGGGATCTTATTATCTATACTCATCTCTTCATAAAAGGAATGGTATACTTGATGAGTTTGGGAGGATACCGTATCAGTCTCTATCCCTATAAACAATACTGTCCCAGGATCTAAACCCGTCCCGTATATCTGAAACCCAAATAAATTGCCATATTTGTCTAAGAACTTATCGGGGTTATTTATAAGTATATGGATGGGATTACATTCCATAGACTTACAATATGGGCTAGTCGGCAACTTAGTCACTATCATGTCTTTGTCTACTGTCTGTCCCCAAGTCGCCCACCCCACACAAGACCAATATGGGCAAAAGTTATAGTCTTTATTTGGGCATCTAGGACTCACATATTTATTTTTACTACTGGGACAAATATATTTATCATTAGACCCATACGTCCTCTCCCATCTAAGATCCCCACATACATTCCACGGCTTTCTACCACTCGATATCGCTTTACACGCATCAAATAGCAGAACACCCGAAGAATGTACGGATTCTAACATCGTCTTATTAATTAGGGTCCCCTGAGGATCTCCATTCCTGAGAGTCAACCAAATTGTACGAGGTTGATACTCCGGACTGAAGCACTTAGGTTCTCCTACTCCTAAATGGCACACACTATAGTCTATATTTAAGTATCTACATCTCGATACATCTCCTTTACACTCGTATTGTGAATGCCAAATTAGGGTTTGGGAAATATGGTTACCTGTTCTCGTAGTCTTAATGCATACCTCACAGCTAGGAGTGTCGGTACCTCTACCTTCCTGAATATAAAAACACATATAAATAAACACTATCAAAAGCACATCTTTCGCCGTCATCCTCAGTCTTCGTCCGTGCGAAGGCACCTCAGCTTCCAGGATGTGAGGGCTGCAGGGAATGGAGTTCTGCTCGTCTTCACAGGTGTCCCTTCGAGACTTTCCTGGCTTATATACTATGTGTTGGTAAGCGGACAGGCTTTATTATGGCCTTCTCACTCACGCACCAAATCCCTGTAACAATAACATTTTGTAATCCACACGATTCCTCGTTACTCCGACTGAGAAGTGCGTTTTAACCGGATCTTGCAGGGATTCTCTGGATCTGCTGTAACTTGCCAAGAATCGACTGCTGCTGGTTTAACCCTGGAGTGATGTATCCACGGAGTCACTTCGGCTACTTTTATCGCTGTAGGGGTAGACAAAAGAACAACATAAGGACCTCTCCACTTGGGCCCTAACGGTACATTATTCCACTCTTTAATCCACACTTGATCTCCTGGATGAAAACTATGAACAGGGGGATAAATATTCACAGGTAATCTATCTTGTACCCATTTCTGTACCTCCTCCATAGTCTTACCCAACTCTACAACCTGCTGCCGGGTAATTCCTTCTCCCAACTGACTCAAATCCCCCCTTAAGTTACCAAGTACGGGAGGTGGTCGCCCATACATAATTTCAAAAGGAGAGAGGCCCATCCTTCTGGTAGGGGTACTGCGGATTTGCAATAGAGCTATGGGTAAGAGAACGTTCCACTTAAGTTGGGTTTCCTGACACATTTTAGCCAACTGGTTCTTAATAGTTCTATTCATTCTCTCTACCTTACCAGAACTCTGGGGTCTATATGCAGTATGAAGCCTCCACTTTATACCAAGCATATGAGTCAGTTGTTGTAGGCACTGATGAACAAAAGCTGGACCATTGTCCGATCCTATAGAACAGGGTAGTCCATATCGGGGTATTATTTCTCGTAGCAGGAATCTTACAACTTCTCCTGCTTTCTCTGTACGAGTAGGACATGCTTCTACCCAGCCTGAATAGGTGCACACAATTACCAACAGGTAACGATGTCCACCCGATTTAGGCATCACTGTAAAGTCTATTTGTAGATCGGACATGGGGAGTCCCCCCATAAACTGGACTCCTGGTGGCTTTACTGGTCCTTGTCTTGCATTATTTTTAGCACACGTTACACATCTTCGTACAATGGCCTGAGTCAAGTTGGACAATCTTGGTATGTAGAAATGTTTTCTGAGAGATTCTTCAGTACTGTCTCTCCCAGAATGTGTCCCGTTATGATAATTTTGGACAATTTCTACCGCTAGTGATGCTGGTATGACTATTCTTCCATCTTCTAGATGATACCACTTGTTCTCCAAATACTTTCCTGGTTCAGTCTTTAACCACTCCTCTTCTTGAGCTGTATAAACTGGAGTCCATTGGGACAGTGGAGTTGGTATATGAGCAGCTATAAAGCGGACAGGCTTTATTATGGCCTTCTCACTCACGCACCAAATCCCTGTAACAATAAAATTTTGTAATCCACACGATTCCTCGTTACTCCGACTGAGTAGTGCGTTTTAACCGGATCTTGCAGGGATTCTCTGGATCTGCTGTAACTTGCCAAGAATCGACTGCTGCTGGTTTAACCCTGGAGTGATGTATCCACGGAGTCACTTCGGCTACTTTTATCGCTGTAGGGGTAGACAAAAGAACAACATAAGGACCTCTCCACTTGGGCCCTAACGGTACATTATTCCACTCTTTAATCCACACTTGATCTCCTGGATGAAAACTATGAACAGGGGGATAAATATTCACAGGTAATCTATCTTGTACCCATTTCTGTACCTCCTCCATAGTCTTACCCAACTCTACAACCTGCTGCCGGGTAATTCCTTCTCCCAACTGACTCAAATCCCCCCTTAAGTTACCAAGTACGGGAGGTGGTCGCCCATACATAATTTCAAAAGGAGAGAGGCCCATCCTTCTGGTAGGGGTACTGCGGATTTGCAATAGAGCTATGGGTAAGAGAACGTTCCACTTAAGTTGGGTTTCCTGACACATTTTAGCCAACTGGTTCTTAATAGTTCTATTCATTCTCTCTACCTTACCAGAACTCTGGGGTCTATATGCAGTATGAAGCCTCCACTTTATACCAAGCATATGAGTCAGTTGTTGTAGGCACTGATGAACAAAAGCTGGACCATTGTCCGATCCTATAGAACAGGGTAGTCCATATCGGGGTATTATTTCTCGTAGCAGGAATCTTACAACTTCTCCTGCTTTCTCTGTACGAGTAGGACATGCTTCTACCCAGCCTGAATAGGTGCACACAATTACCAACAGGTAACGATGTCCACCCGATTTAGGCATCACTGTAAAGTCTATTTGTAGATCGGACATGGGGAGTCCCCCCATAAACTGGACTCCTGGTGGCTTTACTGGTCCTTGTCTTGCATTATTTTTAGCACACGTTACACATCTTCGTACAATGGCCTGAGTCAAGTTGGACAATCTTGGTATGTAGAAATGTTTTCTGAGAGATTCTTCAGTACTGTCTCTCCCAGAATGTGTCCCGTTATGATAATTTTGGACAATTTCTACCGCTAGTGATGCTGGTATGACTATTCTTCCATCTTCTAGATGATACCACTTGTTCTCCAAATACTTTCCTGGTTCAGTCTTTAACCACTCCTCTTCTTGAGCTGTATAAACTGGAGTCCATTGGGACAGTGGAGTTGGTATATGAGCAGCTATAAAGCGGACAGGCTTTATTATGGCCTTCTCACTCACGCACCAAATCCCTGTAACAATAAAATTTTGTAATCCACACGATTCCTCGTTACTCCGACTGAGTAGTGCGTTTTAACCGGATCTTGCAGGGATTCTCTGGATCTGCTGTAACTTGCCAAGAATCGACTGCTGCTGGTTTAACCCTGGAGTGATGTATCCACGGAGTCACTTCGGCTACTTTTATCGCTGTAGGGGTAGACAAAAGAACAACATAAGGACCTCTCCACTTGGGCCCTAACGGTACATTATTCCACTCTTTAATCCACACTTGATCTCCTGGATGAAAACTATGAACAGGGGGATAAATATTCACAGGTAATCTATCTTGTACCCATTTCTGTACCTCCTCCATAGTCTTACCCAACTCTACAACCTGCTGCCGGGTAATTCCTTCTCCCAACTGACTCAAATCCCCCCTTAAGTTACCAAGTACGGGAGGTGGTCGCCCATACATAATTTCAAAAGGAGAGAGGCCCATCCTTCTGGTAGGGGTACTGCGGATTTGCAATAGAGCTATGGGTAAGAGAACGTTCCACTTAAGTTGGGTTTCCTGACACATTTTAGCCAACTGGTTCTTAATAGTTCTATTCATTCTCTCTACCTTACCAGAACTCTGGGGTCTATATGCAGTATGAAGCCTCCACTTTATACCAAGCATATGAGTCAGTTGTTGTAGGCACTGATGAACAAAAGCTGGACCATTGTCCGATCCTATAGAACAGGGTAGTCCATATCGGGGTATTATTTCTCGTAGCAGGAATCTTACAACTTCTCCTGCTTTCTCTGTACGAGTAGGACATGCTTCTACCCAGCCTGAATAGGTGCACACAATTACCAACAGGTAACGATGTCCACCCGATTTAGGCATCACTGTAAAGTCTATTTGTAGATCGGACATGGGGAGTCCCCCCATAAACTGGACTCCTGGTGGCTTTACTGGTCCTTGTCTTGCATTATTTTTAGCACAAGTTACACATCTTCGTACAATGGCCTGAGTCAAGTTGGACAATCTTGGTATGTAGAAATGTTTTCTGAGAGATTCTTCAGTACTGTCTCTCCCAGAATGTGTCCCGTTATGATAATTTTGGACAATTTCTACCGCTAGTGATGCTGGTATGACTATTCTTCCATCTTCTAGCTGATACCACTTGTTCTCCAAATACTTTCCTGGTTCAGTCTTTAACCACTCCTCTTCTTGAGCTGTATAAACTGGAGTCCATTGGGACAGTGGAGTTGGTATAAGAGCAGCTATATGCCCCACATACTCCTGTCTTCCTGATTCAGCAGCACGCTTAGCTGCACTATCTGCCATCCGATTTCCCTTGGTTACATCACCATCTCCTCTCAGATGCGCTCGACAATGTATGATACCGACTTCTTTCGGCTCCCACACTGCTTCCAATAGTTGTAGGATTTCAGCTGCGTATTTGATTTCTTTGCCTTCTGAATTCAGTAGTCCTCTTTCTTTATACAAAGCTCCGTGGGCATGAGTGGTTAAAAACGCATACTTAGAGTCCGTATAGATATTCACTCTTAAACCTTCAGCCAATTGTAACGCTCGTGTTAGTGCTATTAATTCTGCCTTTTGTGCTGATGTTCCTTTCGCCAGTGGCCGAGCTTCTATCACCTTGTCTATTGTTGTTACTGCATATCCTGCATAGTGGATCCCTTCTTTCACATAACTACTGCCGTCGGTATAATATTGAACATCGGGGTTCTGGATGGGAAAATCACGAAGATCTGGTCTACTTGAGAATACTTCATCCATTACTTCCAAACAATCATGTTGACTCTCAGTAGGTTGTGGCAAAAGGGTAGCTGGATTTAAGGTGTTTACAGTCTCTAAATGCACTCTTGGGTTTTCACACAACATTGCTTGATACTTGGTCATACGGCTGTTACTAAACCAATGATTTCCTTTGTAATCCAACAACGTCTGTACTGCATGTGGGACTCGTACATAAAGTTCTTGACCCAGAGTGAGTTTATCGGCTTCAGCTACTAGCAGGGCGGCTGCAGCTACTGCTCTTAGACAAGGTGGAAGTCCGCTGGCCACTGCATCCAATTGCTTAGACATGTAGGCAACAGGTCTTTGCCACGATCCCAAGTACTGTGTCAATACTCCCACAGCCATTCTTCTTTGCTCGTGTACATATAAGTAGAATGGTCGTGTGTGATCAGGTAGACCTAATGCTGGGGCACTCATCAAAGCCTTCTTCACATCTTCAAATGCCGTTTGCTGTTCTTGGGTCCATAAGAAGGGGTCGTGCTCTGTACCTTTGATAGCTGCGTACAGTTGTTTTGCCAGTATCGCATAGCTGGGAATCCATATCCTACAGAAGCCTGCTGCCCCCAAGAATTCTCGCACTTGTCTTCTATTCTTGGGTATTGGTATTTGGCAGACAGCTTCTTTTCTCTCTGGCCCCATAATTCTTTGACCTTCAGAGATATGGAATCCCAGATATTTGACAGTTGGCAAACACAACTGAGCCTTCTTTCTAGACACCTTGTATCCTGCCTTCCATAGAATGTGTAGTAGATCGTGCGTTGCTTGCTGACAGATTTCTTTTGTAACTGCTGCTATCAACAAGTCATCTACATATTGTAACAATACACACTCTCCTGGGATGGACTCGAAATCCAGTAGATCTTGACTTAGGGCTGAACCAAATAGGGTAGGTGAATTTTTAAACCCTTGGGGCAGTCTTGTCCAAGTCATCTGGCGTTTTGAGCCCGTTACAGCGTTCTCCCATTGGAAAGCGAAAATACATTGACTTTCTGCGGCAATTCGGAGGCAAAAGAAGGCATCTTTGAGATCTAAGACTGTGAAGTAAGTAGCCCCGCCCGGAATTAAAGCAAGCAGGTTATATGGATTGGGTACAACTGGATGTATACTAACAACCGCATCATTGACTGCTCTCAAGTCCTGCACAGGTCGATACTCATCTGTACCGGGCTTTTGAACAGGCAGCAATGGGGTGTTCCAGGGGGAAGTACAGAATTTTAGGATACCATACCGTATGAACTTATCCAGATAGGATTGGATGTTCTTCTTAGCCTTCTGCGGGATGTGGTATTGTCTTAGGCTCACTGGATAAACCCCAAGTTTTAGTTCAATTTTCATAGGTGGAATATTGCGGGCCAGTCCTGGTGGGTTGTTCTCTGCCCAAACTCCTGGTATGTTAAATAATGTCTCATCACTCCTAGGGTTTTGGCTAGTCAACACTGTATAAAGTCGCCACTCTTCTTCCTTTGGTACGGATAATGTCATGATACCTGAAGGTCCATTAAACTTTAAGGATGTTGTTCCGTTTGGTAGGAACGTAATCTGCGCTTGTAATTTTGATAGCATATCACGTCCCAGCAATTGGACTGGACATTCAGGCATATAGAGGAATTGATGTTTTACTACGTGGCCTCCCAATGTACAGAGTCGACTTTTAAGAACCGGTTTTTCAGCACTTCTTCCAGTTGCTCCTATCACAGTAATAGTCCTTCCAGATGGAGGAGCAACTAGATTAGTCACCACTGAATGTTCAGCACCAGTGTCGATCATGAACGCACTCCTTTTCCCCCCTATTGATACATCGACCATAGGCTCCGCTCGACCAAGGGGGATGGAGCCCGGTCGGTATCAATAGTCCTCCATGACCGTGTCAGCCAATCCTACAAAGTCCCTACCTTCTCTATCGCGGGACCTTTGCGCTGCTGGAATATACCTGTCTTCCCTAACACTTCCTCTGTTCCCATTACTCCCTCTATTACCATTACTCCCTCCGGGGCCTCCTCTACCTCTCGCTCTGCCTCTAAAGTTTCCGTAGCCTGCCCTGGGTAGGTCTCTCTCGTACTGCTCTCTTTGCGGACATTCGTTCCTCCAATGCCCTTCTTCCTTGCAATACGCGCACTGATTCCTACTCAAAGGCTCCCTACTCCATCTACTATCGCCTCTATCTGGTCCCCGTCTATCTACGCCTGCGATCGCTACCGCTAGCATATCAGCCTTTTTACGCATCTTGCGCTCTTCCTCTTTCTTACTTTCTGTTTCCCTATTCATATAAACCTTATTCGCTACCTCCATTAGTTGGGTGATTGACATACCTGCAAACCCTTCTAACTTTTGTAGCTTGCGCTTAATATCTCCGTAAGCTTGGCTGACAAAGGCGGAGTTCACCATTCGGGAATTATCTGCGTCTTCCGGATTAAAGGGGGTATACAAGCGGTATGCCTCCAATAATCGGTCATAAAAGACACTGGGCGCTTCATCGCTTTTCTGAATCACCTCAACTGTCTTCGACATATTAATAGCTTTCTTTCCTCCTGCTTTCATGCCAGCAATTATAGCGTCTCTATAGGCTCTGAGTTGAACCATATCAGCACCATTTACATTCCAATCGGGATCGGTGTTGGGATAATGTGTTGCGGCCCATGCTGCTGGATTAGCTTGGTTCAAAGTATGGGCTTTATCCTCTAGTGCCTTAATGGCTGCTTGATTTATTCTTGTCCTTTCCTCATTGTTAAACAAAGTCATTAATAACTGCTGGCAATCAGCCCATGTCGGGTTATGTGTCTGTACTATTGAGGTGAACAGATCAGTCATAGCTTGTGGTTTCTCAGTATACGAGGAATTGTGGGTCTTCCAACTTAAAAGATCGGTTGTCGTGAATGGGACATATACAAAGACTGGGTCAGCATGTGCCATTTGGCCTGCGGCATCGATATAGGCTGACCCAGGATTCAGACGAAGAGGCATCTGATAGTGTTTTAATTGTTGGGCACCGGTCAACTGTCGGGTCTGTATGGGGCTACGTGGAGGGGCGTCAGTCATAGGTTCCAGTCGGGGAGAAATAGGGTATGGGGATATGGGAGCTTGGTTTTGGGAAAAGGTTGTAAATAAAACACTTCGAGCCGAGCTAGATGAAGCTTGACCGGAAGTCTGAAGTGGCGCCAAATCAGGATATTCGTTTTTAATGGGGGTTGGTTCTGATTCCGGAAGGGGAGATTTAGTACGAGGGGGGGTGGATCCTGTACTGGAGGAGGAAGCGGAAGTGGATGGGGGTAATGAGGGGAGGGTTGCAGGACTTCCTGCATTCGCGTCACTTCCTCTTAACGGAAAGTAAGGGGGCGGCAAAGGGATCTCGGACTCAGGGGGCGTGTCCAAAATGGGCCTAGCACCAGTCCTAGTGGACGAACAAGTCCTAGCTACCATGAGGCGACACTGCTCCTCGTGGCATGTCCGGAGCCATTTTGGCGAGTCATTTACGGCCTGTCTCCAACAATCAATATAAGGAAACTGGCCGTAAAGTTCAGGCCTACCTGATACAGCCACGTGTAAGCGCTGTACCAGAGTTGGATCCAAACTGCCACGTGGCGGCCCTAGTACACAAAGTGACCAAACGTACAGGAGACATTTTAACCCCAAAATCACAAGTTTTAAATCCCTTTTTAAAATTCTTCACCATACAACCTAAGGGATCCGGGATCGTTGACTGCGACGCACCCATACTTAACAATGGAACGTCGTCGACAACGAATACTATACACGCGTACTATTCAACAGTCACACCCGTTTCCTCTGGCAACAGCACCACGTGGTACGGTTACCAAGTGAAACGTACACAATAACAATAAACACTCAGGGAATTCCCGTACACACACAGCTGCTACACCAGTCACTATATAATCAATATTATGCCCTTTGGCGTAACTATACAGTCACCCACGCTATAATTCTCTATATACGAATTACCCATCTATAACACACCCCAGTAACATCGTCTTTTACAAATAGCGGTTACAGTACGGTTAGCATAGGTCAAAGCACAAGTTAAGGTCACAATACAATTATTAGTGGTTATGGTGTTAAACATGCAATGGACGACAATGATTAGTACTTATATACAGTGTCAGTAAATATACAGGGTTATGGTACCGTGCACTATAATACAGCAACACACTATTAACACTCTCGCTAGACGGCTGAGCTCGCGCTATCTAACAAGATATACACTTTACTAAACAATCGTTAACACATTTACAATTCCCAACTAAACTATTGGCCAGTACCTTGAATGGACTACCTAAAACTATATACACCCGTTTTGGTTAGCCACACTGCCCAATCACCACATATAGCGAGCTAGAGAACCGAATTTACACAGGCGCCTCTTAGTCGCACTATCAAAAGTCTAGTGGGTTCCAAATTTACACGCCTTCCCACTTAGCCCAGATAGGTTGAGAGCTAGCGAACCGAATTTACACAGGCGCCGCTTAGTCTCCCGGTCCCTCCGACCTAGCGAACGTAATATACACCCTAGAACGCTAGTCTAGACAAGACACCGGTGTCCGGCTAGGGCTATTTACACCAGGACCCCGCCTGACTAACAAAATCAAACGGTCTGACTAAAGAGCGTTCGATCGAGCGGTGCGCCTTCGCTCCTTCCCTCCGACAGAGGGGGCAGATACACAGATTCAAACCTCTTTGGGCCTACCGCACAATCGGTATACCCCTAGTGGGTCCTGCCGTCTAAAACAGCAGTTGTCTTACCTCCTCGTTCCTGAACCTGAGTTCACACTCATCGACGGGGACACCCCAGCACTTCTCACGTAGAGGCCGATGATCTCCTGGACAACAGACCAGTGGCGCCGAGACGAAGGGAGGTCCACGCAGAAGTTCAGGGGTGCAGCCGTAGAGAACGTGGGCAAAGATAGACCGTCTCACGCCTCTGCCTCTCAGCTACCGTTGAACGATGAGCTTCCCGGCCAATGCACCAAATGATACCGGAGAAACTGACGGAAGCCAAGCACAGAGAGATGGACACAGGTTTCTTCAGGAAGGAAGAGATTCTTTATTGGATCACCGATCGGGACTCAGAGGGACTAACGTCACCAAAATACAGCAAATTCTGAGCCCCGGACAATAGTGCAGGCTCCTTATATAGGCACATAACTCCTCCCATATTAAGCTCCACCCGCACATTCTCTTAACCAATCAACACAAATAAGAATTAACTTCCTGTTTGACCGCATGGCTTGTCCAGCACAATGGAGGAGGGGGAATACTACATCCTGTATTCTTGCACATGCTCCGTACACTACTGATCGTATCTTGCCTCGTGCAACCAACTGATCGATACGTCAGCATATGCACGTACACATGCCACGTGGTAATCTCGGCCTACTAAATTTATTTTTACCGAGATTCCACCACACCGGGTCTTTTTCAAGATCATAGAGTACATGACAGTACAGTGTTTATATATAAAATACAAATCTAAGAAAAGGGCACTTACCCAATGGTGAAGTGAGGAGGAGTGAGTCTGCCCGTTAGAACCCGGAAGTGATTGGAAGCCGCATAGGACGTCACGTGATCGGGACGTCGGACGGAGACAAAGTGGTTGCCAAGGCAACGGTATACACAGAAAGTAATTGCATGCCGGGCGCAAGTGAAACGTTATGAAGAACGAAGTGGGTAGTACAAACTACCAAAGAGTCTACATAGCCCTGATGCCAGGAAAGAGCACTAATAGACAGTAACCAGTGCTGTGCAATGCAGTGTGTGGTGTTAAATAACACGCAAGTGATAAAGAGTAACCACCCAGTGAATACATACAGTGGAAAAAATATAAGTATATACCTGACATCATAAATTCTAAATTAAAATCAAAGCATTGGTGGGTGTATGGAATACAGTCTGTTCTTTTGCTCAGGAAGACATTACAGCCACATGCCTTAGCTATCATTTTATTATTACTTATTATTATATTTTTTTCTTTATTGTTTTTCATTTTATTTCCGTTGTTCAGATGTAGGTAGCAATCAAATGCTACTAGTATGTTCTGTATATTAAAAATTTCTTTAAGGCCTCTAAGTATGGTTTTAGATAACCAGGGGTGTTGTGCATGGTCAGCCACTGTTTTTTCATTTATCTCTGGCATTTTGATATGTATACAGCAATTACACGCTACAATTATGATTTTTGAGGATTGATCTCTTTGTAGACACATATAGGGACTTGTGTGATTCTACTCTACGGCAGGATTCTAGCTTTTACAAGCATTAGACCTATGCTTTACTGTTGTTTTTTATCTATTAGAAGTTTTTTCCTTCTGTATATAGTAATCATTCGCTATAAGCATTACGTTATTACTTCGTAGGTCAGATTTAAAGTTGGACCTGTCATTTACAGTGTATTGCGTGTTGATATCTGGTACAATGTTAGATTTATCTGCTTGTGGCGTTCAGTCACGTATTTGATCTATTTCCCTTCTTAGTCATTAATTTTTTCTACATGTCCTCTCAGATTACTCTAGGCGTGGTTAGTTCGATATCTTATAGGTCGTCCCACTTATCCTCTTAGCCCTCTAGAAAGGATATTTATTTAAGTACTATATGTATGTATTTGAGCAAGTCCATGTCATCTTTTGAGTTTAGCACATATTCTTTAATACTAATACTTTATTAGTACATTTTATAATATGCTCTAGTGCATAGAACATGCAAGATCCAGTACCCTTGTATAAATTGTATATATACTACATTTTATGAATATGTGTTGTTCTCTGCTTTGATTTTAATTTTGAATTTATGATGTCAGGTATATACTTATATTTTTTTCACTGTATGTATTCACTGGGTGGTTACTCTTTATCACTTGCGTGTTATTTAACACCACACACTGCATTGCACAGCACTGGTTACTGTCTATTAGTGCTCTTTCCTGGCATCAGGGCTATGTAGACTCTTTGGTAGTTTGTACTACCCACTTCGTTCTTCATAACGTTTCACTTGCGCCCGGCATGCAATTACTTTCTGTGTATACCGTTGCCTTGGCAACCACTTGGTCTCCGTCCGACGTCCCGATCGCGTGACGTCCTATGCGGCTTCCAATCACTTCCGGGTTCTAACGGGCAGACTCACTCCTCCTCACTTCACCATTGGGTAAGTGCCCTTTTCTTAGATTTGTATTTTATATATAAACACTGTACTGTCATGTACTCTATGATCTTGAAAAAGACCCGGCAGGGTCGAAACGTCGATTGATTTTTGTACACCATTGATGACCAAATAAAGCAACAACTTTTCTACTAACACAAAGACCTGTGAGGGCATTTTGATTTTTTCATTTATTTGTTTATATATTTGACGCCAGCAATTTGCACCCAGGCATATGAGACATAATTAATTATTTTTGGAGGAGAGTGTCAAGCTTCCACTTGTTTATATATATATATATATATATATATATATATATATATATATATATATATATATATATATATACAAAAAAAGATATATATGCTCTCATTGGCTATAAATATATAATTAGCCACTGAGAGCATATAGATCTTTTTTTCTGGCACGTTTAATAGTGTCCGTATTTTTTTCTGGCACATTTAATAGTGATCCACAGTAACACAATGTCCCAATTAGATTCATTTTTTTCCACATGCATAAGTTTCTATTTTATGCCATGGCTCTTGATAGTTGTTTTTTTTTTAAATTGATAGTATTAATTGATAGTATATAATAGTGAGATTAAGAAAGATATGAAACCTTGAAAAAAATAAAATAAAATTTTCTCTGCTTCGGTCCTCCCGCCACATCACCTGTTCCCTCGATCCTATTCTCTTATATCTCTTCTGCACTCTGTCTCCCTCTCTTGCTCTTCCTCTCACTTTCCTCTGGCACATTTCCTTAACCCTTTAAGCATGCCACCATAACGCCAATTCTGAAAAATCTCAACCTTAACCCCAACTCCCCATCGAACTACCAACCTATATCGCTACTGCCATTTGCCTCCTAGATCCTTGAGAGAGTTGTGTATGCAAGATTGACAGACTTCGTTCAATCTAACTCTCTGCTTGACCCACTTCAGCCTGGATTCTGCGCTCGTCACTCTGTTGAAACAGCTGTGACCAAAGTATCTAACGATTTAATCGCTGCTAAATCTTTGACACTGTTGATCAAAAGTTTCTTCTCATTCTCCATAATCTCGGTCTATGAGATACTGCTCTCTCCTGGTGCTCCTCCTACCTCTCCCAGCACTTTTTGTTTAGTATTTCTTTCTCTGGCTCTGCCTCTTCCCCCCAACCCCTCTCTGTTGGCATTCCCTAAGGCATTCCATTTCCTTGGTCCCTTACTGTTCTCCATCTACACTGCCTCCCTTGGTAAACTCAACAGTTCCTTTGGCTTTCATTATCATTTAAATGCAGATGACACGCAAATCTACCCGTCCTCTTCTGATCTCTCTCCGCCCATCTTGACTCGTGTCTCTGTCTGCCTCTCCGCGATTTCGAACTGGATGGCTGGTCGCTTCCTTAAATTCATCCTGTCCAAAACAGAACTTCTGTTTTTTCCTCCCTTAAGTGTTGCTACTCCCATGTCTGTCTCCCTCCAAGTCAATGGCGCCACCATCACCTCTACCTCTGTCTCAGGCTTGCTGCCTAAGTGTTCTCTTTGACTCCTACCTCTCCTTCATCCCTCATGTCCAGTCGATCGCCAAATCCTGCTGCTTCCATCTCAAATACATAGCTTGGATCCGCCCCTATTTAACACCAGAAGCGACTAAGGTCATGGCCCATGCCATTGTTCTTTCTTGCCTTGAATACTGCAATCCCCTTCTCAGTGGTATTACGTGTTCCCAGATTGCACTTCTGCAATCTATAATGAATGTGGCGGCAAGGCTTATTTTTCTGTCCCCCCGCACCTCCCACGCCACCCCTCTGTCAGTCCCTACATTGACTTCCAGTTAGATATAGGGCTCAATTTAAGATTCTGGTGCTTGTTTACAAGTCCCTACATAATGCTGCTCCAACCTACCTATCCTCCCTAATAAACAGGTATGCCCCATTGAGGCCCCTGCACTCTGCCTGTACTCCCACATTTGATGCTCACCTCCAAGACTTCTCCAGGGCTGCACCTTTTCTGTGTATCTCCCTTCCCTTCTCCATTAGACTTTCACCCAGTCTCCACTCCTTCAAAAAAATATTTGAAAGCACACTTCTTCAGGAAAGCATATCATTTAAACTGTTAGCAGGTTTTAATTCTGTAGATATATGTAATTCTGTAGATATATGTCATACAATTATTTTGAAATATAATAAAAAATTAATAAAAAAAATAAAAATTAAAAAGGTTCATTTAAAATTGGTGAGCGCTGATAAGGCCCAGACATAGTCTTTTTCCTATCTTACAGCCCTTAGGATGTGAGCATTTTTGCTCCCTTTACTCATTATTATTATTATTACTATGATATTTATAGAACAGACATGTAGTTGTCTACAGACATGTAGTTGTAACCAGACAAGTTGGACACACAGGAACAGAGGGGTTGAGGGCCCTGCTCAATGAGCTTACATGGGCATGTATGTTTTTTTCTCTTCATTACTTTATTTGTTTTTGCTATTTTAGGGTGCCTTTATTCTGTGGTGCCTTTATATTGTGGTGTGTTTATACTATGGTACTTTTTAACTTTGATTCATTTAAACTGGGGTGCATTATGCAGCTGTGCCTTATGCTGTAATGCCTTTAAACTGTGATACATTTAAACTGCGATGTCTTTAAACTGTGGTGCATTGTCCAGCTGTGCCTTATGCTGTAATGCCTTTAAACTGTGATGCATTTCAACTGTGATGTCTTTAAACTGTGGTGCACTATGCAGCTGTGTCTATGCACTTTTACTTTATTCTTCCCCTCCGTCCCGGAGATTTATTCCTGGTTCCCTGGGATGTCAGGAACTATGTATGCTGCTGACCAAGATCTCTATCCGGTCTCTAGCCAGCAAATGCACTTGGAAGACGCCCACACATGTTCAGTTTGTGCCTTAAAGGCCCAATACTGATGACTTGCATTATGGGAATGTGGTGGAATCTCGGTAAAAATAAATTTAGTAGGCCGAGATTGCCACGTGGTATCTGCACATGCATATGCTGATGTATCGGTCGGTTGGTTGCACGTGGCAACGATACAATCAGTAGTGTAAGGAGCATGTGCAGGAATACAGGATATACGAGTATTCTCTTCCTCCATTGTGCTGGGCAAGCCAAGTGGTCAAACAGGAAAGTTAGTCTTTATTCTGTTGATTGGGTTAGAGTACATGTAGGTGGAACTGATTATAGGAGGAGCTATATGTCTATATAAGGGACCTACACTGTACGATCAGGACTCAGATTTTAGCTGGTTTTGGTGACATTAGTCCCTCTGAGTCCCGTTCGGTGAATCGAATAAAGATCTCTTCCTTCCTGAAGAAACCTGTGTCCATCTCTCTGTGCTTGGCTTCCGTCAGTTTCTCCGGTATCAGTCTAGTAGCGTGGACACCCAGCACAGGTCGTTCTCCTTCAGCCTTTTTATACGAGGGTCCCTCAACAGGCACGACAGCATAAAAGACCCCATTTGCACAAGGTTGGATGCTAGCAGACGAACAGGAAAAGCTTACACTCCTGGCAGTCAGTCCCTATCAGCATACAGTGAATCCCCCCAAGAACGAGACAAGGCTCCGTGTTGAGGGTCAAGCAGTGGTCTGTTTATTGAGGGCTACCTGCCCCTGTATTTATGCAGGTCTCCCACCTGGTGGACACTCCCCTAGGGGACCAGATGGAAGACTGTAACAACGGACAGACAAGTACCAATTACAGACATACAGCAGTAAAACATCCCCACAATGCATCCTGGCTTCCCCCTCTCTGCCCTGGAGAAGTAATTCAATTATCTCCCAGGACAAAGGAAAAACTCCATTACACACGTGGGGACACAAAGACAGACTATCACTTTAAAATACATAAAGACACATTTTATACATAAAACACAGACATGTAATATATCCCCAGATAGCTCAGGTCTGAGTGCACATTATTAGGTGAATGGCACTCAGACCGCACGAATACAGTTTAATTGTCATGGAGCCAGAGTCTTTAATTACACGAATTGGCTCCATGGCATAGCTATCTGGGTTACAACATTCACATAAAATAAACTACTGAATTTACATGCATTCGGTTAAATATATACGAATTAGAACCAGGGGCTGGAGGTTCAGCGGTGCCTGCACATAAAAGTGTCCGGGTTTGGTGCATGAAAGCCAAGCAGAAAAGCGCTGGCTGCCTGGGGAGCTCCAGAACACCGCCATCTAGTGGCCGCTAAGTGTAACCGTGGCCACCCAGTAACAATCAATTAAGCTGCGGTTAACCGCAGATTTAGGGAGGTAAATGGAGGGCACACTCCAGCTTCTTGGTGGCCAATTAACGGCGCCGCCCGGCTTCCCACGGCTCTGGGGAGTCTGAAAAAAGGCTGTTTGTTCGGTAGATAGAATCTACCGAACGGCTGTGCAGAAAGGGAGAAATACATCCTTCTGCACAGTAAAATTAACCCTTTAACTGCCGGTCCATAATCCAAAGGCAGCAGGCAGGCAACCAGGCTCCTCCAATGCAATGTGGCGAGATTGGTCTCGTCACAGGCAGTTCAGTGGAGGGAGCTGGCAGAGCATTTACTTACCTCTCCTGCAGCTCCTGTCAGCTCCCTTCTCCTCCGCGCCGGTCCGGTCAGCTCCTCTGTCAGCTCACAGTGTAAGTCTCGCGGCCGCGCTATGACCCCGCGGCTCTCGCGAGACTTATACTGTGAGCTGAGAGGGGAGCTGACCGGACCGGCGCGGAGGAGGAGGGAGCTGACAGGAGCTGCAGGAGAGGTAAGTAAACGCTCTCTGCCAGCCCCCCTCCTACACAGCCCCTTGTCTGTATTATGGCAATGTAAATGTCCATAATACAGACATTGACTCGAGTATAAGTCGAGTTGGGGGTTTTCAGCACAAAAAATATGCCGAACAACACGACTTATACTCGAGTATATATGGTATCTATTTTCAGAATGTTTTACTATGCAGTATTTCCTTTAAGAATTAATATGTGATGTCCTCACTTTAGGGCAAAGAGTTGACTTCTGTATAATGTGATATGTAGACTAGCTCCATAAGGATGGAGGCAATTGTACAAGTTAAGATCAAAACAAAACCTGGACTATATGTCTGTACAACCATACATTACCTTTTTTTCATATGAAGTACACCTACATTTATTATATATAATTTTGTGCAGCAAAAAAACAAGGGCTTTTATTTCACATCAAATATTTATAAATGAAACAATTGTATTTGAATAAAATCTAAGAAAATGTAAGAATTTTTTTTTTTTTTAGTTCTGCGTGGCATTTTAACTTTGAATGTCATAATACTATTTGCTTTGCAGTAAAATACACATATTTATATTCAGCAATATCTCATGAGTAAACCAGTACCCCCCATTTACAGGTTTTATTGTGTTTTGGAAAGTTACAAGTGACCCTGTAACTTTCCAGTTTTCAGTTTATACACCTTGAAATTTCCCAGATTGATTATGTTTCCTTTGAGACCCCATGGTAGCGCAGGAATTACCACCATTATGGCATACCATTTGAAAAAGTAGACAACTCAGGGTATTTTTTTCCGTTTATACACATTGAAATTTGCCAGACTGGTTATGTTGCTTCTGAGTCACAATGGTAAGACAGGAATGAGAACTACCCCCATGATTGCATACCATTTGCAAAGTAGACAATCCAAGGTATTGCAAATGGGGTATGTCCAGTCTATTTTAGTAGCCACTTAGTCACAAACACTGGCCAAAGATAGCATTCATATCCGTTTGTGTGTGAAAAATTAAAAAACAAATATGAACGCTAAGGCTAGCTGAAGAAACTTCCCTAGTTAAAAAGTGTACCTGAGAAAGTAAACTGACAACATTTATAGTGAGTTTAAAAATGGTTATTAGATACTTTTTTCCACTTAATTTTAGTTTGTATATTTGTGTAAATGTATTCTCTTGCTAGTTTAAAAAGTTGTCAAGTGATGTGTGTCCCTTTAAGAAAGTGTAGCTGTTGAAAGTCATTCAGTGTTCTTGTATATAAGTAGATCTTACACCTTTTTGTAAGTGAAGAAATGCACAAGTATAAGGTCTTGTTTATATAGCTTCATTGCAGTAAATTAGGAATTCCACATCATCAATGAATCTTGTAAATCAAAGGCAATCCAAAAATAAAGGGGTAAGTGCAGTTTATATGGCAATCAGTTATAAAACAATCAATATCTGAAATCACTTAATGTGAGAGTTATATACAGGATTAAATATTGTCTAAAATACTTATATCAAAAATCAAACATAACTGTAGGCTCCAAAAAGAAAATGATTAGATAACTGCAGTCTTTATAATGCCTAACAAAAACAATATAACATTTTTAAAAATGGTCACTATGATGTTAAACAAATGTTCTTCATATAATATAATTGAAAATCCTTATAATATAAGATCAACTATTTTAAGCAAACCAAACATTTTCACTTGCATAAAACTGCACAAACAGCTGTTCCCAATCTAATACAGATTTCCTGCTGGTTATTTAAAAATCTTAATATGAAAGAAAATCTTGTGCTGATAATATTATGCAGAAACAGCTGCTGAAGTGGCTATATACAGTTTTGGGACTTGGTGGCCCCATTCAATGCGAAGGGAACGTGAACGTAATATTAGAGTAAAATGAAAACAGCTTATGAATAACTATACAGAAACTGTCCTAGAGAATCAGCTTAACTCTATAAACATCAGATTTTTAAGTTTCTCAATCCAGTATATTTCTCTTTATTTTTTGATATTTTACTGATACTGTACTGATGAGCTCTTAAAAGAAAACAACATTTTTAGTATATCACTTTTTATTAGAGTTTTGTATATGTATTTATATTTTTAACAAGTGCCTTGCATTATCCTTGTATGCTAATACCAATCATGTTTACATCCTCCCTTCCGCCCAACCTTTTTTAAGCTATTAGAACTTTGACATTTGCATTCAAATCCTTCTAGATACACATGTGTATTTAATATGGTATGAGATGAACCCTCCCGACATGTGTGATGAATTAGCCTCACCACACATGTTCAGTATGATTGATTTATCATGGCTAAATTACAGCAGCTGGAAACAACATAATTGATACTTGGATGGGCGGACATCCTCATTGGACTTGCATATGGACTGCTGGAAGGACCAATCACAGACCTGTTACTACTTTAACACCACCTCTAACTGATATTTGAGTACCGGAAGTATTGTGGGAAACCAATCATATTTTTTTTTACCATATGTTAACTATTACTGCCATTAAGGTTGCTTGTATATAAACTTCATTTGTTTGAGAGTCAAGTCACACTTCTGATGAAACCCCATGGTGAAACGCGTTAAGTGTGCTCTTACTTATTTTGGATTTTATAATATAAAATAAAATATAACCTTTTAAATTTAAGGTCTGAATTTTTTTGGTATTTACTTTTTAAATCCTCTGGTTTCCTGAATTCCATTATACTTCCAGTTCTACATATCCTAGGTGGGGATTGTACCACCAATGCCCTACTACACCAGAGCAGGTCTATGCTCTATAAAATGTGAGTACAATACTTATTTTATCTAAGAAAGTAAAAGTGTACCATACATACTATACTATTCAATGTTCTCACTTGTGTCTTCCCACACTGCACTTCATTGATAAAAATTCCATCATCACTGCTGAATCCACCATCACTACTGTGGGGAATATATCCATAGACAGGGATTATACCATCCACACCCTTGACAGCAGAGCTCTATATAGCTCTTGAAAGTGTGAGTGTGCTTTCATTCCAGTATACTACCTTATTCATCTATCAACAAGATTTTGTTGTATCCATGTATGCATATACTTATATATACTTATATCTGTTTGTAACCGGATTATCTCTTTCATTTCTGTTGTATTCTAACTTTCACAAAGTTGTGGTTGAAAAATACATGTTTGTTGAAAATTTGATGACAAATATATGTTTAGGGTTCTATAAATGTGGCTCTTATTCAACATGCATATTTAAAAAAATTAAGATTACATAGATTAAAAGTTTAGTAATGAAAAGGCTTTTGCCTATTACGCTTTTTTCCTCCTAGTTTTCACCCAAGGCATATGAAATACCACTGGCTGCTTGCTGTTTAGGCAACATGCCACTACTACACAGAGGGACTTGGCACAGGTAGGGGCATGCGGGAGGATTTAACCTGTGCCTTATTGCACCAGTACTAGCTATTGCTGCCCAGTCACTAGTAGTTTTAAATTTGTTTAGGCGACAAGCCCATACTCGTGGCATGCCGTTAGTAGGGGCATTCAACATCCCTTGAATCCATCCCACCAGAACCTATGCAATTAGGTATCACTAAACTACATGAGAAGGAGAAGCAATGCAGAAAGAGCGAGGGTCTATGCCTCTACTGCGGCAAAAAGGGACATGTAAGGACAACATGTCCTGACCTGCAGGGAAATGCCAGCACCTAAGAACTGAGGGGGGGTTGGTCTTGGGTGTTATGATGTTATTCCCTCATGACAAAAACTCTAGACCGCTTCCCACGGTTACCCTGACCATCAACGGTGAGGCCATTCACACCAAGGCCCTACTGGACTCAGGTGCAGCTGGCAACTTCATATACCAGTCCTTTGCTGAGTCCCATGCCATGACCTTGGTAGGCAAGGCCTCACCTCTAGCCGTGGAAGCACTTGATGGCAAGCCACTGATGAACCCTAAGGTGACTCACGAAACCCAGGAAGTACAACTCACCATAGGGGTCCTACACCGGGAAAGTATTACCTTTCACGTAGTGTGTTCACCTTCATGTCCCATAGTCCTTGGGTTCCCGTGTTTGATAAAACACAACCCTGTTATAGATTGGGTCACTCTGGATATATTGTCCTGGGGTTCTTCCTGCCTTACTCAGTGTCTACTTATACCTGTGCATCCCTTTTGTTCTCTCAAACTGCCCTTGGCCCTTCCTCTCTCTACCTCGGTTCCTCCTCAGTACGATTTAGCCCAGGTCTTCCAGAAAAGAGAGGCCGAGAAATTTCCCCCTCATCACCCTTATAATGATTGTGCGATTGATCTTCTGTCATGGACTATGCCACCTAAAGGCTGGGTATATCCTTTCTCTGAGCATGAAACAAGATCATGGAGGAATATATTGAGGAGTCCATGAAGAAAGGGTTTATCAGGCGATCCTCATCACCTGCAGGTGCTGGCTTCTTCTTCGTATCAAAGAAAGAGGGTGATCTCAGACCCTGTATAGACTATAGGGGCCTGAACAAGATCACAATGCTTAACATGTATCCTATTCCGCTTATCACTGAGCTTTTTGACCACTTAAAATGTTCCAAGTGGTTCACTAAACTGGATCAGAAAAGGAGAACAAGACAAGTGAAAAACCACTTTCAACACTCTTAGCGGCCACTACGAATATTTAGTGATGCCCCTCGGCCTGTGTAACACCCCTGCTGCCTTTTAGGACTTTATTAACCATGTCCTCGAAGATTACATGCATGTATGTGCTGTAGTGTATCTGGACTACATATTGGTATACTCCTCTGATCCAGACACCCACCATAAACATGTCAGATCAGTACTAAAGAAACTGCTATTGCAAGCTAGAGAAGTGCCTCTTCGATCAGACCTCTGTGCAGTTCTTGGAGTACATAATTTCTGAGAAGGGTTTCAGTATGGACAGTACGAAACTGGAAGCCATCAAAACTTGGCCACTTCCACAGGACTTAAGGCCATACAAAGGTTTGTGAGTTTCGCTAACTACTACAGAAAATTCATAAAGAATTTCTCCTCTGTAGTAGCCCCAATAACCAAGATGACCAAAAAAGGGTTAATCCCCGTGTTTGGAGTTCTGAGGCTATTGAGGCTTTTGAAACACTTAAAGAAGCATTTACATCAGCCCCTGTTTTGCGCCACCCTGACCGGTCACTGCCCTTTATTGTCGAAGTCGATGCATCTGAATCAGGTGTTGGTGCAATACTTTCTCAGAGAAAAACTCACCCATGTTGTTTTTTCTCCAAGAATCTTTCCAATGCAGAGAAAAACTATGATTTGGGGAACAGGGAATTACTGGCCATAGTTTTGGCATTTAAAGAGTGGAGACACCTACTGGAAGGATCCAGACACCCTATACTGGTGATCACAGACCACAAGAACCTCTCATACATAGCCGAGGCCAGACGTCTGTCTTCTCGCCAGGCTAGGTGGTCCTTATTTCTGTCTCGCTTCCAGTATATGATAACATACAGACCTGCATACCTGCAATGTTAAAGGTACTCTCCAGTGCCAGGAAAACAATCTTGGAAACAGAGTTTAAAGTGGGATAAACAAAGTACACAATGTGTAAACTTGATTGAGCTCTATATAAGTACTATATAGGTGGTATATGGTATACAAAACTACTTAAATATACAGAGATCATTCCGATCAATGCTGGAGATGCAATAATGCTAAAGGATCTAATTTCCACATTTGGTAGGGATGCTCAGGACTAGATACTTTAAAAGAAAACCTCAGTAAACTTCTGATTGAAATTTTGGGAAAAGTGAATCCTTTGACCCCACATCTCTTTCTTTTCCACTTAGACTTCCCACGTGAGAAATCGATGTCATATTTAATGATTCATATTTTGTTGGCAATAAAAATGTATCTAATGAGAAACTGGAAAAGGCAAGGACATAACAATTGGAATAAGATAATAAATCAGATCAACTATCAATGTTCAATGGAGAAAGGATATTATTTAATGAAAAATCAAGGGAGTCTATTTTTTAAAAATTTGGGATAAATGGCAAACATCTCCTTTTGCTAATGGAGTTGGTCATCCATAAAAAGATTACTATAATGGAAAGTAAGCAATAAAGAATACATATAACCTATCCCTTTCCCCCCTCCCCCTGCGACTGTATGAATTAAGTATGTAGTAGTTTGAATGTTTATAGGAATGTTTGTAGTTAAGATTCAAAATTAAATAAATGATGCATTATTGTTACTCTAAAAATTAATAACGTAAATTCTATTTTTGTAACTTTGCAACATTACTATTTCAATTAAAAAAAAAATAATAATTGACACCCGAGAAATCATATCCGAGGACAGATAAACCAATGGAAAACATTTTCTTCTTTTACCTCATAGAGTTCCAACTTTAAAATTTGTGGCGATTGGCCATGTTCCAAAACCTGGTAGAGATGGAAACAGGGCTCAAATACTTTCACATAGAAATACCTTTTGGATTATATTGCTGGATACAGAATCTCCTAAAGGACTTAATGAATTTGAATAAGTTTACTTCATTTTGGATACATGCTACCAAATATTAATTTTTGTAACAATGTTGTCCATCTCTTAAAGTTTGATTTACACATTTCAATACTAATTCTTTATGTTTAGGTTTGTTCTCTCCTCTCCTTTTTTCTATGAAAGTCAGAACGTTTCTTGTTTCATTTTGAGTAAAGGTATGCTGGTACTAATTTATTTCTTAAATCGGTAGTATGTATGCCTATTCTTTTTATTTTATTATTAATCCATCACTATTATCTCCTCCTTTTCTGTTTTACTCCTATTATAGCATAATTTCGTAGATACCCAATCACCATTCACATCTTTGTTTTTGTCATTTCACTCTTACACTCATATGAACTGCATGGCACACTTTGTGACTACACATCCTTAGAGATGATTGTCAAGTGTTAGTTTTATAGTCCCAGTGACCTGGGACCATATAACCACACAGTCTTAAGGATAGGAATACCACACAAGTTGTATTTCTTTAGTAAATTGCAGTATTTTTATTAATAAACAAAAAGAAAACAAACAAAAAGAAAAGCCTTGCTCTTCTGAACACTAACTGACACTTGCTACTATCTACTAACTACGGTTGTGCAGCTTACCCACTGCCAACAATACAAAACACAGAAATTTAAGCACAGACCTTTTTCAAACATGATTTTTTTTTCTCCTTCAGAATACAATATTCAACAAACTCTGGTAGAGAGAAATGCAGTCTCGCTCACTAATAGTCTTTCTCCATGTGAATCTTTGGCAGGGAAATTTTATAGCAGCCTTGTGCTGCTCATTGCTAACAGGTAAGAAACTACCTGGGTGACCCAGAACACAGTTGAGCTGCATGTAAACTGTGAAGTGGAGCACTGGCCCTCCCTTTACTCCACATGCTCCACCTCATGAATCCATATTAAATCACAGAATTGCTGTGACTAAAACAAACATTCTTCCTACCATTAATGCTCTGTCACAATATATATATATATATATATATATATATATATATATATATATATATATATATATATATATATATATATATATATACATATATATATATATACATATATATATATATATATACATATCAATATATATATATATTGTGATAAAGTGAAGGCAGAGAGGCCTTTAACATTTAACCCCAGGGGAAGTATGTGTTGTATGTGTGGTGTGCAACACAAAACTACATTTAGTTATGGGCCCTTGGGGTGGAGCATTTGGAGAGCAGGGTGGGCCAATGCTCCACTCCTCAGTTTAGACACAACTGGGAGAAATAAGATCCAGGCCAGAGTTTTTTGGAACTGTCCCCAACCCACTGCTCATATGCAGATAATCAGCTGTAGCAGTGGGAATAAACCCCTCCCTGCTAGGAAGGTAAAGGGGGATTGCTGGCTTCCTCCCTGGAAGCAGGTAGGAGAGAGGCTGTTCTCTCCAGTGAGAGAGTCAAGGCTGGCTTGGAGCACTGGGAGTGCAGAGAGCTGACAGAGACACTAGGTTGGTGAAACCAATATTGTTTTTTTTCAAGTTTAACCCCTGAGAGATAGGGAACCTGAAGTTAGTAAGTGCTCAGATGAGCTAGGTTTTTGTTTATAGGGATTTGTGTTATATTTATGTTTTCATTTGCTGCTGTCTCCTGTGTGGACTTATAAATAAAGTGCCTGGATTATATGCAAATAAAAGGACTGTGCCTGTTGTTTACCCTAGAGGACCATGCTACATGCAGACAAGGGTCACAATATGGTGGAGGATGCGGGCACTGTAGCACATTGAGGGTCTGTGGGTGTGCCAGTCACATTCGGTAGTCTGCTTGAGGACTTATTTTTGCAGACCTGTTAAACAAATAAGTAGCACTGTACCTTTAAGACTGTTACCTGCTTGGTGCTATAATGGAGGACCTGCTGAAGGCTGTGGTACAGGCAACCGCTAAACAACAAGACACCAACCGTTTACTGTCTGCACAGGTTAAGAACCTGAGGGACGCTCAGCAGGAGAATAGAGCTGCCCTTACTGAGTTTTTGAAGATTGCCCCCTTCAGGGAGCATGGGGACAAGGGACCCCTTAACCAGGCTACTGACATCCTGCATAAGTTAACAGAGGCAGTAGAAGAAGTTTTTAGCAAGCTGGAAAGCATGGAGGAGGCAAAGCGTGCTGTTGAGATACACGCAGAAGAGAGAGAACAGGAATTACAAGGCAAGAAGGATGAAATTGAGCCTTCAAGTAGTGATAAAATGGAAGAGGGTGAAAAGCCAGCTGGATCCTCCAAAGACCAAAAAGAAAAAAGTAAAGAGTCCAGCAAAGCTAAAGGAAAAAGTGGAATTGTCAAGAGGCAGTGATGATGACGCTGATGACATGCGCCAAAGTAAAACAGGGCAGAAGAATCAGAGGGGAGAACGAGACAAACTGATTACTGAAGTTGACAAGTGTTTATTTGAAAATCAAAACATTGCAGCTTCACATGAAAGCCTCAAACTTGCTCTGAGTGGCTTCACAACAGATAAAGAGGTCTTGGAAAAAGAGTTGGAAACAGAAATATTTTCATGCTCAGAAACTGAATCTTGCATGTTTCAAGAGAATGCTGGAAAGACATTAGAAAACAGAAAGGTACTGATAAATCTTCCCAAGGCAACAAAAGGAGAAAGAAAGACTGTGACTGAGGCCAGCAGTGTCAAGTCGGTTTGTGCCATAAAGACTGAGGCAAGTAAAAATACACAGTGTAAAGGTGGTAAGACTAAAGCATGCAGAAACAGCCTAAAGAAAACTGCAAAGATGAGGAGTGGAGCATTGGCCCACCCTGCTCTCCAAATGCTCCATAACTAAATGTAGCTTTGTGTTGCACACCACACATACAACACATACTTCCCTTGGGTTAAATGTTAAAGGCCTCTCTGCCTTCACTTTATCACAATATACACATATATACATATTCATAATGCTGAGCAACAAATAAAGTTAATATGTAAATCTGTTATGTGACATTTCATGCAATCCATAATTCTGTGATTTGAAATTCTAATTAACAAAAGCAATATTATTATTTTCTTTATAAAGGAGCATCAAAAATTTAGAACATAATTAGTAAAAGGTAACTACAAGAGTGTGTGAATTATATAAAATATAAGAAACTGGCCATTTTTATTTACTTTTATTGGTTACTACAGATGTGTTAAACTGTGACTCTCCCCATTTATATTTCAATAAAATTCCAATTATACTTTGCCAACCGCAAGACCTGGGGTCTGACGCCTGATACTCTATTATATGGTTTATGAAAAAAGCACTTTGTTTTAGTTTAGATCATGGTTTGCATCTCAGCCAAGTTGGCTGTGGCTCTAGCGTGGGCCCTAGTGCTTGGCTGAGAAGTTCCGGAATTGGCAACCACATGTCTATACTATTTCGCTTTCTGAGCTGTTGCTATGAATTGTATGCCCTTGTGCATGAGTTTTGCTGTGATTTAGGGAAATCTAAATATTTCAGTATATAGATGGTATTGAAATCCAAAAGAGTTAATATGGTTAATTAGAGAGGCAGTGTAAATTGAGAATAAAAAAAGTGAATAACTGTATACATAAGGAAGTAGATGTACTGTAGATAACAAAAATCATGATCACTAGCCAGTTATTAAAAGGAAAAAGGAAAATACAGTGCAATTAAAAAAAGCAAAATTCACATGAAATGAAGATGCTATATTTTTTATATTTTGCCCCACAATTATCCCTACAGATACATTATGAAGAAATGAAGGGAAGGTAGAGAATTTCCAGTTCAGAGAAAATTGTCTTCCAACAGATTTATCAGAATATTTGTTCTTCAGTGTTCTATGAATACAGAACCAATGTCTTCTGATCCCCTCTCTTAATTTGTTATCAATTTTGCCAATCTACAGAAGACCACAGAGACATGTGAGTCAATAATTCACATATAGCATGATGTAAGTAATTTTGTATTTACATATGGTATTTTTTTTTCCCTATGTAGAAATTATTAGATGTGTTACTAGATTTCTTATGTCCAGGAAATTAAACACCTGTAACTCGTAGCATTTCTGGGTATTTTGATTTGTTTTAAATTTGATACAGCATGCCTTTTAAATTGGCTTCACTGTTGGATCTGATGGCATAGAAGGGAGCATACTAAACAGGTTCCAATAAAGGAACTTCTTTAACGTATGGCATAGAAGGGGGCATGGAAGAGGGACTACTAAACAGGTTCCAATAAAGGAACTTCTTTAATGTAGAAGAGCTATTAATGTATGTTTGTACACATCACTCTTCATTTACAGTGGATATATCCCCAGTGACTCCACTCTTTGTCATATCTAGTGTGTGTTCCCTTTCAATGAACTTGCCATGTTTCATGCAATTGCTTCTCATATAGTGTTATGGGCAAATGCAAATATTACAAGTTTTAAACTGTGTACGTTGTCTTTAAGAGATATTGCAAACTGACAAGGTGTTAGAAATGGAACATATTGTTTTTCATATATGTTTAAGCAATAACCTCTTACCTACTTTCAGTGCATAATATGTGTACTTTTTACTTTTTTGCTATCCCTGTACAGAAACCCATATTGTGGTCAGCTACATCTTTTGAGTACAATGATACCCCCATTGTATACCTTTGCCCCTATTCTGTAAAGCTACAATGCCATATAGGAGACCATGCTATTTCAGTTTCTATAGTTGAAATTTTCATAGATGGTCCTATGTCTGATTTTGTGGCATTAGAGCCATTTGACTGTTCAAATAACCCCACAAAGGCCTTCCATTTGAGAAAGCAGACACTCCAGGGTATCTTATTAGACATATATTATACCTTAACTTGCCACCATACATGTTGCATTTTCGCTGGGTATTTCGTACATTTGATAAGTGCTACTGTTATAAATCCCCCCTAAGTATGCTCCGTTATCTCTTCTGAGTAAAACAATAAACCCAATATATGACCTAGACACTATTTTGTGAAGTTACAGTGCTGTAAAAGAGACATGACAAGTTAAGACTTTTAAGTGTGAATTTACTTGGAGGGTTTTAATGGGTTCGTATTCTATTTTTAAATATGTTAGCAGGCTGCTTTTTCCAACTACCCCAAAAAGGCATAATATTTCTTAAAGAAGACACCCGAGGGTATTTCAAAAGGCAAATTTTGAACCTTAGCGTGGGATATTTTTCCGCTAGCTTGTATCAAGTGTAGTGGTAATAAGCATTTTTTCTGCCTTTTTGACACATACAGTGAGTTTTTACTATATATTTTGCAAACCTTATGTGTTCTACGGCCTTATAATACTTCATATGTTGCTCAGCTAAGTCATCTAAGTCATCTGAGTACAGCAATACCCCCGTATGTACCTTTACAAGGTATATGACAACTTGAAGGGGCACATTTGAGACACAGCCATTTAGGTTTGAATCATTACTCTGGGTCCATGCCCCACTTTGGAATTTTTTTAATAGGTTGTGTTTTCCATTAACTTCACAAAGGCATACCATTTCCTAAATAAGACACCCCAGGGTGTTTCAAAAGGCATATTTTAAACATTAGCGTGGTATCATTTTTGTGCTAGCCTGTACCAAGTGTAGGGGTAATACGCATGTTTTTCCTTTTTTAAATTTTTTGTACTTCTTAAAAGTTTTTTTTAACTTTTAAAAAGTTTTATTTTAGCTTTTAACAACTTATGTTGCTATTTTAAAACTTTGTTTAAACTTTTTAAAAGTTTTTTTTACTGTTAACCCGTAACTAGCCGAACAGTAAATCCCTCAATTTCCCCACTAACTTCTACCCACCCTAGCTAAATAAATAAATATTTACAAATATTGAAGTAACTAACTAAATACATTTAACCCCTGAGGAATAAAAAAAAAAGTTAACCATCAGGGGTTAAAGAAAAAATCAGATCATATTGAAATACCATTATCTGTATTTTAATCACTGCAGACAGTGATCAAAGGGCAAGGAAGGGGATACATTTTATTTGAAAGAGGTGAGGGGGGTTGGGATTTTATTACAAATACTTTTTTTTACAGCTAGAGACAGATCAGCACAGATCTGTCTCTCTGCACTTCACAGCTCACACAGAGCTACAGGGAGACAGATCTGGTTTCACTGCAGCATGTGTGATCGCTCTCACATCCCGGTCAGAGCGATCACATGGGCTGTGAAAGTGAAACTGCCCACAGTAGTGTGCCTTCGACACAGAGACACACTACAGGAACATTAACCCCACAATTGTGGAAATCTGGGGTTCATTTTAGTTTTGGACGGAAATTTTCCATCCTGCGTTCTTAAGGGGAGTGCTGCAATGACGGAAAAATTTCCATCCAGCATCCTTAAGGAGGTTAACAATACTAATACTGTGTATGTATGTATTTTTGTGTATATATATATATATATATATATATATATATATATATATATATATATATATATATATATACTATTTATTTATTTTTTGCAGTATTTTCAATACTGTATTCAAACTGTTAAAACTAACTATTGTGCTGAATACATATGATATCAAAACAATGTGTTTTTAAATAAAAATGTAATAATATGTGCACTTAATAAGAAAGAGTGAACTTATGATCAAACAAAGGATTAACACGTGTCAAAATTAATTTAGAAACTAAAGAACAGAGCATGAACATTTTTTTATCAAGAGATTGATTACATTTGAATCATAATAAACAAAAAAATCTAAGTATGCTGTATAAAACATTTCAAGCAAAATATGTTTTAATTATATATTATGGCACTTAGCATTTTGAAATATCCAAGAGGAGTGATACTTTCATAATGCATGAGATAGATAGACAGACAGACAGACACTTTATGCATCCTCACACATAAATGCAATGCCAGCATTTTATATTTTAAGGTTGATAATGCAAATATATCTACTTCTGTATATCTGACCTTATTTTCTCTCTTAAATATTTTGATGGTTTTTAAAACAAAACTGTCAGAAAGCATGCATTTATTTAAATAATGAGACATTTTCCCCAGAGTGCAAAAGCCTAAAAACCAAATATCATGACACTTTATCATTTTTTACAGTAAAGTCTTTTAATTTCCTTTTACACACTTTCTGCATATTTTAGCATTGCTACTGGTATAATGATTTGTTTTTGTTTTCCTTTAGCAAATATGTTTGATTAAAATAGCATTAAGTTCTTTAATTTACAAGTGGTACATTTTGTGAGATATACTCTAAAACAATTTATCTTTAACATGGCATTAACATATTATAAATATTTGTTTTAAATGTTAAATATCTATGTTGTCTTCTAACCTTGGCTGCAAAGTTTGCACATTTTTTCAACAAAAAGTAACAATGTATCAATTATTTTCCCAACTAAAATGAACAAAAAGGTCATCAAGTTCAACATATCTTTTCACACTCACAGCTATTTCTGCTGTTCCAAAAAAGAAGGTAAAAAGAATTAGAATATCCAAATATGTCTCAAAAAGGAAAATAATCACTAGATACGTATAAGCTCTAAAATGATGATCTTTTATTAAATAACTAAGTTAAAAGTAACAATGTCAATATTAACTTTTATTTAGATTACTGTTACAATTACAATTAGCACTAGTAAAACACATTTTACATTTGAGAACTGTAGTTTCTTTCACGAGTTTACAATATAAAAAGATAGTATTTTGCTAGAAAAAAATCTATCCATTTTAAATGCATTTAATAACTTGACAGCACAATTTAGTCTTCTCATTAAGGTCCAAAACATCTACTTTCTAACTTTAAAGAAATATTGTCATTGTCAAATATCCTTTCCTCATATCATTTGTAAAGGTCTATGAATGACAAATAATTAAATCAGCTGATATATGTATGTATTAAGGCCGTTTGGCCTGTATTTGTGGGAGGGGCTTACATTAAATCACTCCCCTATATAAGGTACACCCCTTACTTGACTCCATACCGATCAAGGTCAGTGTCTGAATGAACTTCTGGGTCATCCAGTCGCCATTTTGGAATACTTCTGTCTTCTCACGAGGTCTTCGACGCTGAGCTGTGTCCAGGAATCCAGCTGCAGGCTTTTTCCATCCGACCAGCTTCTTGCTTCTTCCATCGCAGCAGATCATGTCCTAGTGACTCACAAACTGTAAGTTGACTTACCCGTTACACCAGGCAACAGTCCCACTGCATCATACATGGGTCAGGTCCTGACTTTACGATTACGTTTGGCGATTTCATGCTACACTACATATTCAGTCTATCTTGTTAGTTTTCAGCCGTTCGTTTACATGGCCATTTCGGGCATATCTCATGCTATGTTTTCCCCATTCGGGCTTTTCGGGATTGTATTACAATGTATTTCCCCATTCAGACACTTCACTGTCAACTAATTCGTATAAAATATCTCATTTCGTGCACTTCAAACACACAAACAGATTAGATACACATGTTCCGTTTATACAAATCTTAGTCTGTTATTAGATACTCATGGCCGGTTCGTGCGGTTTACACATTAATACTAATCTTTCATTCACTACAGACACATGCAGTTTTGGGGGATTTAACCTTATTGTCTTTTGGCATTAACATGGACATGTGTTAATTATACATGTCTTACTTTACAATACACATTATAACGGGGATTCTACACTGCCACCTACAGGTTCCACAAGTACATTACCATTAATAAGTATTACAAACTCTCCACTGACATCTATACATGATCTCTACCTACACTGCCACCTACAGACCATTTCATATATGGTCACCAGGGGGATTTTACAAACTCAAAACCCCATAAATGAGCACAAAACAATTAAAGTATTGTTAACATGTATACAGATACAGATATATATTATAACATGTAAACTGATACTCCATAATTAATCAAGTACGGCGCATCACATAAATTTAAATACTTAGAACTCACGCCACATATTATTACATCCACCATGCTACAACTCAAACACTACCACCTACAGGTCAGCAAGTACATACTTACAGAGATCCTACAAACATCATCTCCACTGACCTCTACAGGTCAAAACAACCAAACATAACTAAGGTAAAATGGGTTGTGCCATTTGTCATTATTTTCATACGGTTTCCATCTATTTAGTTACAGGTACTACTGCTACCTATACGGATTATCAGGTTACAAAACTATGCTTCCAGGTACGTACACCTGATTACAGTATATCCATAACAAAAATCTCCCACAGAATAGACATAAGTACTGGCAATTCGGGTCATAGGGGCCAATAGGTATTTTTTATCTTTTCTCTGCCTATGCTTCGGATTTAGTGGTCCCGCGAGGCCAAAACCCCGCCTCAAACTCAGAGGCACATACCCCCGTGAGCTAGCCGCCTCGCACGTATCGTAGAGAGGGCCTCACCTGTCACTCCCCTTCCTATTCTTCTGGTTAGTAACCAAGAGGCCAACATTCTGCCACAACCTTCAGTGGCCACAAAAATCCCCTCATGCCAAGTATAGATAGAGCCTCTCAAGCCGCTTGGCAGCTAGTAGGGCCTCACCTGTCACCAAAACAATAAGCATAATGGTTTAGCCTTACGGCATAGCTAGCAAGCCAGTACTAAACTACTCAGTTCAAATAATATTTTTATCTTTTATTTATTTAAGTATGTCTCATGAAGGTGATGAAAAGCTAGCTAATTAACCGAACCGCCAATTAACCGTTTGCAACATTGTGGTGAACAGTAATTGGAGGCACACTTACTCCTGGGGTGGTCTGATTGTTCAGTAGTTTCACTCGCATAGTAACTGGAGTGATTTTACCGAACAATCAGACGAATGCTACATACACTTCACATTTACAGGTTACAATTCAACCGAACACGTAGGCATAAATGCAATTTTTAGGACAGCCCAATGCCATCCGCTACAAGGCACACCCCTAACTCACAGAGCTTGCTTACATTACTTGAAAGCAGACTCTACTAAGTAGACTCTTTCAAGTAGGAGTTAGAAACCAGGAGTTCAAACAAACAAGGGGTTTAAGCTAATAAGGTAATTGTTTTATTGTTCTGTATCTGGAGAAATGAGTGTTAGCAAGATTGGTATTTTGACTCAATGCACATCTTGTTACATGTATGGATGTCTGGATGTACACGTCCAGGGTCCATACCTCTGTGACGGTTGTGTGCGAGTGACTTCTCTGGAAGCTCAGATTGGCGATCTCGAGAAGCAAATCACAACTTTGAGGGAGATTGACAATCTTGAGAGGAGTCTGCTATAGAGGAGTCTGCTAGTGGGGACAGGTAGTGGAGAGGGAGAAGATAAGACAGATGGGGAACAGGCATGTAGCTGGGTGACAGTGGCGCGAGGAACCAGGAGGGAGGGAAGAGTTAAGGGCCAGCTAGTCCTGATTTGGTGAAACCTAGCATATTTGCCCATTTGAGTGAAGATGTTGGGAGCATCAGCTCAGGAGTAGCTGTATTAGAGGAAGCTGTTACTTCTAACAGCCGAGGTTGTTACTTCGGCTGTTAGAAGTAACAGCTTCCTCTAATACGGGTGGGGATCAAAATGTAAGGAAGGCAAGACAGGTTGTGGTGGTAGGGGACTCTATCATTAGGAGAGCAGATAGGGCAATCTGCTGCTCTGATTGGCTCAACTGGGCAGTTTGCTGTTTCCCGGGTGCTCGGGTCCGGCATGTTGCTGACAGAGTGGATGAATTATTGGGAGGGGCTGGAGATGAACCAGCGGTCATGGTCCATGTTGGTACCAATGACAAAGTAAGAGGAAGATGGAAGGTTCTTAAGAATGATTTCAGGGAATTAGGTAGAAAACTTAAGAAAAGGACCTCCAAGGTGGTATTCTCTGAGATATTACCTGTGCCACTACCTGTGCCACGTGCTACAGCGGAAAGGCAGCGGGAGATTAGAGAGGTCAATGCGTGGCTTAAGTCTTGGTGCAGGAAGGTGGGTTTGGGGTTTTTAGAGCACTGGGCCGACTTTGCGATTGGGTACAACCTTTATAGTAGTGATGGATTGCACCTAAATGGGAGAGGGTCTGCAGTGCTGGGGGATAGGATGGCTAGAAGATTTTAAACTAGTAGTAGGGGGGGAGGGTCATAGCAATCTACAAAATGGACATAGGACAGAAAGGAGATGGGCTTTAGCACAGTATAAGGGGGGTGGAGACGGGGGCAAGGGCAAGCTCAGAACAGAGAAGCTATGTAATGTTGATAATTCACAAAAAGTACAAGTGACTTATGTTATTAAATGTATGCTTACTAATACAAGGAGCCTAAATAACAAAATGGGGGGGAATTAGAGGCAGTAGCATACACTAAACAATATGATATAATATGCATAACTGAAACATGGTGGGATGAGACACATGACTGGGCAGTTAACTTAAATGGGTACATGTTATTTAGGAAGGATAGGAAAAACAAGAAGGGTGGTGGGGTATGTTTGTATGTCAACCATGATTTTTAAAGCCAAATCTTAAGCAAGTCGAATGTGATGAGGAAAATGTGGAAGCTTTATGGGTAAATATCTGCTTGGGGGAAAAGAAGGGAAACCAACTATTGGTTGGTATATGTTATAAACCACCTAATGTTAATATTGACGAGGAACAACAACTGTTTGAGCAAATTGAGAAAGCTGCAAATCTGGGTAACACTTTAATGATTGGAGATTTTAATTACCCGGACATACATTGGGACAGAGGGACTAGTAGCTCAGCAAAGGGAATTAGGTTTTTAAATTTGTTAAATGACACCTTCATGTCACAACTTGTACAATCACCAACTAGAATGGACGCTTGTCTGGACCTGGTTTTAACAAACACCGTTGATCTTTTGACCAACATTCAAGAAGGTGAGCACTTGGAAAATAATGAGCACAATATAGTGTCCTTTGAAATAAACTCAAAAAAACAAAAGCACATGGGGTATACTAAAACATATAATTTTAAAAAGGCCAATTTCAATAAGTTAAGGGCAGCTTTACAATATATTGACTGGCATAAACTATTTAGTGAAAAGAACACTGATGATAAATGGATCATCTTCCAACAAATATTAGAAAGGTACATTTCTCGGTATGTACCATTGGGAAATAAATATAAAAGAAACACATTAAAACCAATGTGGCTTAGAAGAGAAGTAAAACTAGAGACTAAAATACAGAAAATGTTATCATACTTACCGTAATTTTCTTTTCCTGGGTCTCAAGACCACCCTGTTGTGGAACACATGAAAGTGGTTCTCATCCCAGGAGAATGCATGCATTTCTGACATGCGTTTTGCAGTAGTTATGGCCACCAGAAACAATGTCTTATATGTTAGTAAGACAATGCCCAGCTCATCTAATGGAGCAAAGGGGTTTTGAGACAAAATCTCCAGTACCATCGGTAAATTGCAAGGGGGAGAATAATTCCTGTTCAGAGGTCTTATATGGATGGTTGCTTTAAAAAATCTGGCAATTAGAGGATCTGATGTCCATGACCTGTTGCAGAGAGCGGATAAAGCCGATGATTGGATTCTCAGAGTCCTTAGACTCAGCCCTTTCTCCAGACCTGCATGAAGAAAATTTAGAATGTTGATGTTAGAGGGCTGAAGAAAATCTACCTTATTATCTTGAGACCAGGAACGAAAAATCTTCCATATCTTATGGTAGCAAGATGAAGTTGACCCTTTTCTGGATTTAAGGAAACTCTGAGATACCTTGAGCTAGTAGTCTCTCCTTTTCAAGAGCCATGCCCCCAATTTCAGCTGGCTGGGGTTGGGATGAACAGCCGATCCCTGAGTCAAGATGTCTGCTCTGTGAGGAAGAGGCCAATGAGTTTCCAGGCTCATCTTGTTGAGGAGAGGAAACCAAGGTCTGCGAGGCCAAATTGGGATGATGGCAATTACCTTGAGACCTTCTTTCCATATCTTTCTCAGCATTCTGTATATCATTGGTAGGGGAGGGAATGCATACCCCAGATCGAATTTTCACATAAGAGACAGGGCATCCTGTCCTGCTGCTTGATGATCCGCATGTAGAGAGTAAAACATTTTGACCTGAGTATTTTTGTATGATGCCATCAGATCGATCTGATCGATCTGAGGTACTCCCCATCGTAGGGTAATTAACTGAAATAAATCTGGGTGCAACTTCCATTGTCCTTGGAGAATCCTTGTTCTGCTGAGATAGTCTGCCAATAAATTGTCTGGCCCCGGCAGATAAACTGCTTTCAAGCCTTGTAAATGGAGTAACTTCATTATAGGAGTCAGCTCCATCAGAAGAGAATTGCTTCGGGTACCTCCCTTGTGATTTATATAAGAAGCAACCGCTATGTTGTCTGTATGTACTTTCACCCAAGCATTCCTCAATAAAGGACGGAACCCATTTAGTGCCCTGAGAACTGCTCTCATTTCTCTCAAATTCGAATGAAGCTTTGTCTCCTTCCATGACCATGTTCCTTGAATCCATGAGTTGTTCAGGTGTGCACCCCATCCCAGAAGGCTGGCATCTGTTGTTATAGTTATCCAAGCTGGTTCTTCCAGGGGGAAACCTCGAAATAGGTTTTCTTCTTTTGTCCACCAATACAGATATTTTGAGATACTCAAGATGAAACTAATCCTCTGATCCCAATTGCCTGTCTTTGCCTTAAACTGTATGAGAAACTGCCTCTGAATAGGTCGCATCCTCCACTGGGACCATTTTCCTAGGCCTATCGTGGAAGTAAGGGATCCCAATAGGCTCATGAATTCTCTTGCTGAAATGTAGGATTTCTGATGCAGGCCTCTGATTTTTTTCACAATTCATTCTTTTCTCTCTGTAGACAGAGATACCAGGCAATTTACTGAGTCTATATTTGCTCCCAGGAAAATCATCCTCTGGGAAGGCACCAATGAACTCTTTTTGGGATTTATCAACCAACCATGTTCTTGAAGGCATTTGATGGTAATTCTTGTGTGGAGATTCACTATTTGACTGGACGGGCCTATGATCAAAAAATCGTCCAGATAGTGATAAAACTCGATGTTCTTTGTCCTTATAAAGGCCACAAGGGAAATGAGAATCTTTGAGAACGTTCTGGGGGCCAAACTTAAGCCGAAGGGAAGTCCCTTGAACTGGTAGTGATTCCCTGAAATCCAGAACCTCAGGAACCGGCGATGACTGTCGTGAATAGGTATTTGATAGTAGGCGTCTTTGAGAATGATAGATGTCATCCAGTTTCCGGGCTTTATATTTGGAAGGATTGTAGTAATAGACTCCATCTTGAATGTTCTTGTTTACAATTTTTTATTCAAGCTTTTTAGATCCAGAATTAGACGCCATTTTCCCTGGGGTTTTGGAGCCAGAAATATAGTAGAATAGTGGCCGCTGTAACGCTCTTTGTAAGGAACTTTCTCTATAACCTGGTTCTGCAGTAGCTGGGAAATAATGTTGTTCAGTGCGACTTCTTTTCTTCCTTTTGCAACTCTTGAATGAATGAAGGTATTTTGAGAAGGGAATTCGTTGAATTCTATCTGGTATCCTTGCATAAGGATAGAAAGAACCCAAGTATCTTGAATACTTTTGGCCCAAACTGGATAAAAGAAGCGAAGTCTGCCTCCTATAACATCTGGCTGGGCCAGCAAATGTTCAGAAGTTTTTACTGGCTGGTCTGGATCCTCTTCCTCTAACAGGTTTTGATGTAGTTGTCTGATAGCTTCTCCAGTTAGAATTTCTGGAATATTCTCTCCCGGGTGCTCTGCTATCTCGAAAGGATCAGTCTCTGAATTTTTTATCCTTCCAGTAAGATGCACTAAATCTTCTTTTCCCTTGTGGAAGAAAATCCTTTCTCCCATTGGCTGCTTTATAATTTGCATCTTCTAGGATTTTACCAAAAAGCAGGTCACCTTGAAAAGGGAGAGCACATAGAGAAGCTTTAGAGGCGTAATATGCCCACCAAGAGTGAAGCCATAATGCTCTCCTAGAGGCTACAGACAGCGCCATACATTTGCTAGCATCTTGGTAACATCCAGGGAAGCTTCAGAGCAGAATTCTGTGGCTAGCTTTAAATCGTTAAGCCCCTCCATCAGGTGTTCTCTACGGACTCCTCTAGTAATATCCTCTTCTAGATTTTAAATTCAGATTTTAAGAGCTGTGGATAAAGTGGTTACGGCAAAAGCTGGATGTAATGCTGATCCCAGAGCCAGGTATGCCTTAATAAGGTTTGCGTCCAATCGCTTTTCCATTTGCTCTCTCAAATATGCCATGAAGTCTATGGGAAGAGTAGTTCTTTTTGCCATATGGATGACTGCAGCGTCAATTTTAGGAATAGAAATCATCCATCAAGTCAGAATCTTCCTCAGATTCTACATAACTTTCCACTCTAGGACGTTTAGAAGTAGTCATTCTATCTGTAGATCTGAAGCCTTCTGCAATTGCTTCTGATATCCATTTTTTTTTTTAAATCAGCCTGTGGGGAAATTTTCTTTTCCCATTCATCTGCTGCTTCCGCCAGGCAAGCTCTGCACACATTTTTCCCAGGAGGAGCCACTTGGTTACAGTTTGTACATGTATTAGATTTTTCTCTATATTTCTTAGGAGAATTATCTTGAGCTCTTTCTGGGCTGAAACAGATGCTAATATATAATATATTATAGGCCTATCATGGCACTCTTTTCCCCCCTTTATAATAAATAATTAGGAAAAAAGAAAAAGGAGGCTCACCTATGTCTTCTAGAGCGAGATCTTGAGGCAAGGGAGAAGCCATCTAGAAAGAATAATTTACTAAACTTAACTCTGAAAATTTTAAAGAGAATAATAAAAGAAAAAACAAAAGTTAATGAAAGAATTACCTTCAAGACAGAATCTGGATGCAAACGGCAGATCTTCGTGATAACTGATGAACAGGCAGATAAGGTAAGTTGTTAACAGCAAAACCGGTAGATTTTTAAAAATGTAAAAATCTAATTCGCGCATGCGCTGATAGCCACCGCTATTGTGCTTGATCAGGATATCCGAGCACAGAAGAGCCCAGCCATCGGATGAAACTCCTGCAGAATTTGCCAATAAGGCAGACCAAAAGTAGAAGAGCAGCACAGGTAGGAATTAAACTTATGAATTAAACAGGCAATCTTCCATTCTTTAGTTAGAATCAACAACAACCAAGAATATAGAGATAAAACACAAATAAGTCCTAAGACTTACCCTGGCTTCTCCAAATTCTCTGTCCTCAGATCAGGTTTTTTTTTGATGCCATAAGAGGAATTTTTAAGGCAACAGCCGACCCCACATCATTAATATAGAAGGCTAATTAACCTTTTCTCCCATGAAGCAGTACAGATGCTAATCTGTACCAAACTCAGTTAGTCCTGCCTGTGCAGACTGTTTACTGAGTTCTTCAGATGTAGAGAGGCTGAACTTCATCTGGAAGCCCATGGTACACATGGGAAGGTGGCCCCCAAAAATATCCTGTTTGTCCTGAAAGGACAGGAAAAAAGACTGTGGGATGGAAGGAGGGACCGTTTATACCCCAGTCTGGTCCAGATTAATTGAACCTTTTTCCTGTCCTGTTCCTGATTGGGGCAGAGCTACCCATAAGCGATGCTGCCATGATTAGCCAGGAAATAAGAAAAGGGCATTTAAAGCATTTAAATCGGGCAAATCAGATGTATCTTATAAAAGATATAAGGAAGCAAATAATGTGTGCAAAAAGGCAATTAGATTTGCTAAACTTCAAAATGAGAAAATGATAGCTAAAGGGAGCAAAACCAACCCAAAAGCATTTTTTAAGTACATAAATTCTAAAAAACAAACAAAATGAAAGTGTAGGTACACTAAAAACTGAAACGGTTGTGTTAGTTAATGAAGACCAGGAAAAGGCAGGAATTTTAAATAACTATTTCTCCTCCGTATATATTAAGGAAGAACCCATGGCAATAGATGTGCAAATGATTGCTACTAAAAACTTGCAGAATAATTTTAATTGGTTAACTCAAGACAAGGTGCTGCAGCACATAAAGAAAGTTAATATAAACAAAGCTCCAGGGACTGACGGTATCCATCCATGAGTACTTAAGGAACTAAGTGTAGAAATAAGTGAACCTCTGTTTTTAATCTTTCAAGATTATTTTCTTTCAGGAAGTGTTCTATAGGATTGGAGGAAGGCAGATGTGGTTCCTATATTCCAAAAGGGTTCAAAATCCTTGTCTGGAAATTATAGACCTGTGAGCTTAACTTCTGTGGCTGGGAAAATATTTGAAAGGTTATTAAGGGATAATATTCAATAATTCCTTGAGAAGAACATGGTTATCAGCAAAAATCAGCACGGTTTTATGAAGCACAGGTCATGTCAAACTAACTTGATTGCATTCTACGAAGAAGTAAGTAGAAGTATAGATCAGGGTGTTGCAGTGGATGTGATCTATTTGGATTTTGCCAAGGCATTTGATACAGTTCCACACAATAGATTAGTGTTCAAACTCAAGGAAATCGGTCTCGATGAAAATGCTTGTTCTTGGGTTGAACATTGGCTTAAAACAGAATAGAAAGAGTTGTCATTAATGGTAAATTTTCAAGCTGGACAGAGGTGGCAAGTGGTGTCCCTCAGGGGTCTGTTCTGGGACCCCTTCTATTTAACATGTTTATAAATGATCTTGAAGACAGCATTGAAAGTCATGTTTCAGTGTTTGCAGATGACACAAAACTCAGTAAAATAATACAATGTGAGCAAGGTATTACTTTGCTGCAGAGGGATTTAGATAGACTGGGGACTGGGCACTCAAATGGAAGATGAAATTTAATGTTGAAAAATGCAACGTTATGCACTTCGGCGTAAAGAATACACAAGCAACGTATACCCTTAATGGAAGAGAATTAGGGATAACAATACACGAAAAGGACTTGGGAATTGTTATAGTCAACAAACTATGCAACAATGTGCAATGTCAATCAGCAGTGGCCAAGGCCAGTAAGGTATTGTCATGCATGAAAAAGGGCATTTATTCTCGGGACGAGAATATCATTTTGCCTCTTTATAAATCACTGGTAAGACCACATATTGAATATGCTGTGCAATTTTGGACACCTGTTCTAAAGAAGGATATTATGGCACTAGAAAAAGTGCAGAGGCGGGCTACAAAATTAATAAAAGGAATGGAACATATCAGCTATGAAGAAAGGTTAACAAATTTAAACCTATTTAGTTTAGAAATACGTTGCCTGAAAGGGGATATGATAACATTATACAAATATATTCGGGGCCAATACAAACCATTGTGTGGAAATCTATTCACAAACCGGACTTTACATAGGACACGACGTCATGCGTTTAGACTGGAAGAAAGAAGATTTTGTCTAAGGCAAAGGAAAGCTTTTTTTTACTGTAAGAACAATAAGGATGTGGAATTCTCTGCCTGAAGAAGTGGTTTTATCAGAGTCCATACAGATGTTCAAACAGCTACTAGATACATACTTGCAAAAACAGAATATTCAAGGATATAATCTTTCAATGTAGGGTAATAACTGCTTGATCCAAGGATAAATCTGACTGCCATTCTGGGTTCAAGAAGGAATTTTTTTCCTAGCTCGTTGCAAAATTGTGCTTCAAACTGGGTTTTTTGCCTTCTTTTGGATCAACAGCAAAAAACAAATGTGAGGAAGGCTGAACTTGATGGACTCAAGTCTCTTTTCAGCTATGTAACTATGTAACTATGTAATGTACTACCCAGAACCTAAAACAAGACATATTCTTAATCCAAAATCTATAAATGTTTTCAATAAAATGCCCAAACGAGGTGCCGAATTAGCCTGTGGCAGGTTGCCCATTTCAGGGCATATGAACACCTGTTGTAAATGCATAGTGATGCCAAGAGTAGGAAATATGCGTATCCAAATTTGTATCCCGAGTTTCAGGGTGGCTGTGCGGGCTGTGTTGGGATTAATGCAGGTGAAGGTAGGATGTGAATCAGAGAATGGTTGTGGAGTTTGTATATGTAGCTAAGACATGTTGGTGATGAGATGATAGAGAACCCAATTGTTACGAATAATCATCTAGTTTATGAAATGGTGAACTGAAATCGTATATAAACACTAAAAAAACATCATATAATACATGTGCACTGAGCCCAATAAATCAAGGTGTTGGAAGACAGAATCAAAACGGGAACAGAGGCCTTTAGAATGCCACAGTGGCTGAACAGGCTCGCGCCGTGATGGCCGTACATAATACATAGGAAAAGATAGGAGATATAAGACATACATTAAAAAGACCTATACCTGGAATGCTTAGGAGGATGATAAATACTTATGCATAGACAGCTGGCATAGAAGATTAGGGTTGAAAGCAACATGAAATGCTAGAATATCTCAGTAATATTAGCATCAGATATAAAACTTAATTGCTGAAACTGAACATGACTGAATGAGGTTCCTAATGCATGTAGACCATACAAAGAAAGTCTGGGTGGTGTTAGAAAGTGCCGTATCTATGATAAGTTAGTGTGCCGAAACCGACGTATCAGGTAGGCCTATAATAAAAGAGGGACCTGTAATAGTAATATGTATAATGGGAGAGGTGGTAGGGAGGAACCCGGCAGCATCAGCCCTGTGGTGTAGGGGGCCTGAGTTTAAATAGCCGGGTAACCCCTCCCACAACTTTTAGGGTCCGCCTTCCAATTTGTAGTCGGGGACCAAAGCCGTATACAATAAGTTAGATATATGAGCAAGTCGGTTGTGGTGTGCCGAAACCAACGTATCAGGTAGGCCTGTAATAAAAGAGGGCAACAATTGAATAAAAAAATCTTATTACATATCTCTACGTAGCAAGATTCATGAAGGCTTGTCTACTCAAGTCTTGCTCTGGTTGTGGTATGTATCTAGTAATATTTCCAGCATCCTAATGTTTATGATGTGAGCAGGGACATTTGTCTAGAAGCAGCTGATGCTGCCCCGATTCTGAACGAATGTCCCGAAAAGACATTGTGGTTAAGTCCCCACCGAGCTTAGAGTGTTCTGAGATACATTATGAATTTAGCTGTAGTCAGTGGTTTGCCCAGCAGTGTAAATAGGGGCATATTGAGGTTTAGTCACATGAACGACAACCATTCGAAGTGCCGAAGTAGTCGAAGTGGCCGCCATTCAAAAACCGAACACATGGCGGTGGCCATTTTAATTTAGCTGAAGTTTTACATTCTCTAGACTTCAGTGCATTCGACAGTTCGAACGCTGTTTGACAGTTCATTTGACAGTTCATTCGACAGTTCGACAATTCGAATGGTTGTCGTTCGTGTGTTTGAACTGACTTTAACATGGGAAATAGAGCGACCGCACAGCCTGATTCTCCGGAACTCTTTTGGGCATGAAAATGTGCTTGCGGTCGGTCAAAGGTGACATATATATCTCCCGAATGGCTAAATGGATTCAAATGATTTTTGGGTATGTTTGTATTCTAAATGTGTTGATTAATAATATGTGACTATTATTAATATTGGATGTATAGTTATAAAAGTTGGGTAAAAAGTATGGCTAATTGTGTGACCTCTCAGGCTAAGGGGAGGAGATGTGTGGGATGTAACCAGTGTGTGATTGGGTAATTCATAATTGTTTGTGGGCGTCTCCCTTGCACGGGAGAATTGCATAAAAGCAGAGTGTGTGTCATTAATCCTCAGTTCTTCTTCACCCTCAATCTGAGTCCTGTTTCTTATTGTGGGAATCTGCTACAAGGGATTGCTATGCTCATCATACTCTCTTGCTATAATCACTGTGCTCTTGTAAGAGCTGTTCTGTTCCTGCTATGCTCTCTGGGGAAAGAGAGGTTCACCCACTGGAAGCTGGATTCTGGCCTTGACTCCAGGGTGGGTGGAGACGGCGAGACCCTGGTGCAGCTGCATCGCTGGAAGTGGGGTCTGCAGTGCTGATGGTGTTGGTTGGAGTGCTTGGAGTCCTTGGTGAGCACTAGGAGCATCGATTGGCGGAGTTTCTCTGTCGGAGTGCCAGCGGTCCGTCACATTTGGTGGCAGCGGTGGGATGGCATCCTAGTGCAAGTAGAAGCAGCTTGGAGACACCGGTACTGTTACAGATTTATAATAGAGGGATAGAGCTAGCTACCGGGCAGCGTCCCTATCTACAGCAACATGGAGGAAGAGTTTCTCTGGAGGTTGCAGCAACACTTGGCCCAACAGGATGGACCTGTATCAGAAGAGGACATACTGGACTGGAGAGATGCCACTCGAAAGGAGCTGTGGTATGAGGCCTTAGAAGAGGTACAGCGGCGGCAGAGAGAGAGCCTTTCCAGTGAAGAACAATGGTTCCAGGTGCTCGTGGCCCTGCAGAGACCTTTCCTAGGGGAGCAACCCTTGGATGAATGGGTGATGGATCTCTGTGATTTAATTTGGAAGGAGTTGTGGCTGGATGCAGATTACCGGGCATTAAAGTGGTACGCCACCCAGCGCAACCCCTGGATGACTAATCACTATCTGCCGGAGGGAGAGGATTATAATGGCCCGGGCTTACTGTGAGAGGCCTTTGAGGAGGGCGATGACTTTGGATGCCCCACAGAATGTCGATTCTGGGACATCCACAGCATCAGGGAAACCCTGCTGGATCTTCCCCGAACGGACGATCTGGGGCCAGACCTGATTCATCTAGTCACAAGGGAGTGGGAGCTGGAGCAGAGCTACAAACATCTGTTCAGCTTAGCACAGCAAGCAAGTAAACTACCAGGAGTAGGGACAGCCAGTCCTGCTCCCCAGCGGCAGTATACTTTGAAGGGAGAGGAGACAACCAGTCTCTCTCCCCAGCGGCAGCCTGAGTTCCAGGAGGAGGTGATGGTCAGTCCCTCCACCTTACAGCAACCAGCGTCCTGGGGAGGGGAGGCAACCGGCCTCCCTCTCCCCCACCAGCCAGAGGTACCTGAGGTAGTGGACCTCATAGACTGGTCCTGGGAGGAACCCCAAATGGCAGGTGGAGATGGGACCGAGGTCTCTCTACCGGCCCTACAGGGATGCTGGGCACCAAGCCCAGATCCCCAGCTGCAGTACATCTCACCCGGAGAGGAGACAACCGGTCTCCCTCCCCAGCGTGGCCAGAGTTCCAGGAGGAGGTGATGGCCGATCCCTCCACCATACAGCAACCAGCGTCCTGGAGAGTGGGGGCAACCGGCATCCCTCTCCCACCGCAGCCGGAGATACCAGGAGAGGGGGAGAACAACTCTATCCACACTAGCGCAGATGGGACCACGGTCTCTGTGCCAGTCCTACGGAGATGCTGGACGGGCGGTCCAGATCCCCCGCAGGGATGCCAGGAGGAGGAGGTAAGCAAGCCTCCCCTCCCCAGCTACATCCAAACCGGGTCCTGGGGGCAATGGATGAGCCTGCAATACCCACTGACCCCCTCCCAGCAGAAGAGCTGGCACCTGAGCAGAGCACCGCTGGCCTCTGCCCTACCCTTGTACCTTGTCCAGAGCCTGACACCCTGCAGGCTATCCCAGTGGAAGAGCTGGCATCAGGGGAGAGCGCCGCTGGCCTCTGCCCCCCAAGTAGCCCCAGCTGTTTGCTTAGCTGCACCAGGGAGACCGAGGATGCTGACCTATCCCGCTACAACCTGGGACCTACAGGCCAGTACCGTTTATTGTGGGGGGCTACTCTGCTGATTTTTCTTTGTGGGTGGGCTGCCCAACTAACTTAGGTACTGACCGACAGAAGGTCAGGTACCTGTTTAGTCTTCCCCCCAAAGGGAAGATGTGTGGCGAAATTAACATCGCCACTTGTGCCTGGAGAGGACTGCTTGCAAGCCTCTTGCCATGTGATTATGGTCCCTGGGAGGATTGGCCCTTTAAATACAAGATTTGGGCATACTGGATTTTTGTTTTGCTGCTGGTGGCCCTTTAACTCCCAGAGAAAGGATTTGTACTTTTAAATATGCATTTTGGATGCAATCGAAGTGCCGAAGTAGTCGAAGTGGCCGCTATTCGAAAACTGAACACGTGGCGGCGGCTATTTTAATTTAGCTGAAGTTTTACATTCTCCAGACTTCAGTGCATTCGACAGTTCGAACGGCGTTTGACAGTTCATTCGACAGTTCGACAATTTGAATGGTTGTCGTTCGTGTGTTTGAACTGACTTTAACATGGGAAATAGACCGACCGCACAGCCTGATTCTCTGGAACTCTTTTGGGCATGAAAATGTGCTTGCGGTCTGTCAAAGGTGACTTATACATATCTCCCGAACGGCTGAACGGATTTGAATGATTTTTGGGTATGTTTGTATTTGAAATATGCTGATTAATAATATGTGACTATTAATATTGGATGTTCAGTTTTAGAGTTGTGAAAGTTGGGTAAAAAGTATGTTTTAAACTGTACGGCTAATTGTGTTACCTCTCAGGCTAAGGGGACGAGATGTGTGGGATGTAGTGATGTCGCGAACGCGAACTTCTGCAAATGTTCGCGAACGGGCGAACCCGGCGAACCACCATAGACTTCAATGGGCAGGCAAATTTTAAGACCCACAGGGACTCTTTCTGGCCACAATAGTGATGTAAAAGTTGTTTCAAGGGGACTAACACCTGGACTGTGGCATGCCGGAGGGGGATCCATGGCAAAACTCCCATGGAAAATTACATAGTTGATGCAGAGTCTGGTTTTAATCCATAAAGGGCATAAATCACCTAACATTCCTAAATTGTTTGGAATAACGTGCTTTAAAACATCAGGTATGATGTTGTATCGATCAGGTAGTGTAAGGGTTACGCCTGCTTCACAGTGACAGACCAAACTCCCCGTTTAACGCACCGCAAACAACCGCAAACAGTCCATTTGCACAACCGCAAACTCCCCAATTGCACAAGGTTGGATACCAAGCCAGCCATGTCCCGTTCCTTGTCCTCACTGATGTCATTAAAGGTCTCTCTTCCTCCACCCAGGAAGCGGGAGATGGAAAAAGATGCTTGGTCGGTCCTCCTACTTCAAATTTGGGGCACTGCGCGTGCAATCTAATGTGCCACCAGATAGGAGTGGTGTGTTAAGTAGTACTATTCTTATCAGTTTAATCCCTGTTACGTCCCCTATCAGGGGACGTGTATATAAGGCATCGATTTTAGGAAGCGGGAGATGGAAAAAGATGCTTGGTCGGTCCTCCTACTTCAAATTTGGGGCACTGCGCGTGCAATCTAATGTGCCACCAGATAGGAGTGGTGTTAAGTAGTCCCCCTCATCAGGCCTTTTTTAGTCAAATGTATCACCCACTGTCAGTCCCTTCGGGATCCATCCCTCATTCATCTTAATAAAGGTGAGGTAATCTAGACTTTTTTGACCTAGGCGACTTCTCTTCTCAGTGACAATACCTCCTGCTGCACTGAAGGTCCTTTCTGACAGGACACTTGAAGTGGGGCAGGCCAGAAGTTCTATCGCAAATTGGGATAGCTCAGGCCACAGGTCAAGCCTGCACACCCAGTAGTCAAGGGGTTCATCGCTTCTCAGAATGTCGATATCTGCAGTTAAGGCTGCTACCTGTCGGTCGAGTCGTTCTCTGAGGGCTGACCCCGAAGGGCTGTGGCGATGCGTAGGACTTAAAAAGCTCCACATGTCCTCCATCAACAACACATCTGTAAAGCTTCCTGTCCTTGCCGGCGTGGTCATGGGAGGAGGAGGATAACTTTAATCTCTTCCCCTGTTAGATTCCCGTTGTGCTGTGACATCACCCTTATACGCTGTGTAAAGCATACTTTTTAATTGATTTTGGAACTGCTGCATCCTTTCCGACTTGCCATAATTCAGTAACATTTCAGGCACTTTCTGCTTATACCAGGTATACTGCAATGTTGTTTCGCCACTGGATATCGGAAAAGTGCGCCATGGCCGTGTAGGAACGCCTGAAATGGCCACACACCTTCCTGGCCTGCTTAAGGACGTCCTGTAAGCCTGGGTACTTATGCACAAAGCGCTGTGCGATCAGATTACACACATGTGCCATGCACTGCACATGTGTCAACTTGCTCAAATGCAATGCCGCCAACAAATTTCTTCAGTTGTCACAAACCACTATGCTGATCTCCAGTTGGTGCGGAGTCAGTCACTGATCCACCTGTGCGTTCAGGGTGGACAGGAGTGCTGATCCAGTGTGACTCTCTGCTTTCAGGCAAGTCAACCCCAAGACGGCGTGACACTGCCATATCCGGGATCTGGAACAGTACCTGGCGAGCTGGGGGGGTGCCATTGATGTGGAGCAAGATGCAGCAGCAGAAGAGGACTCAGCCGAGGAGGTTATGGAAGAGGATGGAGTAGGAGGAGTAGATGAGGTGGCAGCAGGCCTGCCTGCAAGTCGTGGCGGTGTCACCAACTCCTCTGCAGAGCCACGCATTCCATGCTTGGCAGCCGTCAGCAGGTTTACCCAATGCACAGTGTAGGTGATATACCTGCCCTGACCATGCTTTGCAGACCAGGTATCAGTGGTCATATGGACCCTTGCCCCAACACTGTGTGCCAGAAATGCCATTACTTCCTTTTGCACAATCGAGTACAGGTTGGGGATTGCCTTTTGTGCAAAGAAATTTCGTCCGGGTACCTTCCACTGCGGTGTCCCAATAGCTACAAATTTTTTGAACGCCTCAGACTCCACCAGCTTGTATGGTAAAAGCTGGCGGGCTAAGAGTTCAGTCAAGCCAGCTGTCAAGGGGGTGACTTTGTGACATTGGCTTCTTACGCTCAAACATGTCCTTGACAGACACCTGACTGTGGGCAGATGAGCAGGAACTGCTCTAGGCGAGAGACGGAGGGGCGAATGGTTGAGAGGGGGCAAGGAGGACAGCAGTGGTTGACGTGGCTGAAGATGCTGGACCAGGAGGAGGATGGCGGCTTTGAGTTTGTGTGCTGCTTGTACTCATGTGTTAATCCCATAGGCGTTTGTGATGTGCGATCATGTGCCTTCGCAAAGCAGTTGTACCTAGGTGGGTGTTGGGCTTCCCACGACTCAGTTTCTTTTGGCATAGGTTGCAAATGGCATCGCTGTTGTCAGAGGCAGACACACAAAAAAAATGCCACACTGCTGAGCTCTGCAATGACGGCATTCTGGTGGTGGCAACAGCATGCGTTGATTGGCGTGCTGTCTGTCTGACCCCGGGTGCCGATGCATGATGTCTGACTGTGCCACTAGCTCCTTGCGACGACCTCCCCCTGCTTCCAACTCGTCTCCTCCTCCTCTCTGTCTCCCCATCTGAACTTTCCCCCTGTTCTTCTTCTCTTCTAGCGGGCACCCACGTGACATCCACGGACGCATCGTCATCATCAACCGCTTCACTTGTATCTGACAACTAAGAAAAGGAAGCAGCAGTGGGTACAACATCATCATCATCACACCGTACGTGTGTAATGCTGCCTGACTGAGACATATCCCTGTTATCTACATCCGCCGGCAATAATGGTTGCGCATTACTCATTTCTTCCAACTGATGTGTAAATAACTCCTCTGACATACCAAGTGAAGCGGCTGTGGTGCTAGTGTTGGTGGTGGCTGCAGGCGGGTGAGTGGTAACTTGAGAGGTGCCCGAAGCTAAGCTGGAGGAGAATGGTGCGTCGAGGTTTCGAGTGGAAGCTGTAGAAGATTGGGTGTCCTGTGTTAGCCAGTCAACTATGTCCTCAGAACTTTTCAAGTTCAGGGTACGTGGCCTCTGAACACTGGGCATTATTCTAGGGCCAAAGGGAATCACAGCACCACAACCACAATGGCCCCTGCGGGGTGGCCTGCCTCTGCCTGTCATTTTTTTTTCGATTAGTGGTACTATGCGTGCAAGCTACTGTGACAACAGATATGAGTGGCACTGGTGTGACACTGTGCCCTGGCAGGCCCTGAAACCCACACTCGTGAAGGAAACTGACTGCAATTATATTACAGTCCAAAAAGTTTTTTTGTTGTTAAATGCAAGCTATTGTGACACCAGATATGAGTGGTGGCACTGGGCAAGTGGGCACAGTATATGCTGTTTGCCTAACACACACGCTGGCAGACAACTATCTGCTATTCAATCTATTACAGTCAAAATTGTATTTTTTTTTTAAAAAATGTACGCTACTGTTACACCAGATATGAGTTGCACTGGTGTGACACTGTGCCCTGGCAGGCCCTGAAACGCACACTCGTGAAGGAAACTGACTGCTATTATATTACAATCCAAAAAGTTTAGCTTTTTTTAAATGCAAGCTATTGTGACACCAGTGAGTGAGTGGTGGCACTGGGCAAGTGGGCACAGTATACGCTGTGAGCCTGACACACACGCTGGCATACAACTAACTGCTATTCAATCTATTACAGTCAAAATTGTATTTTTTTTTTAAAAATGTACACTACTGTTACACCAGATGTGAGTTGCACTGGTGTGACACTGTGCCCTGGAAGGCCCTGAAATGCACACACGTGAAGGAAACTGACTGCTATTATATTATAGCCAAAAAATATTTTTTTTTTGTTAAATGCAAGCTATTGTTACACCAGTGAGTGAGTGGTGGCACTGGGCATGCCCTGAAACGCACACTAGTGAAGGAAACTGACTGCTATTATATTACAGTCAAAAAAGTTTTTAGTTTTTTTTTAAATGCAAGCTATTGTGACACCAGTGAGTGAGTGGTGGCACTGGGCAAGTGGGCACAGTATATGCTGTGAGCCTGTGGTAAACTTGTTGTAAAGGTGAAATATTTATTGTATGCTTGTGATGTATAAACGGAGAGGGCAGCTCTATCTAGAAATCTGCCAAATGCCATGAGGTGAGTTAGTCCAGGATTTAAGCCATGGAATTCGGGGGGAGGGGGGGGGGGGGGCGCAGAAAGGCCTGTTGTTGGCTGTTGGGTGGGCTTCGAAGAAGTCTTGTAAATTAGAGTGAGATAAAGCGTCAGCTGCTTGTACATACGACCGGGAATTAGTGCCAACGTGCTGTGAAATTGTAGTGTTGCTGCCTACCAGGTGAGTTGTCTAATAAGCCCTGATTGTCAAGGATGAGGATCTGCCTTTATTGATGGTATCGCCGGCTGCTCCATTGTCAGAGAAGCACTTGACAGTTTCTCCTATCCACTCATACCCCAGGCCTTGTAGGCGGCATTATGGGGTAGATTCCAAACAATGCTGATGAGGAATGGAAAGATTTTAACCAAGTGTCTCAACTGGCCAGGAATCTCAGAACCAAAAGTCAACAAATTGACTGTGAAACCACTGGGTGCGGCTGCATTGGTCCATGTAACTGGGGAATGTTGAGAAATGGCGGGAATAACCTGGGCTAGTATTCCAGTGTGGTATGAATCTGAGCCATATGTGTAGGTCTGCTTTAGTAAGCACAACTAGTGCCAAAATGCAACTGTCGGTGGGAAGAAGACAGTGGTCGGGAAATAAATGTGCGGCCCTGAGGAATAATTCTCATAACGAAGTTCAACGTGCCCTGTAAGGACTGTAGATCCCCCCCAGGTACACGTGCCCTTCGCAAGAAAAGGGTTCCCTGGACTCAGTTGCACTGTATCTTCTCTGTAGGTGGACATGTTCTGTAGCATGATAGGGTCAAGATGAATGCCTAAGAAGATCAGTTTGTGAAAGTGGAACCCCTAGTGGTGAAAAAGTGTCATCGTCTTGAGAATACTAACCAGAGTGGAGTGATGGTGTTCTATCATGAGGACGTCATCTAAGAAACAAGATGACTGCAGGACATTCGCTAATATTGATTGGTAGCCAACATAGTGTGTTAGCAAATAAGACAAACAGCTTGGGGTTACTCTTTGTTCTAAAAGTTAAACGTGTGGGAAAGTAATGACAATCCCTTCATAAAATGTCACGAACATGCCCTTGGGATGGCTGAATAGGTAGAAGCTTGGAGGCATTGGAAATGTCTGTCTTGCCCACCCAATCTCTGGTCATCCCCTATGGCATAGTGCTGGGAGAATTCCTTAGAGGAAATCAATGAGTTGAGGCTAGGAGTGGGTAATTAATATGGGTTGTCAAATACCATCTTAAGAAACATGATTTTGTTGCGAGGTCTATTAATGCAGACTGAAGGTTCTGACACTCATGAATATCGGACAGGAGTGTGACCAGACCTGTGTGGAAATGGTGTGTGAAAACCTTGATGTAGAAGGGATGGGAAGAGTGTGCTTGGAGGTAAAGCTCCAGGTTGTCGATGCAAACCTTCTCTATGGTGAGGAGAAGTAAAGTCACTTACGTCACAAAAAGACTGAAGGCCAGGATGAATTCTGTGATAGTGAGTTTCTGATTGAGTCTGGGATTCTGGTCTATAGAACGATGGACAGATCATCATAGTAGTAGTAAGATTTTGTGTCAACTGGCTCTAGCTAAAGCTAAAGGCGAAGAATTTATCTCAACTACCAGGAGGGTGAGGCCCTTAATGCCAAGTGGCTGAGAGAGGCTCTATCTATGATTTGGCCTAGTGGGCAGGGGCCACTGAAATATGTGGCGGGAACGTTGGCCTCTCAGGGACTGTAAAACAGAGTCAATATAAGAGGCCGTGCTGGGAGAGGCCCTTACTGGTAACCTGGAGAGGTTGATGTGAGGCGTTAGCTATGCGTTGGGCCGAGGGACGTATACCTACATATGCGGATGAAGATGGGTGTTGGCCTCACGGAATTGATAATGATGAGGCTAGTTACTGGCTTAGCTGGGAACCAGACCGCCAGTTGACATACCCGATCCGCGAATGGGACGGGTGATAGGTAGTAGCAAGGTGGGTAAATGTACCTTGCTTGGGGTAGAATGAGGTTTCCTTGCCAGAGGAATGAGATACTTGAGAACCTAAAGGGAAAATTATGGTGGGAGGCCAGTTGGAGCTGGAATTAGGCTTGACTTATTACGAATGAAAATACGCTTGTATCATGGGGGTGGTTGTTCTTGAGGCTGGGCTTTGAGTAGGTAACCTGAGGACATAGTCATTAGAATCCTGACCCTACCATGGTGGGTACAAGATTCATAGGACATAAAATATCCCTATAAGTGAGTAGGGTCAGGATCCTAGGCCACTACCAGAGACCATGGGGGAGTGTTTAACCGATACTGCGACAATAATGGGGAATAGGCAGAGTTATGAGTGACCGCTTATTGGTCCTGTGACTTCTGTAGCTAAAATACGTATAGGGTGATATGAAATACCAAGCTATGAGGGTAGTTTGAGCTATCCTGGTAGGACTTAGAATATTTAATTATATGGTCATGACCGCATGGGAAGGGGGTGTATGTGTGGGAAATTAAGGATCCCCGGGTGTGGGCCTGTGTATGGCCTGGCGGAGGAATTGCGTGCCAGCATTGGCTGATGTAACATAGAACAGTTAGAGTGGAGTTGATGTAGGTTTAGTGAAGCCACGCCTAAATAGCAAGTATTGGTTAGGATGATGAATTTGATTGAGTAGAATATAACAGTGATGAGAAAATAACCTTAAGTGCATAATACGTGATTATTTGACGTAGAGTCAAGGGGATCATATGATGGTATGGTAAAGTCTGGTACACTAGGGTTTGTACCTGGGAACATGACGATACATATACTGAACATAGGAGTGTGGCTTTTTACTAAAAAGTTTTAGCGAATAGGTGGTCGTGCTCCAAATAAGTAAAATACCTATCATGGGAGCAAGTATACAGATTGACCATAACACATAGTAACAAATGTGAACATGATGACTGCCTCAGAACAGTACCAAGTCCATAAGTGATAGAATAAGACATTGCAATATATGATGGAAATGATATATACATAGTGAATATTAAACGCGTACCAGAGCTGAACTAGTAATGGGAAACTGATAATATCCGTGCACAATCGTAAATAATAACAAGAAACATAGCAAACATAACCGAACTACAGGGGGCATGTAAGGGCAATTAGTAGCAGGCTAAATACATTTCAAAGGAACCTGGACATAACATGTATCAGTGAACAGTGTAAAACTAATGAATGGGTATTATGATTGTAGTGGCCGCTAGATGGCAGCATGTAACTGAGATAGATTGGAGACTAGTTCAGTAGAAATCGGACGAAAGTAAACTAATGAAATGGGAATGGAACAAAGAGCAGGCAGGAGTAGGCGAACTGACTTAAGTCCTGAATGGGGAAAAAGTCCTGAATGGACGGTATGTAATGACGTAAACGTGCGAACAATAGTGTTTGTACATGGATTTAGCCCGTTCGGGCAGACTCACAGTTCGTGGATTTGACTGATACAGGAAGCAAACAAATTGACCCGGAAGCTGCGGTGAGGTGAAAGGTCAGCTATGGGGCTGGAAAGTACCCAGACTCGGCGGACACGGAGGTTTGGTCCAGGAAAAGGCCTGGCAAGCCAGAAAGGGGTCTCATAGTGCCGGCGGGAACGAACGACTAGTTCTGGAGAGGAGGTGAGTAGTCTCTGACCGTGTGTGGCTGGAACAGCGTGATGGGAGTTGTTGGAGCAGGAAGAACTTGGTCCGGTCAGCGTGGGAGTCTCTCACCACGTGTGGCTGGAACAGCATGATGGGAGTTGTTGGAGCCACTTGGTCCGTTCGGCATGGGAGCCACAGTAGGCCCATACCAGCTTGTTTGGAGTTTTAGGCAGTCTGCATCGATGACCTTTGAACCGGAAGTAGAAATGAACCCGGCAGCATCAGCCCTGTGGTGTAGGGGGCCTGAGTTTAAATAGCCGGATAACCCCTCCCACAACTTCAGGCTCCACCTTCCAATATACACATATACATACATATATATCTGCATATATATATATATATATATATATATATATATATATGTTTTTATATATATGTTTTTATATATATATATATATATATATATATAGAAATACAGGGTATCCTTGCACTCACGCTCATAGGTTGTTATTTGCCGGGTGCTTGTAATCCAGGGAAAAATAATACTTCAGGTACAAAATGATCAGCACTCTCGGTCTTCAGCAGATTAAAACTTACATTTTATTGAAATCCATTAAAAGATCAACGTTTCAGTTCCTCTTGGAACTTTCATCAGGATCAGACATACAGTATAAGTAAAAACATTGCATTTATATACCTAAAGTATAGGTGAAATTAGCTTATCAATGACTTACCCCTGTGCTCAAAGTGGTGGGAGTGGAATCCCTGGCGTCCTCCATCGTTCCGTGCGCATGCGCGGACGTGGCCACGCCCATACGTGCCGTGATGACGTCACGTGTTACCGCGGCAACGCTAGGGTCACATGGGGGCTAAAACCAGGAAGTAACCACTAGTGATCGCGTGTAGATCCGGTTGCCATAGCAACCCGGTTTACAATACTAACTACATATCATTAAAGTGCTCCCACACTCTAAATATAGATCTATATAAAGAAATGATAAGAAGATCTAAGTGGTGACTAATTTAAGTGTTCCATATGTATATGGTTATTAATATAAGGTACTTGCTAAACAGTGAATATGCTTAAGAGTGTAAATTAAGTGAATATAATCAAATTCACATTAAATTTGCAACAACTGTGCCTAAAGTGCCAAATAGTGCTTTCATATACTAAGGCCAGTGTTGGCATATATGGTTTTTACAAGTGTCGGGCACGTCTATGGGCGCAGCAATGGCCCCAATGTATGCAAACTCTTATATGCATATATATGAGAAGCAACATATTTTATCCAGATACAACCAGTACATCACGGCTTATTTTCGTTACATCGACGGTTTGTTGATCCTTTGGAGAGGTACAGAGTTGGAAGCACAAAATATGGTCCAATATTTGAATGAACTTGAAACTCCAGTCAGATTTACATCTAATATCAGCACGAACATGATCCATTATTTAGACCTTGAGATATCTGTTAAAGACCACGGTGTGTCCTATTGTCTATATAGGAAAGATAGAAAGATGGTGGCACTTGTGCAGAGGTCAGAAGAAAGAGACCGGTGGACCAGTGTCACGATGTCCTGTAATAACTCTCCCAGAAGGGAATAACCCTTAATTGAAAAAAATATTAGGAGGAAAGGAGGGGACTAGAGAAGGTCCTTGAGGTGGAGAGTTATTGTGAAAAATGGGGAGTCCCTACCTTTAAAAATCCTAAGGGGAAAAAACAAACAATAGAGAAAGAACAGGACAGGTAAACCAAAGGTAAGGGGTAATACTAGCAAACATGGGACAATTAGTGTCACAGGTCCTCCTTAAAATTGGGAGGTTACCTGATGATGTCCTCAGCTAGATAGGTTCCCCTTAACCCTAGTGGAGGGATCAGAACTGGTAGGTAGAGCTTGCTACAAACGGAGGAGCAGTAAAGGGAAAAATCCTCTATCAGGGGACACACACAGGGTCCCAATGTATACCTTAACAGGACTACTGAATAGAGAGGACTGACCCTAAATAACTCGGCACTATATGGGAACCACTAGTGCCTACTGTGACCAGAGTCCCTTATAGCTCCCCCAGACCAAAGCCCTTGTAGTGCAGAGCAGCGAGAGACCTCTAAAGAGGGACACACAAGATCCCAAGTGACCCAAGCAGGAACGCTGAGAGAAGAGGTCTAAACCTAAATACCTCGGCACTATATAGGAGCAACTAGTGCCTACTATAACCAGAGACCTCTAAAGGGGGACACACAAAGTCCCAAATAACTTAAGCAGGAACGCTGAGGGAAGAGGTCTGAACCTAAGTACCTCGGCACTATCTAGAAGCAATTAGTGCTTACTATAACCAGGAACCCTGCCTGTCCTAATAGCTAAAAAATAAATTAAATTAAATTAATAAATCAAATCCATTAGTGCTACCAAAAAGAGTGTAAATAAATAATAAAGTAAGTCTAGCTCGACGCGCGTTTCGGCGTGTCAGCACGCCGTCGTCAGGAGCAATGAACTGTTTAGATCCCCAGTGCTGGTTTAAATACCTCTCTGTATAATTGTTCCGTGAGTGTTGACGGCTGTGTGTGCCACGTGGTCCGCCGTCCTAACTCGGTGCTCATTGGTCTGATCCTGGTGCTAATACCTCCTCTCTATGATGATTGGACTGACTCGTTTATGTTCCCTCCTCTTGCTAGCCGCGTCATATGACGCGGCCTCAATCAAGCGAGGGGAGGAGTGGGGCTTCCATTCATTGGTGCTCGGCCCTCCTGTCGTCTTTCGGACCTGCCCCATTAGCGTCATATGACGCGGTGCTCGGCATAAGCCGTGAGTGCTAGTAATGGGGCAGTGGGCGAGATGAAGGAGTAATTTAACCCCTGCAGCATTAATCTTAAGGCTGTATATGATGGTCAGTTTACCCTGTGTGCAAGAGAGGTACTGGGTATTTATGGTGCTGAATGCATCCATAAAAAAGCAACCAGAATGTGATCAGTGCTGTGTATCCTTTATGGAACAAATAATGGTAACTAGGTGTAACATCTATAGTGATGATTATAGAGTAGCAGAGGTATGTCCATAAGGGAATCAACACACAACATCCCTTAGTAACAATATATATACAAGGTTTACATGTGTATTATTTACAGTGACTAAGTTTGTGTCCCACAACAGGACTGGTGGGGATCACCATTATTAAAACATCCAAAAATGAGAGGAGGATGGAGAAGACATTAGAGGAAGGCTGAGAAGGAGAACCCCTCATTCAGACCTGCCGGGGAGAGGGTTTTGAGTTTATAAATCCAGTAGGATTCACGTTGTCTAAGTTTCGTGTCCCAATCCCCCTTCCGTTGAGTCTGTGGGATGTATTCAATCCCTATGAATTTTAGCTTATTTGCCGAGTTTTGATGATGGATTTTCAAATGACGTGAGATTGGTGTTTCCAGGTGTCTTCTGACTGAGTTGACGTGTTCCCTGATTCTCAGTTTAAAGGGTCTGAACGTTTTGCCCACATATTTCATACCGCATGAACAGGTGAGTAGGTAGATTACCCCTTCTGTCCTGCAGTTAAAAAATGAATGTACGGGAAAAGTTTCCTTGTTGTTGCTGTCCGTAAAAATCTTGGACTTTAAATTGATGAATTGACATGCACTGCAATGTCCACATCTGTACGTCCCCTTGGGTAGGTAATTGTTCCCTCCTTTCTTTAGGGGGGCAAGGTGGCTCTGTACCAAGGTGTCACAGAGATTTTTACCCCTGCGTGCCGTTACAGAGGGGAAGGTGGTGACTACCTGTTTGATCTGAGAGTCAGAAGTCAAAATGGGCCAGTACCACTTAAGGGTGCTCATCATAAAATCCCAACCTGCATCATAGGTGGCAATGCAGCGGATTAGTTTTTGATCTTGCCCTAGTGTCTTGTTGTCAGTCAAGAGGGACTCGCGTTCAGTGCTGATTGCTCGGCTATAGGCCTTGCGTAAGACCCTATTGGGGTAACCCTTATCCTTAAAAGCACGTCTGAGTTCCCATGCTTTGACCTTGAAGTCGTCCACAGAAGAGCAGTTTCGCCCTAATCTTAGGTATTGCCCTATTGGTATGCCCGCTTTGAGGGGGCGAGGATGATGGCTATGCCAATTCAAAAGGCTGTTGGTAGCTGTGTGCTTTCTGAAGAGGGTTGTTACGATGGCCCCTTCGGAAATGGATATGGTAATGTCCAGAAAGTTAAGTTGTTTCCCCCCTATCTCACTGGTGAATTTGAGATTAAGATCATTCTTATTTAAAAGGTTTACAAAGGTTTGGAAATCTTGTGCAGTGCCGGTCCAGATAATGAACACGTCATCTATATAGCGCTTCCAACAGAAGACCATTGCCATGAAATGGCTCAAATATGGAGCGGACCTGATATGGTTTTCCCAGGTGCCGAGATAGAGATTTGCATACGATGGAGCACAAGATGTGCCCATCGCAGTCCCCCTAATTTGTTGGTAAACTGTACCATTGAACAAAAAAATATTCCTAGTAAGGATTGTTCTAAGTATATTAGAAATAAAACAAATTAAAACAAGTTGGGAGATCTCCACTTTGAGACATGCATCTCCAAAAAGATTATCCCAAGGGGTTTGAGAGTCCTAGTCCCACCATCTAGACATATTGAGATAGAGGGTTTTACACGGGAATGGGAAGATGCAGCAGCAATGTGCTCCTCAACATTCATGTCCATAGTGTGTAAATACGAGACCATAAATTTGACCAATATTCAAAAGACTTTGGATACTGAGATTGAGAATATTCAGAAATTTAAGGAAGATCCCCAATTTCAAAGCCTAGAGGTTAAACTGAAGACCAATTTAGATAGATTCTCATATCAAATCAAAGTCAAGAAACATCACAAATTTGTAAGAGACACTACAGACTTTGAAACAGGGAGAGTCTATCGCCAGACAAAAAGAAAAGTAAGAATTGATTCGGACCATTTTAGTACCTCCGAATACGAATCTACTGACACTGAGGGGGAATCCACAACCACCAACCCAATACCAATTGAGCCAAAAAGCATACTAAGGAAGGGGGTTGATTTTTTAGGGCTAAGACAGGCAGACGAACTCCAACGTCCGAGAACGAGACAAGTATTGAGAGGCAGGGGTCAGCGGAGACAACGACGTTAATAACTAATGACTTAAGGATAATTAATTTGTCCTCAATCGCACTGACACCCAACGTAAAACCCTCTCTAAAGGCCTGTCTTTTGTACCTACACCTGCATTTAATAAATTCATCTGGACAAAAGACCTGCATTTGTTCGCCCGTAAATTGGCCCTACACAAATACCATATGCATAAAAAAGAACTCAAAGCATCCAGCCTAGGCCTGACAATTAAAGACATGGACTGCCTGGACGCTTTAGTTGAACTTCTTGACTCTAATAACCCCAATGTCAGCGATATCCCAATTACCCACCTCACACCAAAGAGTCGCTTCACACCCTATATAAAGGACTATAAGAACATTACGGTCTTTTTAGAAATGGTGTGCAGGGCAATTGAAGAAGCTGAACTAGGGACTGTGGGAATTGAGCCCCTTGGAAACCTCACTAGGATAGAAAAAACAGCATTAAAGGAACTCAAAGAAAATGATCAACTGGTGATCAAACCATCAGACAAGGGCGGTAATGTGGTCCTGATGGATCACTCGAATTACATACGGATGGTACAGAAATTACTAGATGATAGGGAGACCTATCAAGTACTAAAACACGACCCTACAACTCAATTTCTTGCCGAAATCAAAACTATGTTGAATCAAGCCCTAACTGACAATTTGATTACCAAAAATGAATTTGAATTCATGTTAGTGAGACAACCAGTATTATCAACTTTTTACAGTTTACCTAAGGTCCATAAATCCCTAGACAACCCGTCGGGTAGACCGATTGTATCTGGATGTGGCAACTTGACTCAGAATCTCAGCATCTTTCTGGATAAGATCTTGTCGCCTATTGTCTCTAAGTTGCCATCATACATAAGGGACACAAAACAAATGCTCAGCCACCTCAAGGACATCTCCATCCCAGACCAGGCACTACTATGCAGTCTAGATGTAGAGTCACTATATAGCTCTATACCCCATACACAGGGAATTAGCAACATAAGAACCATTCTGGAACAAGAGTTACAATCCCCGTCTGCATACATTGAACTTATTTCTAATATACTTAGAACAATCCTTACTAGGAATATTTTTTTGTTCAATGGTACAGTTTACCAACAAATTAGGGGGACTGCGATGGGCACATCTTGTGCTCCATCGTATGCAAATCTCTATCTCGGCACCTGGGAAAACCATATAAGGTCCGCTCCATATTTGAGCCATTTCATGGCAATGGTCTTCTGTTGGAAGCGCTATATAGATGACGTGTTCATTATCTGGACCGGCACTGCACAAGATTTCCAAACCTTTGTAAACCTTTTAAATAAGAATGATCTTAATCTCAAATTCACCAGTGAGATAGGGGGGAAACAACTTAACTTTCTGGACATTACCATATCCATTTCCGAAGGGGCCATCGTAACAACCCTCTTCAGAAAGCACACAGCTACCAACAGCCTTTTGAATTGGCATAGCCATCATCCTCGCCCCCTCAAAGCGGGCATACCAATAGGGCAATACCTAAGATTAGGGCGAAACTGCTCTTCTGTGGACGACTTCAAGGTCAAAGCATGGGAACTCAGACGTGCTTTTAAGGATAAGGGTTACCCCAATAGGGTCTTACGCAAGGCCTATAGCCGAGCAATCAGCACTGAACGCGAGTCCCTCTTGACTGACAACAAGACACTAGGGCAAGATCAAAAACTAATCCGCTGCATTGCCACCTATGATGCAGGTTGGGATTTTATGATGAGCACCCTTAAGCGGTACTGGCCCATTTTGACTTCTGACTCTCAGATCAAACAGGTAGTCACCACCTTCCCCTCTGTAACGGCACGCAGGGGTAAAAATCTCTGTGACACCTTGGTACAGAGCCACCTTGCCCCCCTAAAGAAAGGAGGGAACAATTACCTACCCAAGGGGACGTACAGATGTGGACATTGCAGTGCATGTCAATTCATCAATTTAAAGTCCAAGATTTTTACGGACAGCAACAACAAGGAAACTTTTCCCGTACATTCATTTTTTAACTGCAGGACAGAAGGGGTAATCTACCTACTCACCTGTTCATGCGGTATGAAATATGTGGGCAAAACGTTCAGACCCTTTAAACTGAGAATCAGGGAACACGTCAACTCAGTCAGAAGACACCTGGAAACACCAATCTCACGTCATTTGAAAATCCATCATCAAAACTCGGCAAATAAGCTAAAATTCATAGGGATTGAATACATCCCACAGACTCAACGGAAGGGGGATTGGGACACGAAACTTAGACAACGTGAATCCTACTGGATTTATAAACTCAAAACCCTCTCCCCGGCAGGTCTGAATGAGGGGTTCTCCTTCTCAGCCTTCCTCTAATGTCTTCTCCATCCTCCTCTCATTTTTGGATGTTTTAATAATGGTGATCCCCACCAGTCCTGTTGTGGGACACAAACTTAGTCACTGTAAATAATACACATGTAAACCTTGTATATATATTGTTACTAAGGGATGTTGTGTGTTGATTCCCTTATGGACATACCTCTGCTACTCTATAATCATCACTATAGATGTTACACCTAGTTACCATTATTTGTTCCATAAAGGATACACAGCACTGATCACATTCTGGTTGCTTTTTTATGGATGCATTCAGCACCATAAATACCCAGTACCTCTCTTGCACACAGGGTAAACTGACCATCATATACAGCCTTAAGATTAATGCTGCAGGGGTTAAATTACTCCTTCATCTCGCCCACTGCCCCATTACTAGCACTCACGGCTTATGCCGAGCACCGCGTCATATGACGCTAATGGGGCAGGTCCGAAAGACGACAGGAGGGCCGAGCACCAATGAATGGAAGCCCCACTCCTCCCCTCGCTTGATTGAGGCCGCGTCATATGACGCGGCTAGCAAGAGGAGGGAACATAAACGAGTCAGTCCAATCATCATAGAGAGGAGGTATTAGCACCAGGATCAGACCAATGAGCACCGAGTTAGGACGGCGGACCACGTGGCACACACAGCCGTCAACACTCACGGAACAATTATACAGAGAGGTATTTAAACCAGCACTGGGGATCTAAACAGTTCATTGCTCCTGACGACGGCGTGCTGACACGCCGAAACGCGCGTCGAGCTAGACTTACTTTATTATTTATTTACACTCTTTTTGGTAGCACTAATGGATTTGATTTATTAATTTAATTTAATTTATTTTTTAGCTATTAGGACAGGCAGGGTTCCTGGTTATAGTAAGCACTAATTGCTTCTAGATAGTGCCGAGGTACTTAGGTTCAGACCTCTTCCCTCAGCGTTCCTGCTTAAGTTATTTGGGACTTTGTGTGTCCCCCTTTAGAGGTCTCTGGTTATAGTAGGCACTAGTTGCTCCTATATAGTGCCGAGGTATTTAGGTTTAGACCTCTTCTCTCAGCGTTCCTGCTTGGGTCACTTGGGATCTTGTGTGTCCCTCTTTAGAGGTCTCTCGCTGCTCTGCACTACAAGGGCTTTGGTCTGGGGGAGCTATAAGGGACTCTGGTCACAGTAGGCACTAGTGGTTCCCATATAGTGCCGAGTTATTTAGGGTCAGTCCTCTCTATTCAGTAGTCCTGTTAAGGTATACATTGGGACCCTGTGTGTGTCCCCTGATAGAGGATTTTTCCCTTTACTGCTCCTCCGTTTGTAGCAAGCTCTACCTACCAGTTCTGATCCCTCCACTAGGGTTAAGGGGAACCTATCTAGCTGAGGACATCATCAGGTAACCTCCCAATTTTAAGGAGGACCTGTGACACTAATTGTCCCATGTTTGCTAGTATTACCCCTTACCTTTGGTTTACCTGTCCTGTTCTTTCTCTATTGTTTGTTTTTTCCCCTTAGGATTATTAAAGGTAGGGACTCCCCATTTTTCACAATAACTCTCCACCTCAGGGACCTTCTCTAGTCCCCTCCTTTCCTCCTAATATATAGGAAAGATACTGACCGGAATACATTGCTCCACAACAAAAGTGCACATCCAAAGATGTTGAAAAAGTCCCTACCCAAGGCCCAGTTTTTAAGAGTTGTACGTAACAACTCTGATCAACAAAGAATGCAGGAACAACTTGAAGAGATGAACCAAAAATTCCTCGAGAGGGGTTACTACAGACAAGAATTATTGAAAGCACAACAAGATGCACAGAAAGCTAGTACCTCCGAACGGATGAAAAAAACACCAGCTATGGTGTTCCCAATGGCCTACCATGACGCTTCTCCGAAAATAGCTAAAATCATTAAACAAAACTGGAAAATGCTTGCCACAGACGACACTTTGCCCAAGGTATTCAAGGAAAACCCACTAATTTGTTTCAAGAGAAACAAGACATTAAAGGACTTTCTGGTACAGACGGATCCAGTAAAGAGCTATAAACAAGAAATGAACATCCAAAACCGGGGCAGCTTCAGATGTCTAGGTTGCGTCACATGCAGCCACATGACTCCGGCCAAATCCTTTCAACACCCACACAATAACAAGGTGTTTAAGATAAAACATACTATTACATGTAAAACACCATATGTGGTTTATAAACTGACCTGTCCATGTGGGTTAGCCTACATCGGCAAAACCGAAACTCCTTTGTGTGAAAGGATTCGTGGGCATAGATCGGCAATACGGGTGGCTTACAGAGATGGACATTCGGAACAACCAGTGGCACAACATTTTTTAACACTGAAACACCCGCTCTCCTCCCTAAAATTTGTCGCAATAGACCATATCCCTATACCCAGGCGTGGTGGGGACCGTGGCAAATGCTCCTCAATAGAGAGACAGAATGGATTTTCCAACTAAACACGATTGCTCCCAAAGGACTTAACGAAATGATTTCTTATCATTCATTTTTGTAAATACGTACCCTTATTTTTGCAATAGGATTAATGTTTTTAAGTGTTATTTTAATAGTGTATAGCTTTTTAATTAGATACATTTGTATACTTGATTCAGCTTTATCAATAGAGGCACTTTATTTTTATATGTCATCACACATTTGCACTTTAAGGATTTTTTGTTATAGCACTGTTTGCACTTTGTTATAGCACTGTTTGCACTTTGTAGTTTATATGGCACTTTACAAAGTCTCTATAATATGCCAACACTGGCCTTAGTATATGAAAGCACTATTTGACACTTTAGGCACAGTTGTTGCAAATTTAATGTGAATTTGATTATATTCACTTAATTTACACTCTTAAGCATATTCACTGTTTAGCAAGTACCTTATATTAATAACCATATACATATGGAACACTTAAATTAGTCACCACTTAGATCTTCTTATCATTTCTTTATATAGATCTATATTTAGAGTGTGGGAGCACTTTAATGATATGTAGTTAGTATTGTAAACCGGGTTGCTATGGCAACCGGATCTACACGCGATCACTAGTGGTTACTTCCTGGTTTTAGCCCCCATGTGACCCTAGCGTTGCCGCGGTAACGCGTGACGTCATCACGGCAAGTATGGGCGTGGCCACGCCCGCGCATGCGCACGGAACGATGGAGGACGCCAGGGATTCCACTCCCACCACTTTGAGCACAGGGGTAAGTCATTGATAAGCTAATTTCACCTATACTTTAGGTATATAAATGCAATGTTTTTACTTATACTGTATGTCTGATCCTGATGAAAGTTCCAAGAGGAACTGAAACGTTGATCTTTTAATGGATTTCAATAAAATGTAAGTTTTAATCTGCTGAAGACCGAGAGTGCTGATCATTTTGTACCTGAAGTATTATTTTTCCCTGGATTACAAGCACCCGGCAAATAACAACCTATGAGCGTGAGTGCAAGGATACCCTGTATTTCTATATATATATATATATATATATATATATATATATATATATATGCAGATATATATGTATGTATATGTGTATATTGGAAGGTGGAGCCTGAAGTTGTGGGAGGGGTTATCCGGCTATTTAAACTCAGGCCCCCTACACCACAGGGCTGATGCTGCCGGGTTCATTTCTACTTCCGGTTCAAAGGTCATCGATGCAGACTGCCTAAAACTCCAAACAAGCTGGTATGGGCCTACTGTGGCTCCCATGCCGAACGGACCAAGTGGCTCCAACAACTCCCATCATGCTGTTCCAGCCACATGTGGTGAGAGACTCCCACGCTGACCGGACCAAGTTCTTCCTGCTCCAACAACTCCCATCACGCTGTTCCAGCCACACACGGTCAGAGACCGAGAGTGCTGATCATTTTGTACCTGAAGTATATATATATATATATATATATATATATATATGCCATATTTTTCAGCACACATCAATGGATTTCTCATTGATTATTTTTTTTTTCTACCTACAATATTTGATTGATAGCTAGATAGATAGATTACAAAAATGATAAAATAATAAAATAAAATAAATTCTTGCTGCTGTGGCTTCCCTTTTTCACATGCCGTTCATTGTAGTTCTTTCATTCTGCTGAGCGAGCCCTTACAGTGTGGCAATGCCTGAACAAGTTGATAGGCACTTTTTTTTTCTATAGATAAGGATGAATACTTATTTTTATCAGGAAAAACTGAGTAGCCAATTCACCCCACCCATACTGAAAAGAAATAATATCCATATTTTCTTTTTTGTTACTATTTTTTGCCCATTCATCCAGGAGTGCATTTGTGAGGTCAGGCACTGATGCTGGATGAGGAAGCCTGGCTTGCAACCTCCATTCCAGTTCATCCCAAAGGTGTTCAATGGGGTTGAGGTCAGTCATGGTTTTCCACACAATACCCATACCCCAAGCGTTCCAGTTCGCACAAAACAATTAGGCAGGTCACATTCTATTGGCATCCACCAAACCCATAATCAATGCCATCAGATTGCCAGATTTGTCACCCCACAGAACACATTCCCACTGTTTCCAGAGTCTAATGGCAGCATGATTTACACCACTCAATCCAACTTTTGGCATGGTCATGGAAACCCCTTCCATGAAGCTCCCGATGCACTGATTTTGTGCTGATATTAAAGGAACGCTATAGTCACCTAAATTACATTAGCTAAATAAAGCAGTTTTAGTGTATAGATCATTCACCTGCAATTTCACTGCTCAATTCACTGTCATTTAGGAGTTAAATCACTTTGTTTCTGTTTATGCAGCCCTAGCCACACCTCCTCTGGCTATGATTGACAGAGCCTGCATGAAAAAAAAAACTGGTTTCACTTTCAAACAGATGTAATTTACCTTAAATAATTGTATCTCAATCTCTAAATTGAACTTTAATCACATAGAGGAGGCTCTTGCAGGGTCGAGCAAGCTATTAACATAGCAGGGGATGAGAAAATCTTAATTAAACAGAACTTGCAATAAAGAAAGCCTAAATAGGGCTCTCTTTACAGGAAGTGTTTATGGACGGCTGTGCAAGTCACATGCAGGGAGGTGTGACTAGGGTTCATAAACAAAGGGATTTAACTCCTAAATGACAGAGGATTGAGCAGTAAGGCTACAGGGGCATGTTCTATACACCAAAACTGCTTCATTAAGCTAAAGTTGTTCAGTTGACTGTAGTGTCCCTTTAATGCCAGTGGGAGTTTAAAACCCCTCAGCTATGGAATTAGCAGAGCGTCTGTGACTTTTATGCACCCTACTCTGTAACTTTACGTGGTCTTCTGCTTTGTGTTGCTACTGTCCAAAATGCTTTCACTTTCCAATAATAGCACTTACAGTTTACTAGCAGGGATGAAGTTTCACAAACTAACTTATTGCAAAGGTAGCATCCTATCACAGTACCATGCTTGAATTCACTGAGCACCTCAGAATGACCCATTTTTTCATAAATTCCTTGAAAATGCAGCCTGCATGGCTAGATTTTTTAATTAATACACCTGTGAAAATGGGTCTGATTGAAACACTGAATTCAATAATGTTTCCCAATATTTTTGTCCATATAGTGTAATGTATTTTTTTTATCCTCTTTCTAACATATTTTCCATTACCATATAGAAAACCAATTTTGTCAAATGTAATGACTGTTATTGCAGTGAAAACAAGTTTGCTCATTATACAAGCAAATTGACTTTGATGATAGGTTTGTGCAGCTTTCATTAGAGGATGAGAATATTATCTAACTAGACACAAATGAGCCTGCTTGTCAGAGACTTTACAGCATTAGGGAACAGTGGGGAAGAAAACAGTGAATCAAATGTATAACTAAAAGTCAATAAAACATTACACAATGGCAAAGATCGAACAAAATAGTTCTGACATTAACCTTTTATAAGCTTGTACTTGGGTGCAAATCAAACATTGATTATCTTATGCCATTCCCTGTAAATAAAACCACATAATAAATAGTTTGGCATGTCCTTTTAAAAAAAATTAATAGAAGAAACAATTTATTATACATAGGGTGTCTGTGGCATTAGATTTACACTTCAAGCTTACTAACGATTAGCACCTTATAATGATGACAATTCTAAGAAGCTAAATGACTTTCATTTAAATTACTGCCTATCTGCATATTATTAAAAAAATTCAAATGTACCCATCAAAATAGAGTGAACATAACTTTACAATAAGTGTTTGAACTTCATAAAGACATAACAGTTGGTACATGGTATATTCTTTTTAAAAATGAACAGAAAGAACAATTTATTTTTACACAGAGAGTCATTAAACAGAAATGTCAAGTGGCTACTAAAAAAGACTGGACATATCCCATTTGCAATACCTTGGGTTATCTACTTTTGCAAATGGTATGCCATCATGGGGTAATTCTCATTCCTGGGCTACCATACGGTCTCAAAGGCAACGTAACCAATCTGGTGAAAATGTCCTCTACTCTTTTGACCCGTCAGGGTTTCTTTTCTCTATATTCAATTTGGGTTTATGACCCCCACTACCCACATAGTCTGTCTGTGTTGCAGACTCTGGAGTCAAGCTCTTATTGACACCTAGGTCTGCTTCATTTTGTATTATCCTTATTTACTTAGGTTTCAGTACCTGGACTTTGTGAGCTTAACCATTTTCAGTAGATCCATAGCCAATTTGTCATTCTAACTCCATGGCAGGCTTATTTTCAAATAAACCAAAAAAGGCACCTCAGTTAAGAAAAAGGATAAATGAGTCATTTATTACACGTGAGTTTACAGAGGAAGAGGTTCTATTTCAACTGTCAAAAGTAAAGACAGATAAGTCAATGGGACCTGATGGAATACACCCAAAGCTATTAAAAGAGCTTAGTGGTGTACTAGCAAAACCATTAACAGATTTATTTAACCAATCATTGATAACAGGAGTAGTCCCAGAAGATTGGAAGTTGGCGAATGTTGTGCCCATTCACAAGAAAGGTAATAGGAAGGAGTCGGGCAACTATAGGCCAGTAAGCCTTACTTCAGTTTTGGGGAAAGTGATAGAAACCATGTTAAAGGATAGGATTGTTGAACATCTAAAAACACATGGATTTCAAGATCAGAGACAACATGGATTTACTTCAGGGAGATCATGCCAAACTAATCTTATTGATTTTTTTTTGATTGGGTAACTAAAATTATAGATCAGGGTGGTGCAGTAGACATTGCTTACCTAGATTTCAGTAAGGCTTTTGACACTGTTGCACGTAGAAGGCTTATCAATAAACTGCAATCTTTAAGTTTGGATTCCAATATTGTTGAATGGGTAAGGCAGTGGCTGAGTGACAGAGGGTTGTAGTCAATGGAGTATATTTCAAGCTTGAGCTTGTCACCAGTGGGGTACCTCAGAGATCTGTACTTGGACCCATTCTCTTTAATATTTGTATTAGTGATATTGCAGAAGGTCTTGATGGTAAGGTATGTCTTTTTGCTGATGATACTAAGATATGTAACAGGGTTGATGTTCCAGGAGGGATAAGCCAAATGGCTAATGATTTAGGTAAACTAGAAAAATGGTCAGAGTTGTGGCAACTGCCATTTAATGTGGATAAGTGAAAGATAATGCATCTTGGACGTAAAAACCCAAGGGCAGAGTACAGGATATTTGATAGAGTCCTAACCTCAACATCTGAGGAAAGGGATTTAGGGGTGATTATTTCTGATGACTTAAAGGTAGGCAGACAATGTAATGCAGAATGCTTGGTTGTATAGGGAGAAGTATTAGCAGTAGAAAGAGGGAAGTGCTCATGCCATTGTACAGAACACTGGTGAGACCTCACTTGGAGTATTGTACGCAGTACTGGAGACCGTATCTTCAGAAGGATATTGATACCGTAGAGAGAGTTCAGAGAAGGGCTACTAAACTGGTTCATGGATTGCAGGATAAAAACTTACCAGGAAAGGATCTTAACATGTATAGCTTGGAGGAAAGACGAGACAGGGGGGATATGATAGAAACATGTAAATACATAAAGGGAATCAACACAGTAAAGGAGGAGACTATATTTAAAAGAAGAAAAACTACCACAACAAGAGGACATAGTCCTAAATTAGAGGGACAAAGGTTTAAAAATAATATCCGGCGGGGGCGGAGCCTGACCGCCACGCTAGACGGTCGCATCTACCCGGAGCTCCTGCATGCAAACTATTACAATCGGGAAATAATGGAGCTGACCCGGTTTGCTACTCACCACTTGCCTGAGGGCACCCGCGGGAGCATGGAGCAAGCCACCGGGATCACTGAAGCCTCGGGTGGGGCGGCTGGAAGGCGTAGCGGCCTAAGCAGCGGCGTGGATGCGGGGGAAGCGGCCGTTCTCTCAACCCCACGTCCGCACAATCCGGAGCCTGCAACTGACACTTACCATCTGGTCCCCCCCCCTGCCGGTGGGGGATATCCCGGCACAAGCAGGGCACTTACCTCTGACATCGGAGACAATGGTGCACCAGAAGGAGCAACCACACTGGCACAAAATGGCGGATGCCAAACTCACTCGTGAAGAATCTCCGACATCACATGTGCTGGACCCGAGTCGCATAGACCGGATCTTTGCGGATTTCTGGACTAAACTCTACAAACTGATGCATCCCCCCCCGCCCAAGGTGCAAACCACCCCAACGCTCCTGCTGGCGGGTGAAGCCCGACTTAAAAAAGGAGCCGATTGGAGGAAGATGGCCGCCAAGGGCCCTGTGATCCGCGAGCAGTGGCGCAGCAAACCCCGGAAACAGGGGTTGGGAACCCCCTTGCCGGTCCGACCTCAACATCGACAGGGGAAAGTACAGTACCAGAGCACCCCCCAAGCTGGCAGTCACCTGGCGAAGCACAGCCCCACAAAAGCAGTGAGAACACACCAGCGCCGGAGACCCCAAGAGAGGGACACCCGACCGACCGCCAAAATATTGAGGACAGGCTACCAACGCACCCACGCTCAGAGAGCCTCAGGGAGAAGAGACCAGGCACCTGGCATACATCACGAAGGGGCCCACTCCACCATCCTCTACCAGGACTATGTGTGCGGCAACGAGGAAAACAGCAATGGCGAGCAATGCACCTCAGCTCCAATGGAGACCTGGACCCCATGGAGGGGGCATCGTCAAAAAGCGGGACTTTGGTCCCACAGTGGGACTATCGTGGTGAGAGTGGGAGTGGGGTGATCCACTCATACAGGACTCTAAATACAGCAGTAAGCCAGTCCCTTCTGTGTATATGCCATTTACCCAGTGTACCATTATTACATCTTTAGCACCAGAGTACACATATGTCCCCACAGTCTCATAGAGTCCACATAGTTAGACACATACTCATTCGTTAACCAAAATTGTTAACCAAGTTATTCCTACTGCAATTTAGCATGAACTAAACTACTGTACCTTATACATGCATAATCTATAGCACTCGTTGTCTGTTCAAACGGCATGTCATGATATATAATACTCTATACAATAGGGCTATTTACTCTTGTAACCTTAACTATTACAAAAGAGAAAAAAGTGCAGCATATCTTGTCATTTACAATACCTGCTATGTCTTTCATCAATGTTGCCTTGTGTTATTTACTATACGTTCACTGTACTGTTATCATACTCATTTAAAAATGTATGCATACTCAATCAGCCACAACTGTTATAATATGTAAATGAATAACAAGCCTGCGAATGCCGTTGTGGCGACACAGGCACTGTTGTACCTACCTACCTGCATACCAAAAATAAAGAATTAAAAAAAAATAAAAAAAAAATAATATCCGGAAGTATTACTTTACTGAGAGGGTAGTGGATTCATGGAATAGCCTTCCAGCTGAAATGGTAGAGGTTAACACAGTAAAGGAGTTTAAGCATGCATGGGATAGGCATAAGGCTATCCTAACACTAAGATAAGGCCAGGGACTAATGAAAGTATTTAGAAAATTGGGCAGACTAAATGAGCCGAATGGTTCTTATCTGCTGTCACATTCTATGTTTCTAAACCAGGTAGCAATATCTGGTGTAGAGATTCAGACAGTGTCTTCTCTACAGAACAACTTGACCACACTGATCCAATTCCCCCCAATATTAACCCCTTCAGGACAGAGTCAATAGTGCACGTTCTGATCAAAACAAAACATAAACAAAAACTGGAATTTGCGCTATATGTCTGTTCACCCGTAGTTCCCCTCTTTCAAATTATATGCACCCACACTTATTATATATCATTTTGTTCAGGAGAAACAAGGCTTTCATTCCATATCAAATATTTATATATGAAACTTAATTTATTATGAATAAAATTAAAAAAAATGTGAGAAAATAAGATTTTTTTTAACATTTTGCATTTCCGTCTGACATTTTAACTGTGAATGTCATAATACTGTTAGGTTTTACTGCAAACAAATGCACATATTTGTAATTAGCGATGTCTCCCGAGTACAACAGTACCCCCCATTAACAGGTTTTATGTTGTTTTGGAAAGTTACAGGGTCAAATATAGAACATTCCATTTTTAAATTGAAATTTTCCAGATTAGTAATGTTACCTTTGAGACGGTGTGGTAGCCCAGGAATGAGAATTACCCCCATAATGGCATAGCATTTGAAAAAGTAGACAAGCCAAGGTATTGAAAGTGGGGTATGTTTAGTCTTTTTTAGTAGCCACTTAGTCACAAACACTGGCCAAAGTTAGCGTTCATATTTGTTTTTGTGTGAAAAAAGCAAAAAAAGAATATTTGGCCAGTGTTTGTGACTAGGTGGCTACTAAGAAAGACTGGACATACCCCACTTGCAATACCTTGGGTTGTCTACTTTTGCAAATGGTATGCCATCATGGGGGTAATTCTCATTCCTGGGCTACCATACGCTCTCAAAGGCAACATAACCAATCTGGCAAATTTCAATGTGAAAAAAATTAAATGCAAGCCTTATATGTGACTCTCTAACTTTCCAAAACACCATAAAACCTGTACATGGGGGGTACTGTTATTCTCGGGAGACTTCACTAAACACAAATATTAGTGTTTTAAAACAGTAAAACATATTACAACAATAATATAGACCATAAAAGTGCCGTTTGCTTGTAAAAAATGCGAAAAACTTAACTTTTACTTAAAATATCATCGTTGTAATACAATTTACCAAATTAAATTCTCTGCACTTTCTCCCTGTGTTGTCAGGCATGTCAATCAAATGTTAATTAATCAAATCACATAATTACATTAAAAGATTATTTAAATATACACGTAGAATTTTAATATATATGCATTTAAAGGTATTTAAATTCTACGTGTATACTAATTTAATCTTTTATGTAATTATATGTATTTATCTATATATATATATATATATATTTGCGGTTATTTGTATTTTATATATAGATAGATATATATAGAATGTCATTCTAAGTGTATTCTGTTACCGATATATATATATTAATAACAAAATACAGTTAGAATGAAATTACATATGCATATATAATTTATATTAAATTTAGTTTCAATATTTTATTTATTTATTTTATTATTTTATTTATTTATTATTTTAATTATACGTATTTATATATAATATATATATGTACATCTATTATATATATAATATATATACATATTATATATATGTAACGTCATTCTAAGTGTATTTTAATATTAATATATATACTTATATTAATATTAAAATACACTTTGTATGACGTTACATATATATAATATGTATATATATTTTATTTATAATATATATATACATATTATATATATATATATATATATATATATATATATATATATACAAACTGCAAATGTCCCGCACTCAATGTACCGGTCTTGTGCTTGCCTCGGTGCTGCCTCAGCCTTCAATATATACAGATGAAAAGAGTGCACTCGAAAGGTCTTCTTAAAGATATAAACAATTTATTGTGCCAAACTTCAAAGACATACAAGTCGACGTTTCAGTCCTCGTGGGACTTTTTTCAAGACCTCTTCAAGGAGCAGATAAGATCTAGCTGGGAAATAGCCTCTTTGGAGAACTATATCAAGAGGGATATGATCCCACGTGGACTAAGGGTACATAATGTCCCTTCGTCCTATACAGACAACACTGAATTGATTAAGGAATGGGAATCTGCCGCGGGCTCATGCTCTAAACGGTTTATGGAAATTTTAGTTAAGTTTGAAAAAAGAGAAATTATCAGAATCCAACTCCAATCTTGAAAAAGAGATTGAAAAAGTACAACAATTTCAAACTGATCCAGAATTTACACAACTTAAAACTAGACTCAAAAACAACTTGGATAAATTCCAACATTCCATAAAAATACGTAAACACCAAAAGTTAGTTAGGGACTCTAAGGACTACCAGACAAATAATGTATATTGCCACTTTTCTCGTAGAACTAGAGTTAATTCAGAGAACCACCTGACTATGAATCTTCAGATACAGATACAGATGACACAGGTAGACAACATAACCTCCCGTCTACCTCCCAATTACAAACATATACTTCATCAACACCAAGCAACCCAAAAGGGATTCTTAAAAAAGGGGTCAATTTTTTAGAATTGAACCCCCTAGAGGGGGTTCAAACTCGCAGGCAAAGGTATACTACACAAATCAGAGAGGGAAACAGGAGAGGGGGATGACGAGGAGGAAGGAGAGTGTTCTAGACCCCAGAGAATACACCTCCAGCAACCCAGGAACGAATTTGAGAGTTATTAATCTCTCACATTTTACTCTCAACGATGATCATATGTCTCTACTGGAAAAGGGTTTATCCTTTGTCCCAGTGACCTCATTCAAGAAGTTCCATTGGGTCAAAGATTTACACTTATCTGCATGAAAATTGGCACTCCATAAATACCATCAGTTGAACAAAGAGAAAAAAGCAAGATCACATGGAATGTCAACCACGGAATACGAGTGCCTAATGACCCTGATGGAACTTTGGGAAGAGAACAATGGAGTGATCTCTCCTAGTTACACCAAACTTAAACAAATAAGTTATTTTACCCCCTATCTTGCCAACTACAAGATATTGATGTCTTTTTGGAAACCATGAAAAGGGAAATTGACAGGATTGACATCAGATCACTTGAGTTTGTCCCAAATATTAATCTTTCGAGAAAAGAACAAAAAGCACTACGAGCCCTAAAATATTACATAGTTACATAGTTACATAGTTACATAGCTGAAAAGAGACTTGCGTCCATCAAGTTCAGCCTTCCTCACATATGCGTTTGCTGTTGATCCAAAAGAAGGCAAAAAACCCAGTCTGAAGCGCTTCCAATTTTGCAACAAACTAGGAAAAAATTCCTTCTTGACCCCAAAATAGCAGTCAGATGTCTCCTTGGATCAAGCAGCTATTAGCCCACTAATTAGAAATTGTATCCCTGTATGTTATGTTTTTGCAAGTATTTATCCAATTGCAATTTAAACATCTGTATAGACTCTGACAAAACCAACTCTTCCGGCAATGAATTCCATATCCTTATTGCTCTTACTGTAAAAAAACCTTTTCTTTGCCTTAGATGAAATCTCCTTTCTTCAAGCCTAAATGTGTGACCTCGTGTCCTATGTATAGCCCTGTTTATGAATAGATTTCCAGATAATGGTTTGTACTGGCCCCGAATATATTTGTATAATGTTATCATATCCCCTCTAAGGCGCTGTTTTTCCAAACTGAAGAGAGTTAAAAATTTTAACCTTTCTTCGTAACTAAAATGCTCCATTCCTTTTATCAATTTTGTAGCTCGTCTCTGCACTTTTTCTAGTGCCATGATATCCTTCTTTAGAACAGGTGCCCAAAATTGCACAGCATATTCAAGGTGTGGTCTTACCAGCGATTTATAAAGAGGCAAAATTATATTTTCATCTCGAGAATTTATGCCCCTATTTATACATGACAAAACCTTACTGGCCTTAGCAACGGCAGATTGACATTGCATATTGCTACCTAATTTGTTGTCTATAACAATTCCCAAATCCTTCTTGTGTGTGGTTATCCCTAGTTCACTACCATTTAGGGTGTAAATTGCTTGTGCATTCTTAACCCCGAAGTGCATAACTTTGCATTTTTCTACGTTTAATTTCTTCTGCCATTTTAGTGCCCAGTCCCCCAATCTATCCAAATCCCTCTGCAGCAAGGCAATATCCTGCTCACATTTTATTACTTTACAAAGTTTTGTGTCATCTGCAAACACTGATACATGGCTTTCAATCCCCATTTCAAGATCATTTATAAATATGTTAAATAGAAGCGGTCCCAAAACAGAACCCTGAGGGACACCACTTACCACTTTTGTCCAGCTTGAAAATGTACCATTTATGACAACTCGCTGTACTCTATCCTTAAGCCAATGTTCTACCCAAGAACAAGAATATTCATCAAGACCAATTTATTTTAGTTTAAAGACTAACCTATTGTGAGGAACCGTATCAAATGCCTTAGCAAAATCCAAGTAGATCACATCCACTGCAACACCCTGATCTATATTTCTACTTACTTCTTCGTAGAATGCAATTAGGTTAGCTTGACATGACCTATGTTTCATAAAACCATGCTGATTATTGCTAATAACACAGTTCTTCCCAATGAATTCCTGAATATTATCCCTTAATAGCCGTTCAAATAATTTCCCAGTCACAGAAGTTAAGCTCACATGTCTATAATTTCCAGGCAAGGATTTTGAACCCTTTTTACATATAGGAACAGCATCTGCCTTCCTCCAATCCTCCGGTACAATACCTGAAACAAAAGAATCTTGAAAAATTAAATACAGAGGTTCACTTATTTCCCCACTTAGCTCCTTAAGTACTCGTGGGTGGATACCGTCAGGCCCCGGAGCTTTATTTACATTAATTTTCTTTAATAGCTGTAGCACCTTGTCTCGAGTTATCCAATCACAAGTTATCTGCAAGTTTGTTGCAGCAATCATATGCATATCTCTTGCCATTGGATCCTCATTAATATATACCGAAGAAAAATAGTTATTTAAAATTTCTGCCTTTTCCTGGTCTTCATTGACTAACAGACCCATCTCTGTTAGATTAATTTCCTCAAGCTCAATATATTATTAGACTTCTATACCTACTATCCGGAACACTACAGTTTAAGTGTCTGGTTATTAATCTTTAAAGGTATACCCCACTTAGTGACTTACTGTTATCACTTTAATGGCTTAGGTTTAATTTCAATTTACTTTTATTAACCTATAGCCACGTATGTCTATACTAGCGAGGGTAAACTGACACTGCATCAAGCTTTTCCTTTTTTATTTCACTAGCACGTTTGTGTGTTGCACCATCAATTATTTATTTTTTTCATTTTATTATTTTTTCCATTAAGTTTTTCAATATTTAGTTAACAATTATTATTTTTATTAATATTTACCCAATAAAGATTTTTTGTTTCAAATATACTTTTTTTCTTTTTTGTGTGCCCCCTGAGTCGCCCTTATTGCTGTGGGTATTCCCTGGGTGGAACAATAGAGGAACGGCATTTTTGCCCTCTACTCTTTTGACCCGCCAGGGTTTCCTTTTCTCTAGAAAATTAAATTCCCTGGACTTTCGGCCTGGGTTGTCAGGCATGTCCTGCCAATTGTAATTAATAAAATGACCTAATTATGTAAAATTATTACATAAATATATATGTAGAATTATATATATATATATATATATATATATATATATATATATATATATATGTGTGTGTGTTTATATGTACAAATGTATATCATTTTTTTAATAATTTTTTTATATAAAGGTATATATATAGTGATATATACGTATATGCTTATGTATATAGATATGTATATATATATTATTTACGTGTATTTTGATATCAATATATATATATATATATATATATATATATATATATATATTAAAATACAGTTAGAACGAAATTACACATATATAAATTTTTTTATTTATTTATTTTTTATTTATTTTTTAATTTAATTTTTTACGTATTTACATATTTATTTATTTTATATTATATATACATACATATATAAACAAAAATGTTCAAAATCTGGCACTCTACCTTTTAGTGGATCCAAAGGAGAAAAAAGCCTCGGTGCTGCAGGCGGAGATATGTATACGGAAAGTGAGGAGAGCACTCCAGAGGACTTGTTTGAAGTAATTTATTGCGTGTAAAAAATCGACGTTTCGACCCTCAGGTCTTTATCAAGATATTAAACAATGTGCAGACGTGACATTATATACCCTAACAAATTAAAAAGTAATCACTTACCCCGAAAAAGCTGTGCGCCCCAAAGCCATGTGTAACCGCTAATGGGTGATTGTAGAGACTGCCGTGGCGATCCCGTCAGTGGATGATGACGTCACACGAGATGCGACTGAGAGAAAACACGTGATCATGTGTCTAAGTAACCAAGGAAACCAAGTGTGGGCAGACTGGCGTGGTGTGTAGAATTATGAGAATGGCAAGCATTAAAGAAGTATGGGAATAAAATAGATTTAACAGTGGAGCTAAGTACTGGACTGGACATGTGCTATCTGAATAGAGTAAGGATCCTAATAGTAAAAGTACCCTATAAAAACGGCATAATATATACGGATGAAATAGATGAGAATATATTGAAAAGGGTTAGTGTGTTAAGAGTAACTAGCCGCAAGGGGCATGGGCAGAAAGGTGGAGACTGGGTCTACTGAGATATATGTGGGACAAAGGGAGTGATGGCCCTGGCGTCTGCCGTCGTTCTGTGCGCATGCACGGACGAGGCTCCGCCCCCACGTTACGTGATGACGTCATGCGTCGTTTAGGCAACGTTGTGTATCACGTGAACCTCTACCAGGAAGTGATTCTAGTGCGTCCGGTTACCATGGCAACCCGGATCTGAAATGACCAAATGTATTTAATAGTATGTATATCTCCCAATACAAGCCATTAAAGGGGGTGATGGTGAATAGAAGATGAAGATTAAATAGAAGAAACATTTGATTATAATAAATTATAAAATTAATGAAGCTATATAATGCTTATAATGCTTAACCCCTTAAGGACTGGACTGTTTTTGCGATGTTGTACATTTGCGACCGGCCTCTTTTTACACTTTTGTGGTGTTTGTGTTTAGCTGTAAAATTCCGCTCTCTCATTTACTGTTCCTATACAAATTATATATTGTTTTTTTCAGGACAAAAAAGGCTTTCTTTACATACCATTATTTATATAATCTCATGTAATTTAATTTTAAAAAACAAACAAATATGATGAAAAATTTTAAAAAATACATGTTTTTTTGACTTTTACTTGAAAAATATTTTACTCATCTACAAAAGCGAATAAAAAAAACTGCTAAATAGATTAAAAATATTGTCCTGAGTTTTAAAATATGCAGTGTTTACATGCTTTTTTGCTTTTTTTTGCAAGTTATAGGGTTATAGGTACAAGTAGGATATTGCGATTTCAAAACATATATTCTTTCAAATTTATCAATAGAGACATTGTAACACTATTATCTGCCAAAAGTCTCTGAATAACACCCCACATGTACATATTTTTTTTAAAGTAGACAAACCAGGGTATTCAATATAGGGTATGCCCAGTCTTTTTTAGTAGCCACCTAGTCGCAAACACTGGCCAAACTTAGCGTTCATATTTGTTTTCTGTGTGAAAAAACAAAAAAACTAAATTGAACGCTAATTTTGGCCAGTGTTTGTGACTAAGTGGCTACTAAAAAAGACTCGACATACCCCATTTGCAATACCTTTTGTTGTCTTCTTTTGCAAATGGTATGCCATCATGGGGATAATTCTATTCCTAAGCTACCATACGCTCTCAAAGGCAACATAACCAACCTGGCCATTTTCAATGTAAAAATATTTGACCCATATATTTGACCCTGTAACTTTCAAAAACGCTATAAAATCTGTACATGGGGGGTACTGTTATACTCAGGAGACTTTCTTGAACACAAATATTAGTGTTTCAAAACAGGAAAACATATCACAACAATTATATCATCAGTAAAAGTGCTGTTTGTGTGTGAAAAATGCGAAACAAAGTCCCTTTCACTGACAATATCATCGCTGTGATAGGTTTTGCTGTTTTGAATCACTAATATTTGTGTTCAGTGAAGTCTCCCGAGTAAAACGGTACCCCCCATGTACAGGTTTTAGGGTGTCATAGAAAGTTACAGGGTAAAATACAGTGCTAGCAAATTAAATTCTCTGGAATTTCGGCCTGGGTTGGCAGGCAGGTCCCTCAAATTGCAATTAATAAAATTACTTAATTATGTAAAAATATTACATAAATATGCATGTAGAATTTAAATATATATGCATATTTATATATTTGAAGTCTACGTGTATATTTATATAATTATTTATGTAATTTTGTATATGGACATATGTATATTTCATAATATATTTATTTATTTATATATACATAGATATATATACAATTTCCTTCTAAGTGTATTTTGATATAAATATATATATTTTAATATCAAAATACAGTTAGAATAAAATTTCATATAGATATGTAATTTTTTAAATGTTTTATTATTTGTAATTTTTTTTATTTAATTTAATTTACTTATTATTTGTATTTTATAATAATATATATATACAATATATATAGTTATTATATATATTATATATATACGTGTGTAATTGAATTATAAGTGTATTTTTATATTAATATATGTACATATTAATATAAAAATACACTTAGCATGACATTATATATATGATATATAGACATATATTATATAGGTATAATATATGTCTATATATCATATATATATACACATATATATATATATATATATATATATTTTATTAACTTTAACTTTTTTTTTATTTTACACTAGCATGGAGACTGCCTGTCAGCACAGACAGTCCCCCTGCAGGCAGACACATGGACACCTATTGTGACCATGTGGTCGCCCTGTTGAGCGATCTCATGGCCACAGGGGTCCTAATCCGCCATGGGGAGACTGTCTGGGCTGCAGGCAGTCTCCCCACAACGGGAGCACCGCCGATCGCCGCCGGGGGAACGACGGCGATCGGGTCAGTACATCTGACCGTTAGGACGGTTCAGGACCGTCATCGGTCGGCAACGCAAAAATGCCGATGACGGTCTTGAACCGTCCTCGGTCGTTAAGGGGTTAAAGTGCACAGGCTTGTAAAAAAGTTGTGTTATTAAGGTATAAGTGCTATTATTATTGCAGTGCATAAGGTGCTATTCAAAAGGTCTGCTAAGCAGCTTGCAAATATGTTGAAAGATTATATTAGTGGTTAAAGTGCCATTATAAAAATAAATATCATATTTGATAAAGTGAAACTGTGCTTTTAAATACAAAGTATTACTATCATGCAAAAGGTGCTTATAGTGATAAATAAAATAACAATAATATATAAATCCACAATTAATAATAATTAAGCATTTCCAAATAAAGTTGATCCACTATCCTAAACACTATATATAACATACATATAAACAAAACATTTTTAAAAAAATATTGAACTAAATTATTAAAAAATATTTTGTTATCCTATTGCAATAAGGGGTTCATCATACTAAATAAATTAGATAAATGAATGGTATGACAACACTTCATTAAGTCCTTTAGGGGCAATTGTACTCAGTTTAAAGATCCACTCTGTCTCTTTGTTCAGGAGTATTTTACCACGATCACCTCCTCGCTTGGGTACTGAGATGTGGTCTATTGCAACAAACTTGAGAGACGAGAGAGGGTGTTTCATTTGTAGGAAATGTTGTGCCACTGGTTGTTCTGAATGTCCATCTCTGTAAGCCACTCGTATAGCTGATCTGTGTCCACGTATTCTTTCACACAGTGGGGTTTCTGTTTTTCCGATATAAACTAGCCCACAAGGACATGATAGTTTATAGATCACGAATGGTGTTTTACATGTGATGGTATGTTGAATCTTGAATTTCCTATTATTGTGTGGGTGTTGAAACGACTTTGCTGGAGTCATGTGGCTACACGTTACACACCCTAAACAGCGAACACTTCTTCGGTTCTGAACGGCTGCTTCTTGGCTATAGCTTTTTGTAGGATCTGTGTGTACCAAAATGTCCTTCAGTGTTGTGTTTCTCTTAAAACTGATAAGTGGATTTTCCTTGAACACTTTGGGCAGAGTATCGTCACTTGCAAGCATTTTCCAGTTTTGCTTGATGATTTTTGCAATCTTTGGAGAGGCGTCATTATAGGCCATAGGAAACACTATAGCCGGGAATTTCTTTGTCCGTATAGCTGCACTGGCATTTAATGCCTCTTGTTGTGCCTTTAGGAGTTCCTGTCTATAATAGCCTCTTTCGAGAAATTTGTTGTTCATCTCTTCCAATTGCTCTTTCATTTTTTGTTCGTCCGAATTGTTTCGTATTACTCTTAAAAACTGTGCCTTGGGAAGGGATTTTTTCAGCATGTTAGGATGTGCACTATTGTTGCGCAGCAGTGTGTTACGGTCAGTGTCTTTTTTGTATAGACAATAAGTTATGCCTTGTTCTTTCGTAGATATTTCCAGATCTAGATAGTGAATCTTGCTTGTACTTATATTAGACGTAAATCTGACCGGGGTCTGTAGTGTATTCAATTCCTGTATCATTTGCTGAGCTTCCAATTCTGTACCCTTCCAAAAAATTAACAAATCGTCGATGTAACAATAGTATGCCGTGATATATTGATTGTATCTAGAGAAAATATATTGTTTCTCATAGATATGCATATAGGAATTGGCATACATTGCTGCCATTGCTGCCCCCATGGACGTGCCTGCCACTTGGAGAAACCAATCATCTTCAAACCTGAAGTAGTTTTGTTCAAGAGTAAGAGCCAGCAATTCCAAGACATACTCTATTGGGGGTCCTTCATATGTAGTAGCCGTGCAGAGAATCTGTCTCATGGCTTCTATTCCTTCCAGATGTGGAATTATTGTGTACAGATTGCATACATCCATTGTAATCAATATGATGGGATCCTCACCAAAGTCTAGTGTGTTTATTTCCCTTATAAGTGTCGGTGTATCCTTTATACAAGTAGGTATCTCTGCTATAGGTGCTTGAAATAGGGTGTCTAACCATTTCGCAATTGGTTCCAATAGTCCTCCTATTGCTGACACTATAGGTCTCCCCGGTGGCTCAATGGGATTCTTATGAATTTTAGGTATAGTGTATATTATTGGAGTCTTTGGGTTTCTTTTCAATAAGTAATTGTAAAGTGGTAGATCTATAAATCCAGCTTCAAGCCCCATAAATAGAGTGTTCTCTATAGTGGTGGCTATTTTCATCGTCAGATCACTTGGTAGATGCACATAGACTGTAGTGTCTTGTAGTTGTCGTCTGATTTCTCTTGCATAGTCGCTATATTCCATAATGACAATACCTCCCCCTTTGTCAGCGGCTCTAATCACTAACAACTAACAACGGCTCTAATATATATATATGTGTGTTTATATGTACATATGTATATAATTTTTTTAATATTTTTTTTATATAAAGGTATATATATAGTGATATATACGTATATGCTTATGTATATAGATATATATATATATATATATATATCATTTCGTTCTACGTGTATTTTGATATCAATATATATATATATATATATATATATATATATATATATATATTAAAATACAGTTAGAACGAAATTACACATATATAAATATTTTTTATTTTTTTATTTTTTATTTATTTTTTATTTTATTTTTTATGTATTTAAATATTTATTTATTTTATATTACATAATTAATATCATTCTACGTGTATTTTGATATTTATATATTCCCTCCCTAATATTGTGTAAAGGATGAACAAAGAAATTAAATTCAAACCTAAATTTGTGTAAAATGGCATACTTTTGTGTATTTAGTGTCCCTGAAAACAATCTGTAGAGGAAACATATCCTATCCTAAATACTGCTAACTATGCATCCCACGATTCTCCACTTTTTAAACAAAATAAGTTGTTTGTGCAATTGTTGATATTTAAATTTCATGGTAATTTTCCCAGTATGGAAGCATGTGTAGATAGAAGATATATCAACCATTATTTATCATTCACATTAATTTATTTTACTCCAATATTTTACAGAAGAAAGGTCATTCTAAATATTTATTACTTTTACAAATGTTTAAGAATACTTAGATGTGGTTACTGCTGTTGTTACTTATTCTTGTAACACTAATTCCATAGATACAAATGGTCACAAATGTAGTGTGGAAAAAAAGGTTTAAATAAATATCCAATACCAAAAAATAAAATTATAAACAATATTATTTTGCTAGGAAGTTTGCTGAGGCAAACACATAATATTTTCTTCCTTGCGTGTTTCAAATCATTTTACCCTTAGTTCTAAATATACAAACTTATAATTTCAAAAAGTAGAGTAAGTTCAAGTGTTTAAAAACCATCAACTGAAAAATTAGATTTATAAAATAAGTTTTGCTTTATACATTTCCAAAATAAAACATTAATTTTCAGAAAGAAATGATAAACAACTTATATATGAGCTTCAAAAAGATTTTTTGCAACATTTTACCAACTAAGTATCACTATAGGTGGCAGAGACAAAATGCAAATAATCTTACAAAAGCAATGAAAAAAAATCAAAAGCTGAAAAATGTGTCTACAATTGCTGCTGTTTGAAGCAAACCCATACACATTTTATTCATTAAGAAAATATTTATAGACTTAACTAACCTGAAATCACACAAATTATCAAAAAAATATATACAAAAAATATAGATACATGATAGATAAATGATCAATGATAGATAAAGTAACTCAATAAGTTAATACTACATTTAATGGGAAACTATCCTACTTGTCCTACCTGTCCTACTTAGTTCTGCAGTGTAAATCATTCCAGTTTTTAAGAAACTGCAATAATTACATTGCAGGATAAGACTGCTTCTAGTGGCTGTCAATCAGACACTCACTAGAGGCACTTCCTGGTTGCTAACAGACTTTTGGTCCTCTAACTCATGCTGGATGTCCTCACGCTCTGCAGAATAGTAATACAATGTCAATAAAATCACCACAGGAAAGCACTAAATCAATGCTTTCCTATGTGAAGGGCCTAATGTGCTCACGTCACTTGCAGCAAAATTCATTTGCCCTCCATGTCAGATGACGTCAGAGGAAGCGAAGTGCTGACCCTCGCACCAAGAGACATCAGCACTGGAATCGGGTAAGTGACTAAAGTTTTTTTTAACACTTTAGTTGTGGGGGCTCTATAGTGCTTGGAACACTTTAACTGTTCATGTTTTTTATTAGGCCCTTTATGCACTATTTTAGTGGGAGTTAAATTCATTTTTAAATATATATCTAATTCAATTAACAAATTATGAAGTTACTTGACTGACCTTGATTGATACTGATATAAATGAATTTAATAAAAATAAAAAAAATAATACCTGTCATTATGTATCTTGTATTATGCTCTTTTTTGTGTGTATATGTTTGATCCATTTGTTTTGTAATGCTGTTTGGAAACTCCAATAAACATTTATTGGACAAATAAATCCTGTAGAATGGTAACTGTTATAGAAAGAACCACACACTGTCTTCACATATTAAAGGTACAAGAGGACAACTTACTGTGTTTTTTGTTTTTCTTTTACTGTATGTTAGTTGCTAAGTTGTAGGGGAATCAGAAAAATGCAGCCATAGTACATTGTGATGGGTTTCCCTGGCACAATTAGTGAGTTGACGTGATCATGCACACTAATCAGACACAAATTGCATCACAGTTCTGATATTGTGCATTTTTGTTACCCTTCTCCCATTATAAAAGAGAGAAAAAGGCTAAAAGCATATGCCATTTCCCTTCTGGTCTATGTATCCCTGTGGTTAAATGAAACACAGAACTGTGAAAGAGTCACTAAATATATACTGTATGTTAATGCAGTTTCTTCATAGTTTAGTAAGGATACTGTTATATGTTTTTTGTTATGTGTACTTCATGTCTATAAAGTTTTTCTGCTGCTGCATATCTGGACACGTATCTGGACACACAATGACTGTTTTCTTTGATTTGAAACTTCTTTAAAACTAAGCTGTGCCACCAACAATAAGTTAGCAACTTTAGATCATCATAACCAAATTACTCAATTAGAAAACTATCCATACCAGCATGGACTCAGCTCTGCTATTTTTTAAATGCTTTATAAGAATCTAGTAATATATTTTCAAATGAAATAAGACACTTTAAATGCACTAACAGAGATCAGGCTCTAGATGTTTTAACTGTTATGTCTTTATGAAGTTTAAACCCTTAATCCTTGTTTACTCTCTTTGGTGGATATATTTGAGATTTTGTGAAAATAATAGATAGGTATAGATTCAATTAAAGCTAATGTAGCTTCTTAGCACCATACCAATTAACCCCCTTCACACTGCCACTCATGTATACACAAATAAGCATCCATATTTCCCAATTGTGTAAACATGTTTTGCATAATTGCATATGAAATTTGTATATAGCAAATTTTATTTGCATATATGCTTATATAGAAGTTCTTGAAGTTCACAGCACAGTGAAGATGCCATGCTACTAATTTTAGAGAGATGAATACAGACTGACTGGCATTGAGTATCCTTGTGCATCTGTGAGTTTATATCTATGTGTATGTGTATCCGTGTCTGTGTCTGCAATGCTAATCTGTGTCTGTGTATGTCTCTGTATCTGAGAGAACATGTATCTCTCATACTCACACAAAATCTGGAAGTTAGCCTGCAGAGGGAGCTGCTACAGTGTGTTGCCCGTGGAAGGGGTGTTTGTGGTCTTGATGTGTGCATTGTGTTTATGGTGGGCTGTGTTGTGTGTGAGGCGTGATTGTGTGAGTATAAGGGTTATTGTCTTCAGATAGTCCATGTGTAGGTTTGTTTGTGTAGTGGATGCAGAGTGTGTGTATAGTGGATACAGTGTGTGAGTGTGTGTGTGTGTAGTGGATGTAGTGTGTGGATGCAGTATGTACACATACATACTACATAGTGCCAAACATGCACACATATATACCAAAACACACTGCCAGACACACACTGTGATTGTATGATCGTATCTGTCAATGTATGTGTGTCATTTTGTGTCTCTGTATATCATATGTTTGTGTTTGTATGTGCGTATATCAGAGAGTGTATGTGCGTATTGAGTGTATATAGGTGCATGTATCAAAGTGTATATATGTGTGCGTGTATCATTTTGTTTATGTGTGCATGTGTCTTTTTGTGTGTGTGTCCGAAGTGGCAACATGGCTGCAAAGTGAGGGTGATATGGTACAGGTAATATCATGGTAAATGGTAATGTAACAATATACAATTATACAATATACATAGGGATATGCGTGTTTGTATATACAGTGTATATATATATATATATATATATATATATATATATATTTATATATAAACATACATAAAATACAAGTAGTGTTGCACTAACTGTAGACAATGCTTAGTGCCGGGTGCTTGTCTGGCGAAGATATAAAAAGAAAGGTAGATAGCACTCCACGGACTCAATCTTCAAATAAAAATTAACTTTTAATGCTCCAAGTTCAAAATCAACGTTTCAGTCTGACCAATCAGACTTTCATCAGGACAAGGTTAGCAAGTAACAAGATTATACATATATACCATACCAAAAAAACCCTAATCAAACAGTGTACTTACCACACCCAGCTGGGTGCAAGCCTCCACAAGCCGTCCGATCAATTGCCGCCCAGAAAATGCCGGTCGCGTGTGGATGACGTCATCACGCATCACGCATGCGTCCAACCAGTGCCCGGCACTACGAGGGGCATCTCCATGGCAACCAGACGCTACCCTACCTTAGCGGGCGCGGACCGAGGCTTACAGGGTCTGCCACCCACCAGATAAAAGTGTGGTTACAATCGCCCACTGCCAAGATAAGAAAATATCATCAAGCACCAAATAAAAAGAAATACACTCAATATATATACACATAAAAAGAAATATTAGAGCTGGGGGACAGACCAAGAGACCATGTCTTGAAAGTAGTGGGCATTGCTAATTACTCAAGGGAGCACACTATTGTGAAACATCCAAATATATACCCAAGTGTGAACTGTCACACTACACTATAAGAATGTCTATGGAACAACCTGAAAGAATAAAGGCAACATGAACCTACTTCTATCCACTGTAGTCCTGCTAGTCACTTTGCTGACAAGAAAAGAAAAAAAATAAGCATAAAATATACAAAACCATATGTCTCCACTTAAGTGTATAAGGTCTATTTAAACAAATGTTCACCATGTTGTACTTCCCATAGCTACATAACATCTCACGGTGTGCTTTGTCATTTAAAGGAGTAATCAATAGTGCTAATGGTGCAGAAAAACTACAGGTGTTAACACCTGAACCTACAGAAACTGTGCTAGTATTTTCCACGGTTCATAAATTCCAAATTGATCCTCATTCGACCACCTCACATAAAGGGAATTTTATGGTAGTACTATAGATGGCAAAGGATAGACCCTGGTCACCTCAATTACACCTGATTAGGAGGAGAGTGGGTCACTGGTTAAAAATAGGATCAGAGTATGCCTGTAAATACCGGACAGGTAGGGCTATAATTACTCCTCCGTACTCTGAGCATTAAAAGTAAATTTTTATTTGAAGATTGAGTCCGTGGAGTGCTATCTACCTTTCTTTTTATAAACATACATACATACATACATACATACACACAAACACACACACACACACACATACACACACACATGAAGACTGCTGCATATGGGAACAAAACCTTTTATTCATTTTTATTCATTGGTTCAAAATTATATTGATGGCCTTCACACTTATCTAGTCCACCAGTGGTTTAACCAGAGCAGAGAAGAGAAAGTGATTCTAAACAATTTAAAATAGGGATATTATTATTAAACCCTATGATAATGGTGGAGAACTGGGAGAACTGGTTGTCATTGAAAGAAAAAAGAACATTAAGGAAGTTATCCATCAATTGGGAGAATCTAAAACATATATGGTCTCTCTGGGGGAACTACTGGTAATTCCATAAAGGCATAACCATTTAAATAAGGCTTTAAAGTCTAAGTTGGTGAACAGAGAACTCCATTCTTACCTTATTAAAAGCAACCCAATTATAGTTTGGAGAATCTACCTGGTAGGCTCATAGTGGTCAGCACTGACACAGTACTGCCTGCCCTTATAAGTAATAGGTCAGAATATTACAGCCTTCTATTACATAGTAATCTAGGTTGTTAAAAGACTCAAGCCCATGGAGATTAACATCTAAATATATCTTTGTACACTGTCCATCCAAAGGAAGCCATAAATCCCTTTTTGAAGTAATGGCCAATTATGACCTGTGGCTGCTCCTATCATCTCAGCCCACCTGAAGCAGATGCCTGATTAGACAGGTATAAGACACTGCCTTTCTCTGAGGGCAGTGTCAGTTTATTGACTCTGGTTCTTGTGTTATTATTCGTGATTCCAGTTTTCTCCAGTTGGCTCCTGACCTTGGCTTTCTTACTGTGTATCCTGACTTCTGGCATCCTCTGACTTTGGCTTAACCTTGATGATTCTCCTGCTTGTGTCCTTACCTGTACTGTGAATTGGAGCAATATCATGCACAGCCCCCATGCACAGATCCACAGGCCAGGTGAATTCTTACCTGACCACCTTGGTCTGTGTTTAATTGCAAGGGTGAGCATAAATCTCTGCCTACCAGACTCTCAACTAAGGTAAGCTGTTACAGAAAGAACTGACCATCATGGAGTCTGCAGAGATATTCAAATTGCTTACCCAGCAAGTATCCAACCTGGCCCAGACTGTTTCAGAGCTGCAGCAAGAAGTTCAGATTCTTAAAGGCACGGTACACCCAGCCGCGGAACATGCATTTTCTGAGCCATACATTTTAATGTCTGAGAAATTTGATGGTAGCCGTACATCCTCCCTGTACTTTAAGGTAGATTGTGAATTATTATTTGCCCTGAAGCCTCGGACGTATGCTAACGACTTCGTAAGAGTCAGAGCAGCTATCAACCTGCTGTCAGGAAAGATCAAAACATGGGCACACCAAATGCTGCAGTCTAAGAGTTCTGTCCTTGACAGTTGGGCATCCTTTACAACTGCAATGGACTCTCAGTGCTTTGCCTCTAAGAAAGCAACTCCCAAGCCTGCTCCAGGTTCCTGCGGATCTCGGGTACCTAGAGAAAATGACTTTATATACACATACAAAGACCCTATCCTGCTGCAGCGTGAAACTACCTCCAGGGACCTGCCTTGTTACCCTGACTATACTCCAGTAAGTCGTGAAACACCAGTGGACAGGGAGGAACCCATGGAGATTGGATTCATCCAAACTAGGTTGCCTCCTAAGGAAATAGACCATAGGAGAGTCCATGGCCTGTGTTTATAATGTGGGGAAAGAGGGCATTTCATCTCTCTCTGTCCAACTCGTCCACATAGGCCAAGACCCCTTCTGTTGGGTACCCTACAGACTCATCCTGTCATCCTGGAAACACAGCCCAGAAGCTACCAAGATTGCTATATAACCTGTCTGTATTCCAGGACACAAAAGGGTACCCAGGCAATGGTAAACAACATACCCGGTACTCCTGAGAAGTCTGCACTTCCTCCTGAAGACACTCCTGTTAAAGCTGGTACCATCACCACTTCCTGTCTGCTCAAAGTAGAACTACCTGCAGATTGTATATATGCCTCCAATGGTACCAAAGTCCGCATAACAGATCTGGAAATGTTCAAAAAGGCATGGAAAGCTGCGAACTCTGCTCCTGGTGACGTACCTAAGGAAAAAAGTTCAGAAGATATACTTTCTGGGATCAAAGTACTTGCCGCCTGCACCATAATCATCGATAAACTTGACCTCTCTCCAGTAGTACCAGAAACTGGTACTATAGAGCCCCATGCTGTAAAGGGACTCCACCCTGGAGACTTTGATTACAAGGACTATCTTAGAGATAGTGACAATGAGTGCTACTATTATGAAGAGCCTGTTCACACCCAGAGTGCGTTCTTAAAGGCAGGTACTGTCACAGTTCACACCTTGCCATCCAGACGGCCAGACATGGTCACCCCAGAGGTGCCCAGCAGGGGATATGAACTGTGTTTCTTCTGTGCCATAGTCTTGCAGTTTTGCCTCAGAGCCACTCTCCAGTTTTTACTTCTGCTTGATGTTTATTCCTGCCTTGTCTCCGGCACTGGGGGCTGGATGTTACCTGTGGCTGCTCCTATCATCTCAGCCCACCTGAAGCAGATGCCTGATTAGACAGGTATAAGACACTGCCTTTCTCTGAGGGCAGTGTCAGTTCATTTACTCTGGTTCCTGTGTTATTATTTGTGTCCAGTGGAGGTTTATTTTTTCAGCTTATTCCAATACATTTTTATGTATTTGGGACATTATTAATTTCATATGTAAATTACTGTACAAGAATCCGATATGTATGTCAATTAATATCTTACTCAAGCCACCAATAACTTGTGATTTTTTAAAATTTATTTTTCATAGACAGACATACGGTACAATCTGAAAAAGTTCTGCCATCTGTTTTTATACTCTCTCATTAAAGAAAACAAACTTTGATGAGCAAAGTATTCTAGCACTCACATGAATCAAACTGAATTAAGATGTAATTTATTTGATCTAGTATGGTTAGACATATCTTTAGGGACTGATTAAAGTCAAAGGTAAATAGGTTTACATTTCCAAAGTAAGTTCCATCATCAAAGAGCATTCAAATATATGTACTAAGCAGAGTGCAGAGCAAGCACTTATAAAAACATATAAGGTATTTTTAAAGATAAAATAAAATCAAGGGATTATTTAAATAAATGAAATAGTTGCAACAGTGTTAAAGAAGAGTATACTATTTAACACAATTTTGATATATAAAAAAGGCAGTTTACTCAAACAACAAAAGTATGCTCAGCAAATATTCAGTGAGTGCAAAAAAATCCAATTCAGTGCCCATATTTTAATATTTTTTGTATGTGATATGTGTACAAGGAGTTTAATTATTTTTTTTGTTTCGCAGTTCACTTAGAAGCTGTATGAGTGCAATAATAATTCTGCAATGTTATAATGAATAAACAAATATTTTAATTCTCCAATGAGGTGCCTTTTGGGATAAAATGTGTTGGCACCATCTATCTGGTGCTTTTTCTGATGCTGTTTGCCTGTTGAATGTTATAGTGAAAAAATACCTGTAATCATATATTTAAAAATAAAATTAAAAATAAATGTAACAAAGAGTAATTATGAGTAACAGGAAAGAGGAAAGGGAAATAAAAACAATTATGGAGGTGTATACGGGTTACCATCCATAATTATATGAAACTAAATTATTACATTGATACATAAAATAAAGTACAGAATATAATAGAACAAAAAAAAAATAAGTGTTTTAGTCACCAGTATCTTGCAAGGAGTGTGGAATTGTTAACAGGAGAAACTTTGTTGAAAGTTGCCTCAGCACCAATTCCTACCTTTTATTATTTTTTTTTTTAATTCTTTATTTTATGCGAGTGATCGCTTAATGGTAACATGGCATATGAAACATTTCAAAATATGACAGTTAAACATGGTACAATTTCGATTCGTTAGGTCTCATTTTTGTAGTCCACTCTTTTTTAAGTATTAGTAATTGGGATTCTCTATTGTGGGCAGGGTGTGCATGGCTAGCTATGATTATAGAGGCGACTGGCCTTAGATCTCGTAGTGCCTCTTAGGTCTGGTCGTGATATGGCTATGAGAAATCAGCTTCGCTGAGGCCGTCAGTGTGGTATATGTTTTAGCCTGATAGCCTTCCTTTGTTGTGGGTTCGTGCTCGGTATACAGACGCTAGGGTGGAAGGTCTGGGGAGTGGCTCGCATGAGCATGGTGTGCTTAGCTTAAAATGGTAAAAACAGCAGGCCATCGCTCGTTGTGTAGGGGGGGGGAGTGTGTCGTATTACAGGGCTAGACCGTCAACTTACGGAGCCAGTGTAGAACTTGGGGGGGGGGGATAAGGGGATAAATTCTGCAGTATAGGTGATAGGTAGACTAACGGTCCACCAACATTGTGAACAGTCAACATGGGTGTCTGAAAGTCCTCTCTCAGGTGGGAGAAGAATCCCTCTCGCGTCTCCCCTTCCCTGGAACAAAGGGGGTGATTTCAGCTACTGTCCATGTTGGTCGCTCTGCTTGCGGTGCTTTCTCCGCTGGAATGCCCAGGCGTTGGAGGAAAGAGGGTGCTTCTGTGAGGCATGACAGTGCGTGCATCTTGCCTGCTTTATCCGCTATAATGCGGCGTGGGCCCCATCTGTAGGGGATAGAATGTTCCTGAAGGGCCTGGGTGACTTGCTTGAGGGACCTCCTCCAGGTAAGTGTGTGCCTTGAGAAATCTCGGAAGAAAGTTAGTTGTGCCCCTTCAAACGATACTGTGGTGGAGCCTCTCACCGCCCCCATGATCGCTCCGCGGTCGGAGTCTCGGGTGAGCTTCAGCAGGATGTCTCTGGGTGCGTCTGGAGCAGCGTTGTTGGCCTTATTGAGGCGGAAACAGGAGTCCACCACCACCTGCTTTGCCTGTTTGGGCATGAGCAGCGAGGTGAACAGCCTCTGGCAGTAGTGGGGGAGTTCCGCCCCTACAATCGACTCCGGGGCCCCCCGGATTCTTATGTTGCGGGCTCTGGCTCTGTCCTCCATGGAGGCTATTTGCGCTTGTTGGTCTGCGCATTGTTTTTGGAGCGCGGCTATAGCTGCGTCAGTGGCTGATTGCGCCAGTTTAGTGCCCTCCATTCCCCCCTCCAGTGCTTGTACCTTATCAGTCAGCTTTGTGACGGCTTCTCTGATCGGGGCCATGTCAGCATTAAACATTGCTTTGATTTCCGCCATTAGTGCTCTGATGTCTGCTTTGGTCGATGGTGCAGACTCTGCTAGCATGGTAGCTGTTTGTGGACCTGAGCGTGGTCGGGAGGAAGGTAGAATATCTGCAGCAGCACTGTCATCATCAGACGACGTTGGTGAGTAAGCCTCAGCCGGCGCCATCTTGGCAGTGTTAGTCCTCGAGGGTGTGCGGAGGAAATCACCAATATCGCGGTTGCCCGAGCCCGGGTCCGCTCGCTGCTTTTTAGCTTTCTTCCCCATGGCTTCAGCAGTTGATCCGGTGCCTTTTGGGGTGGTAGTGTATGGTGTGGGACCGCAAATTTCGCCGTTTTACGAGCGCGATGCACGGAGCGATTGCAGTGTGCGTCCGGCTCGTACAGGCGCTGGCTCCGCCCCCCCTACCTTTTATTATTAAGTAGTGAATGCAACACTTTCTTCATGGATGGAATAGTTACTGACTTCCAGTAACAAGGTATGATTGATGTTCCTGCTATACAAATGCTAGAAAATTTTGCTTGTTGTTTTGGGGAATTTTCGTAAGAATCCTAACTCTGGTCAGAAAGTTACAATTGGCAGCTCTATCATTTTGATTAATGAGTGAATTCCCTTCCAGAAAAATTGAAGATATCCACAGTGCCACCATATAAAAGACAGTGTTCCTAGGCTTCCACAGCTCCTCCAGCGCCTATATGAATTTGTTTTATTACTTTTATGAAGTCTGGAAGAGGCCAGATGCCAATAGTATTGTCTGGACTGACAACATGCAGAACCCAATTCATCAAATAAAGTAAACAGAAAAACCATAACCGTATTGCTGGATTTGAGAATTTAGCATAAAAACTAGAATAAATAGGACAAACCAAAATCAGGATAACAGAGAGAAGGTAAACTGTAAGACAATCTAAAGACAAGGAAAATCAAAAATCAAAACAGTTAAAATACAAGCCAGAAGTCAAATACACATAGAAATCAAATGATAACTTTGTTCATGGTTAGCCAGAATGGGAAAACATGACAAGGCACTGAATAACTGCCAAATTAAGTTTAAATAGTTAAAGTTTGGCTGTGATTCCCTACTCGTGATTACATGACCTTGGAACATTCATGTATGACATTACACACACGTTCACATCATAATCGTTGGTAGTGCATATACATTGTTCTACCAGGCATCAGTATATGTACTGGACACGAGCAGAAAAAGGGAGAGAAAAATATTTGCCTCCTGTCTTTATAAAAATTCTAAATATTTAAACACCAAAGCTCTAATAATCTTCAATGTTAAGACAAGGCAGGAGACTTACTATTTTTGCTATTTTAACCCCCTGAGGACCGATGCTGGTTCAGGACCATCATCGGAAACATCCCCTTGAGGACCGATGACAGTCCTGAACCGTCATAATGGTCTTGGGGTACTTACCTGATCGCCGTTGTTCCCCTGGCGGCGATCAGCATTTATTCCAGTCAGTGTAAAAAAAATATATATATATGTGTGTATATATATATATATATATATATATATATATATATATAATATATATATATTTATATACATGTATTATATCTATATATAATATGTATATATATCTTATATATATAATGTCATACTAAGTGTATTTTTATATTTATATATACATATATTAATATAAAAATACACTTATATTTAAATTACACACATATATATATATATATATATATATATATATATATATATATATATATACAGATGAAAAGAGTGCACTCGAAAGGTCTTCTTAAAGATATAAACAATTTATTGTGCCAAACTTCAAAGACATACAAGTCGACGTTTCAGTCCTCGTGGGACTTTTTTCAAGACAATGAAAGGCGGAAAAAAAGTGATTTAAATATACCTTACAGGTGATTTGATTGGAGAGTAGGTTATATGAAAGAGAGGCTGTGCAAACGTGAAAGTGATTACTCAACTTTGAAATAGGGATTAACCCCTTAAGTGCCTAATAGAAAGGCCTGGAGGTGAGTGTGGTTACGGCCAAAAGTCTAATAATCTGCACTCGCAGACATATTAAAATTCGAGGATAAGAAATATCGAAGCCACCTTAGATTGACTAAGTGTTTAAGACTCTATTTGAATATTTAAACAAATTTGTTAAACAAAGTTAAACAATACCTTACGATTGCTACATTTTTAAATTTTTAAACAATAGCATAAGGTGGCTACGTTTTTACATTGGAATTCCAAGTGCCAAGTGGTTGCAGACCTAATTATAGACACATTGTAGAAAAAAACTTCAAAGTATATTTGAATAACCCTAGGGATACTATGTATATACTTACTTAATTGTATTACAAACTAACGGCCATACAGTCTATGGAATATAACAGGAGCATCTATAAGCTAACATACCCAGCTAAATAAAAATTAATATATAATTAATATATGATTGATTTAACAAAAAGTCTCATGAGTTAATCACCAATAATGGTTTTTCTGTGACCTTTAGTACAGATATGTATCCATTACTATTATTTACGAAACTGTGGCTTCTTTATCTTTTCGGGATGAAGCAACTGAGTGGGTTGATTTCATTAAGTCCCCCCGGGGACAAAGTTCCTAATGTGAAGATCCAAAAGGCTTCTCTTTGAAGAAGTAGGACATCTCTGTCACCCCCCCTGTTCGGGGCCGGAACATGTTCAATGCCCATAAATTTCAATGTGGGCAGTGTATGCCCTATTTCCAGAAAATGTTTGGCTATGGGGGTGGTTGCTGTGCCGCTGGATAACGCAGTCCTGATGGTAGATCTGTGTCCCCTCATGCGCTCCCTGAGGTCATTAGACGTTTTGCCGATGTACATGAGTCCACATGGGCAGGTGATGCGATAGACTACGTGTGTAGTGGTGCACGTGATCCTTTGCCGTATCCTGTATTCTTTACCTGAGCGAGGGTGGTAAAACGCTTTACCCGGGGTCATACTATTGCAAGCCATGCACTTCAAACAACAATAACAGCCTGGACTTTGAACAGACTGATGCGCCATAGATGTATCTGTATGAACCAGATAATCTCTCAGGTTCCTGTTTCTCCTATAACTAATCATAGGGGTATTCTGGAATATCGTCGGTAGTGTCTTGTCTTTTTTAAGAACCTCCCAGTTGTGTCTTATTTTGTGGGACATCTCGCCCGATAGTGAATGGAACGTTTGGGGGAAGATCATTCTATTTTGGTTACTTTTAATTTTAGGGCCATCAGTGTAGTTTTTGAGTGCTTTTGAATATGCACTCTCCAGCATCTGTCTTGGATATCCACGTTGTGAAAATTTTTCAAACATTTCTTGTACCTGGTTTGCTGCTTTTATAGAATCAGAGTTGTTCCTCAGTATTCTCATGAATTGAGATACCGGTAAAGATTTTATGAGATTGGGTGGGTGGTGACTGCTGGCGTGTAGTAACGTATTGCGGTCAGTTTCCTTTGCAAATAAAGTATACCCCAGCTTGTTATTTTCTATAAAGATACGAAGATCCAGGAAGTCGATTTGTTTGTTGTTAATTTGATGGGTAAGTCTTACTGGTGAATCCAATTGATTCAGTGACCCTATCATGTCATGTAGACTTTGTTCCTCACCCGTCCATATGATGAACACGTCATCGATATATCTCAGGTATTTCAGAATATGATGACCATATTTTTGGAGAATGTGTACCTGTTCATATGCATGCATGAATGCATTAGCATACATGGGTGCCATAGGGGCACCCATCGATGTCCCGGATATTTGTATGTAGAATGCTTTTTCAAATCGAAAATAATTGAGTGTAAGACATAATTCCAATAATTCAAGTATATATTCAATCGGGGGCTCTATACGTTCTTGGTACTGTGTTAGTACTTGGCGCATCGCCTGGATTCCCTCCTCGTGGGGAATTATGGTGTATAAACTGCTTACGTCAATGGCTGCTAAGAAAACTCCTTGTGGGGGGAGTTCTATGGAATTTAAGGCTGCTATGACTTGCGCCGAGTCTTTCACATAGGTAGGTAGTGACATGAGATAGTCAGTTGTCTGTATTATGGCAATTTTCATTGCCATAATACAGACAAGGACCGGGGGCTGTCAGGAAGCTGCAACTCTCGCGGCCGCGCGGAGCGTTGCCACGGTAACCCGTGGCAACGCTCTGACCCCGCGGCTCTCGCGAGAGTTGCAGAGGAAGCTGACCTGGGAGCTGCACGGACGGAGGAGAGAGAAGGGAGCTGACAGGAGCTGCGGTGAAGGTAAGTTACAGCTTCCTGACAGCCCCCGGTCCTTGTCTGTATTATGGCAATGAAAATTGCCATAATACAGACAACTGACTCGAGTATAAGACGAGTGAGTGTTTTTCAGCACAAAAAATGTGCTGAAAAACTCGTCTTATACTCGAGTATATACGGTATATCAAAATACACTTAGAATGAAATTATATATATATATATATATATATATATATCTATGTATAAATAAATAAATAAAAATAATCTGAAATATACATACATAATTATATAAATAATTTCATAAATATACACGTATGTATATATATTTAAATTCTACGTGCATATTTATGTAATATTTTTATATAATTAAATAATTTTATTGATTGCAATTTGAGGGACATGCCTGACAACCCAGGCCCAAAGTCCAGAAAATGTAATTTGCTAGCACTGTGTTTAACCCTGTAACTTTCAATGACACCCTAAAACCTGGGGGTACTGTTTAGTCTTTCAAAACGGTAAAACATATCACAGCGGTGATCATAGGCGTGCGCACGGGGTGTGCCGGGTGTGCCTGGGCACACCCTAATCCCCGCGGCACGCCTGTGAGTTGCAGGTACTCTGCCGCCCCCAAATGCTTTCCTCCTCCTCCCCCCGTCATGGGGGGGAGCAAGAGGTGATGGACACCCGGACACCCCCCCCCCCCCCCTCCGGTCGGGCGGCTCTCTCCATACAACAAGCGGCGAGGGAGCTGTGTGCTCTCTGCTCCCTCTCGCCACGCGCCGTTTGCTGATAATGGGAGCCGGAATATGACGTCATATTCCGGCTCCCAGCTACAGCAGACAGCCCGCGCGGTGAGAGGGAGCAGAGAGCACACAGCTCCCTCGCCGCTTGTTGTATGGATAGAGCCGCCCGACCCACTGGACCCCAGGGACAAGTCCACGCCAGCTCTCCAGGTAGGGAGGCTGGGTGGACAATTTTTGTAAAAAAAAATAATAATTTGTCAATGTGTGTGAGTGTTTGTGTCTGTGAATGTATGTATGTGTGAGTGTCTGTAAGTGTGTGTGTGTGTCTGTGAGTGTATGTGTTTGTAAGTGTGTATGTGTGTGTCTGTGTGCCTGTAAGTGTGTATGTGAATGTGTGGGTGTCTGTGAGTGTTTGTGTGTGTGTCTGTGAGTGTATGTGTCTGTAAGTGTGTGTGTGTATGTGTGTCTGTGAGTGTATGTGTCTGTAAGTGAGTGTGTGTCTGTGAATGTATGTGTGTGTGAATGTATGTGTGTGTGTGTCTGTAAGTGCGTGTGTCTGTGAATGTATGTGTGTGTCTGTGAATGTATTTGTGTGTGCCTGTGTGTGTGTGTGCCTGTAAGTGTGTGTGTGTCTGTGAATGTATGTTGTGTGTCTGTGAATATATGTGTGTGTGTCTGAGTATGTGTGTGTGAGTGTGTGTACGCGTATATATATATATATATATATATATATATATATATATACATATATATACACACACACACACACACACACACACGAGTGTATATTTTTTTGGGGGGGTGGGAATCTTGGGAGAGATCCCACACTTTATTCCCCAGGACTTGACCCCTGCCGGCAGGGGAGATCTCCGGATCTCCCCTGTCGGCTCATGCAGAGCTGGCGCTATCTAAGTGCCGGCTCTGCTCTTAGCCTCCATGGGCCGGCGGGGAGATCAAAGATCTACCTCACCAGCAGCATGGAGGGAGGCAGGAGAGGACCCGGGGAGCTCTAGACAGAAGCTCCGCCAGGTTCCTCTCGCGATATCTGAGCGTTGCCGCGGCAATGCTCAGATCTCGCGAGAGTGAACTCTAGGCCCGCAGGCTAGAGTTCACTCTACCTTGGACAGCAAGGATCCCCCCTCCCTACATAAGGTAAGAAGGGAGGGGGTTATTTACTAATCTGCCCCCACCTTCACAATCCCTCCAAGCATACAGCACACACACACACACACAGCACCTACACACATACAGCACCCTAACACAAACAGCGCGCACACACGGCACCCTCACATACACAGCACACAAACAGCACCCTCACACACACAGCACACTAACAGCACCCTCACAAACACACACAGCTCCCTCACACAAACAGCACACTCACAAATACACGACACAAACAGCACCCTCACACACACATATCACACAAACAGCACCCTCACACACACAGCACACTAACAGGCCCCAAACACACATACACAAACACCCTCACACACAGCACACTACCAGCACCCTCACACACAGCACACAAACAGCACCCTCACACACATAGCACACTACGAACACCCACACACACACAGCGCACCAGCAGCACACACAAACAGCAGTATATGTATGTGTGTGTATGTATATATATATATATATATATATATATATACATGCGGCGTGTGTTTGTGCTTTAGGGTGCACACCCTAATGCAATAGGCTGCGCACGCCTATGGCGGTGATATTGTCAGTGAAAGTTAAGTTTTTTGCATTTTTCACACACAAACTACACTTTCACTGATGATTATATTGCTGTGATATGTTTTACTGTTCTGAAACACTAATATTTGTGTTCAGTGAATTCCCCCGAGTATAACAATACCCCACATGTATAGGTTTTATAGTGTTTTTGAACGTTATAAGGCTTGATTTTACTTTTTTTTTTTTTTATTGAAATTTGGCAGATTGGTTAGGTTGCCTTTGAGAGCGTATGGTAGCCCAGGAATGAGAATTTCCCCTGTAACGGATCGACGGGCACCCCAACTGGGCACCTCCATTGAAGGATGCTCCTAGTGCTTCCTGAGGACTCCAAGCACTGCAGCAGACACCACAACCACCGAACCGGAGAATCATACGAATGCTCTCAACAGCTGAACAGGAAAAGCATACAATCAGCTTACACTCCTGGCAATCACCATACAATCCAATTCCCCCAATAACGAGACGACACTTTGTTTTGAGGTCAAGCAGAACCTGACTGTACTGGCACATACAGTCTCTTGTATTCCCAATCCACAAATATAGTACTGCCCACAGGGTTTTACAGAACAACCAATCAATATGTACAATACATACAGACACTCCCACACAAAATCCTCCCCTCTGCCTGTGATATGATTACTGAACACAATGGGCAATATAATTATCACAGACAGAGAAATACAGTTGTATAAAACATATCACAGAGACCCCAAAACATGCAATAACCCCATATAAAGTATGTCCTCAGAACCGGGGGATCTGGGTGAACCACATATCCCAAATTTACCCAGATCAGTTCAGTAGTTTGGAAGATACAGTTTAATGCAGATTCCGCAGAACATATACAGATTATATAAAAAATAATTACTGTATAATGTGTTCCCTGTTGTATAGTTTAAAACTACTGCACGATGTCTTTGTGCACCAAATACCGGCGAGATGGCACCATGTAGAAAAGTCACGACAGTGTCTGTGAGTTAAAATGGCCACCATCCATTGTTCTCACCATGTGCTTCATCCATTGTTCTCACCATGTGCCTCTGATACATGAAATGGTGGCCACCCAGTAACTCCACAGTATGTCCCCAGATGGTTCTTAAAGGGCCAGTAGCAGCATAATAAAATACAATATGCCCAAATGAGTTCCTAGAAGGGCAATACATCCCAGGGCCATAGTCGCAGGGCAAGAGGCTGGCAAGCAGTCCCCATGATGGCATACCAATTATAAAAGAAGACAACCCAAGGTATTGCAAATGGGGTATGATCAGCCTTTTTTAGTAGCCACTTAGTCACAAACATTGGCCAAAGTTAGCAGTTTTTGCATTTTTAACACACAAACAAATATAAATGCTAACTTTGGCAAGTGTTTGTGACTAAGTGGCTAAGTGGCTACTAAAAAAGACTGGGCATACCCCATATTGAATACCCTGGGTTGTCTACTTTATGCATTTTGCAAATATATATATTGAAACAGCAATTTCCTACTTGCCCTATAACTTGCACAAAAAAAGCAAAAAAGCATGTAAACACTGAGTGTTTTTAAACTCAGGACAACATTTTTAATCTATTTAGCAGTTTTTTCATTAGCTTTTGTAGATAAGTAAAAGTTTTTTTAAGTAAAGATCCAAAAACATGCATTTATTTCAATTTTTCACCATATTTTTTTTTTTTTTTTTTTAAAGTAAAATATATGACATGATACAAATAATGGTATGCAAAGCAAGCCCTTCTTGTCCTGAAAAAAACAATATATAATTTGTATGGGAACCGTAAATGAGAGAGCAGAAAATTACAGCTAAACACAAACACCACAAAAGTGTTAAAATCGCTCTGGTCCTTAACGTACAACATGGCCAAAACAGGCCGATCCTTAAGGGGTTAATGTTCTGACAACAGAGACATTGCTGTATTATCACCATGTCAAAAATAAAAACTGTAGCCTCACATAACCAATTCACCATCCTTATAATGTCTGGAAGAGGAGCACCCAAATGAAAAGCCATGGAGGCCCAGCACTACAAACTGAATGCAGTACAAAAGAAGAAGCAACACTTGCAGATGAGAGCAACCAATACACCCAGCATGCTAAAGTATCTGTAGATACAGGAGCACATAAGAGATTAGATGTTGACCCAAAAAAGAAGTCCAAAAGGTGGAAGTAACCACCAAAAACTGAGACAAGCCACCAAATAAAGTTAAGGCTCATTGGAGAATAAAAGATAAAAAAACAAAGAAGATTCCATCAGAAATCTGGAAGCTTCTGAATTGACAAATTTGTCCTAATTCAAATTCAGTGAATACACGCATGGTATGGTGACTGAGTAAATGAGGGAGGTTTTAACCCCTTAAGGACCAAACTTCTGGAATAAAAGGGAATTATGACATGTCACACGTGTCATGTGTCCTTAAGAGGTTAAACATACTTTGTACTAATGTTTGAGTCATTTTTATTAGCCTTTACCACTGGTAACTAAACTGATGTGATCCAATGAAAAGCTTCTCAGGAGCTGTTAAGATGCTGGAACACATTATAATCTGGATTACCTTATTTGCTTGATTATGAGACAACCCCTCCTACCCCCACATTTGGATCTTGTTAAAAAAAAAAAAGAAAAGACCATATGAAAAAAAGTAAATTGCACACTAACATATACAGAAACAATGACACACATGCAGATACAAAGTCAATTTCCCATATGCCAGGTCCCCAAGCAGTATAGAAAGGATGGTTCACCAGCTGTAAATCACCATCATGCTAAGCCACACATTGTACCCTGCAGTACAGCCTGACAGTGTATTAAATTATCCTGAGTGGCACTCACCGGTCGGTGTGTCGGTTCCCCTGTAACTGGATTACATTGTTTGGACACATTACTGCAAAGCAAGAAGGGAAGTACTATAGACTGGCCATACTTGTTTTACTCATTGCTAAGCAACCTCTCTTAGCAACCGAGCAAGCGCTAGAGCCCCGTAAGCGCACCCGCAGACTGTGATTGGTTCCAGGTAAGTGCAATGAATCACCTTAAAACCGCACCTACTGACATCATCCTTTCTTGTCACATTCCAATAGTGGCACAGGACTTATCTCAGGTCTTATTAAGACACAACCCTGTTTATAATACAAGACGAAGTTTTTTAGAAGTTTTTTTTTTCTAAAAAAGTTGTATAGTTGTATAATCAACCAAATATGGTGTAATCAAGGCTATAGTGTAGGAACTTTAATTCTTCACCTTCCAACTCCTTTGTCAGTCATTCATAGTATACGTGAACTAAGTAAGATATTCCTGGACTGTTGGAGTTAGGTGATAAGTGCCTCAAGGAAGCATACTAGGTGATGAGTCCTGTGGGGTCTTGTACCTTTATGCCCTTCTGCATCAGTCACAGGGTAAAACATTTTTTTTTATCTACTAAGGGGCTATTTTATTTATCTACTAAGGGTATACTCCTGTGCCCATCATTCATAGCATTTATTCACTAAGTAAAATATTTCTGGACTTGTTGGAGTTAGGTGGTAAGTGCTTCAAGGCAGTGCACTTGATGTTCAGTCATGTGGGGTCTTGTTCTTTTATGTCCCTCCTCATCAAGGGTAACACAGTCTCTTCATCTAATATGGGGCTATTTAGACCACCTTTGCAATGTTACTATTTTGAAATTGATGTTAGTTGATCTTAATTTCTAACCTTATGTAATCTAAATTGACTTTGACATGTTTTCTGTTTGCACAAATGCACTCAGAAAGGTTATTTATTCCAACTGAATATAAACAGAATGTGAAATGGTTTTCAACCTAAAGATTTTTTTTTTGTTTTCAAATGTATCATTAAGCAGATCCTCAAGACTTCATCACTGAAGTAAGTTGTTTATCTTGCAAATAATTTTACAATAGAATGTTAAAGGTTTTAGAGGCTAATTGTTATATTTAGATACAGCTGGCTTTAAAGTATATCACACATACTTGTTCCATCTCAAGTTGGGTGATCCTAGGAGCTCCTAGAAGCTTTAGAAAAGTATTACTTTCAAACTCTGGAGATTCCTTGTAGGACTTTACCAAAGGTGTTTTGGTGCCTCTAGACCTATGCCTTGATAATACTTTAGGTATCTGCTGAGAGCTGCTAAGCACAACATACATTGTTCTCTATTACACACACCAACTGATGCATTGTTGGTGCATCTAGCATGTTATAATTAAGGATTATGCCTTCTACTTGGCTGCTGTGTAGTCTCATTCTTTGATAGAGATGTTTGCTTTATCACACAGACATTTACATGGCTTACTGAATTCAGTCATTTCACTAATTGGTTGGTTACACTATGCCAGGAATAGCAACCTTTGGCACTCCAGATGTTTTGGACTACACCTCCCATGATGCTTTGCCAGCATTATCAGTGTAAGAATATTATGAGGGATGTAGTTCACAACTTTTTTTGCTGAGGAAGCCGTCACACGGCGAAACGCGTCAACGTCATACAAGAGGGAGGAGCTTGCACTAGACGGAGTCCGGAGCGGTTCTTTTGTAGACTGAATTTCCAGCGCCACTGACTACAGCGGTACATCTACAGTCCAGCCGAGCCAGAGGAGAGATAGCAGCTCACCCGCTACTTTGAACTATACAAGCTGTTTTAGTAAATAAAGGCGGAACCCGGCTTAACTCACCATATCCAGTAAGGGGCTAATAACCCTCTGTTTTTTATATCATTATTTTTTCTGTATCAATGTGTTGGTTTTAACTCTGCATGTAGCAGACAATAAATTATTGTTATACTTTTCTAGTATTCTGGCTTTTTAAGCTAATTAATGTAATAGGGAAATCTAATTGTCTGTCTACAAAAAAGACTTATTAAGCAAACATCAATTGATTAATTGCTGTTAGTTTAAAACCATCTGCACTATCATTGCATTTCTTATTTTTTTTCTCTTACATATTACAACTATTTCTTGGAAGAATCATCCAATATCCAAGGAGTTTGTATACAATTTTTAATTATTGTTCTAAAGTTGTGTTTAACTTTGCTCCACTCACTATTACACATTATTTTTCATTGGTGAACTTGGGGATTACACCAGAGTGTGAAGCAATTTTCTACACTTAATTCTATGAGGCTTGTTTAGCACCCAGATTTAATTTCCTCCATTTATATATCTTAAATTAATTACATAAAAAATATGTATTCATATGTATATATGTCGCACTGCTCCGGAGGGCTAGGGCTCTCTCCGCTCTTTTGGAAAAGGTTGCCTTATACGATGTGTGAAGACTGTTCCACCCACAAGAATATGACTTTACTCTTTTCTCTTATAGACAGGTTTTATGCAAGGATTGACATGACATATTAAGTTAGTAAGCTGTGTTAAGAAAATCTTTCTAAAGACAGTATTCTGGTCAGATCATAATGCAGTCATATGGAAATAGAGGATACCCAGACGGGGGATTCACGGCAATGGAGACTAAACGAGGCACTCCTGAGCAACACAAAAAATAGAGAATATATTAATCAAATTACAGATTTTTTTTTCTGGAAAAGAAGGAAACGACTCCGGCATTAGATGGATTGCATATAAAACTGTGATAAGGGGGCACTTGGTTAAACTGGGGATTCACGAAAATAAATTAAGAGGGAGAACCATTGCTGATATGTATTTTACAATATACAAACTGGAACAAACTAATAACTGAATTATTCCCTAATCACAACCATGGGCAATATCTGGGAAATATGAGATATTCATTAATAATATCTGGGAATATGAGAAAATAATAATATCTGGAAATATGAGAAATTAATTAATAATATAATGCTCCCAACTTGCGCCGTTACAGTCCATAATGAATGCGGCGGCGAGGCTCATCTTCCTGTCCGCCCGCACCTCCCATGCCTCACCCTCCTTTCAGTCCCTACATTGGCTTCCTATAAAATATAGAGCTCAATTTAAAATTCTGGTTCTTGCTTTCAAATCTCTACATAATGCTGCTCCCACCTATCTATCCTCCCTTATACACAAGTATTACCCGTCTAGGCCCTTACTATCTGCTGAAGACTTAAGTCTATCTTCTGTCCATACTCCCAACTCTGATGCTCGCCTTCAAGATTTCTCGAGGGCTGCACCGTTCCTGTGGAACTCGCTTCCCTCCTCCGTTAGATGCTCACCCAGTCTCCACTCCTTCAAAAAATCGTTAAAAACCCACTTCTTCATAAAAGCGTATCAATTAAACTGTTAATAGCTCCCAACTGATTCCTCTTCTGCAACTGTCACTAGTCTAATACTATCCTTACCTTTTTGTGTCATTTTACCCCACTCCCTCTAGCATGTAAGCTCATTGAGCAGGGCCCTTAACCCCTCTGTTCCTGTGTGTCCAACTTGTCTGATAACAACTACATGTCTGTTCGTCCACCCACTGTAAAGCGCTGTGGAATTTAACGGCGCTCTATAAATATAATAATAATAATAATGATATATGAACCAGAGAAGGTGCTGAAAGAATTAGGTCTACCTGGAATAAGAAATAACAAACATAATATGACTAGAATCTCCAATAATTTAGAAAGATTGAAACAATATTGGTATATAAAAAGCAACAGAGTGGGCAAAATGCTTACTAACACATTTTGAAAAAAATAACTGGCTGTGAACCGGATAATTGAAACAATTCATAGAGATAAGATTTATAGAGCTCCTAAAGATATCGGTCAAAGGTTTAACAGATATTATAAATCACTATATAAAACAAATATGACTGTCTGAGAGTTTAGATCAATTATTGGACAATGTACAAATAATCATCTTAGAGCAGAAAGAAATGCTAGATAAATCCATTCATATATTGCTATAGAAGCACCAAAAAAAAAAGAAAGCCCCAGGTCCGAGTGGCTTTGGAGCCTATTTTTTATAAAATTGTTAAAAAAAAAAAAAAAAAGAATAGCCCCTGATTTGACACAAGCTTTTAATGATTTTATCAATCTGACTAAATGCCCTAGCGGAATTTCTTGCTAATAATATCCTCCCTATCTTCAAGCAGGATAATGTTTAGGCCAATATCCCTCATCAATACTGATGCTTTTTTCGCGTCCATGATGGCAGGCAGACTTAAGCAGGTCATTGCACGAATTGTCTCCAAGGACGAAATAGGGTTTGTCCCTTGTCGAAACTTTATAAACAACATTAGAAGATTAATTGATATTCTAGATTGAGCTAAAAAAAAGAACAAAAATAACTAGTCACTATTGCATTAGACGCAGATAAAGCTTTCAACCGGGTTGACTGGGGGTTTATGATACTGAGTTTGGAAAGGTTTGGCTTTGGAGACCGATTCTTGTAGAACTATAGGGGAAAACATTTGTGCTGACTGGTTCAATTTGAAGAATGGGACTAGGCAGTAATGCCCACTTTCTCCATTACTGTACTTAATAACTATAGAAATCCTGGCAATTTGAATAAGAGCAGATAAAAATATCCATGGATATTCTGTTACCCAGAGAGAATATAAGGTCAGCATGTATGCTGATGACATTCTTTTGAATCTCACAAAGTTTGAAAAATCTCGGCCCACCCTGATGGACGTGATCACAGAGTATTCAGAAATATCCAATTATAAATTCAATTCTGATAAAACAATAATTATGGCCCTTGTAACAGCACCCCGGGCATAAAAGGGGTTAAACACATTTTAGAGGATATTCCTCTTCCAGATACACAGGCAGCTACCAAAGACACCAATCTGCCGAACAGGAAACCATTTAAATGCCGTAAACAGCCGTACCGGAACCATACGAATACTGTAAACAGTCGAATAGGAAAAACCATATGAATAGGTTTACACTCCTAGCAGTCTGTCACGTATTCATCCGCTTATAAACATGTGGTTAATGGCATTTACTGTCCACACAGGAAAAGTTGTGACGAGCAGTAACCAAATTCACAGAAGGGTTAATGCAATTATGCAAATGGAAACCTGGTAACTGCCTTTGGGGTCAAAGGCCGGTTACAGCCTATCAGATCTAGAGGAGGGGTATTTAGGCCCAGTTCTCATCCTGCTCAGTTCCCTGTCGTGGTTTCCCTTGTGGTTGTCCGAGAGCGCGTTCCTTTTTAAGTTTCTTCTGGTTTTTGACTTTTGATTTTGACTTCCCTGCATTCTGTATCCCTGACTTCTGGCTTCCTCTTATCGTTGTGTCTCTTTCTGTATCTCCTGACCTCAGCAAATATCCTGACTATTCTTTGGTACATTAAGTCCGACCATTCTAAGGCCCGGTAATACGTTACCTATTAGTCATCTGTGTAACACAATTCTACATGCTGGATCAACTAGTAATCCTGACACAGTCAAACTGGAACAGCATACAATAAATCCCCCCAAGAACGAGACAAGGCTCCATTTTGAGGGTCAAGCAGGAACAGACAGAGCTGTGGGTTTATTGTTCTTTTATACACATTATTACACATTAGTACTGTGGTGGAAACCGCCTCGCCACGGGACATTGGAGGGGCCTGGCTGCCTGCCTCCTACCTGCTGACTATGGCCCCTGGAAAATTGGTACGTTTGAACTATATTTGGGCATGTTTTAGTTTATATTGCTGCTGCTGGCCCTTTTAGAATCATCCGTGGACATATTGGGACGTTTGGGAATAATGTCCCTTTAAGACTTTGTATCATATCACAGTAATACTGTCTTAAATATTATGTAGGTATTTATGTGTTCGGTTAAACTGGGGATATGTAGAAATGTGTGTTTTATGTGTTAAATGTATCAGTATGTAATTTTATGTCTTTTACTGTCTTTTTGTCTGCCATGTGGGTAATGGAGTTTTGCCTCAGTCCTTGGAGATAATTAGATTCCTTCCCCAATTATCTCCAGGCCAGAGGGGAGGGATTGTGAGGCATTGTGGGAGGTAACCGGTCTGAGCTGGAAAGTCATGCTGACAGGGGTTTTAAAAGATACTATTACTAACTTTTGAACCCCTGGTCTGATTCATGCCATTTTTTAATATGTTGTTCCCCTGAATGGATTGATTGTGGATATGTATTTTTATGTGAATGTGATGTATGGTTTTGAAGTTATAAATATTGGGTACAAAGTATATTTTAAACTGTATGAATAATGGGATTATGTGTCACACTAAGGGGAGGGGATGTGTGGGTTGCACCCGTGATGCTATTGGTTATTTTAGGCCTCCCCCTGGGTGTGGCCTGTATGTGTACAGTTGTAATAAAAGCCAGGCTGGATGTGCCAGTCCAGTGTTCCTGTTTTACCCTCAAAGTGAAGTGTCGTCTCATTATTGGGGGAAGGATTTATTGCATGCTGTTCCAGTTTGACTGCTAGGAGTGTAAACCTATTTGCATGGTTTTTCCTATTTGGCTGTATACAGCATTCATATGCTTGAGCATATTCATATGCTTCTCAGATTCGGTGATTGTGGTGTCTGCCAGAGTGCTTGGAGTCCTCAGGAAACGCTAGGAGCATCCTTTAACGGAGGTACTCAGTCGGGGTGCCAGGCGATCCGTTACAAGTACCACCCATAGGGTTTTTTTAAAACAGCCAATAAACATGTACAATACACTCAGACACTCCCACACAAAATCCTCCCCTCTGCCTATGATACAATTACCTTACACAATGGGTTAATGTAATTATCACAGACAGAGAAATACAGTTTTTCCACATTATTCATAACTTTAAAAGTATACATCACATTCACATCACATTTGCATATTCAAAATCAGCATACTCCAAATACAAACATATGTCAAAATCATACAAATTGGTCCAGTGGTTCAAAAGATAGATCGAAGTCCTTTGTGACCAAATGTCAGGATCGGGACAGGGATCCAACACGCAGAGTACAAAGAGTGGAAAGGTACGTATACCGGGCCTTAGAATGGCCGGACTAACGTACCGAGAGTAAAGAATAGTCAGAGACAAGCCGAGGTCGAGGGAACGAGAAGACAGATAAGCGAGAGACAAGCCGGGTCAAGGGATAACAGAGAAGCAGGGTAGTACAACGAGCCGAGTCAAAACCAATAGAGCAAACTAGAATACCAGAGCACTGAGTGACTAGACAAGCTAGAACCACGACAGGGCAATGAGCTGAAGTAAGGAGTAAGCTTAAATACCCTGGCTCTGGATGGAAATCACGCCTCTGACAAGTACCGATTGGATATCGGACACTTGAGTGACAGATTGCTCGTGATAGCGTCATGACGTCATGTATTGAGCGTCCTGCTAGAAAAGGACGTGGATTCCTCGCGGCCGGTGTTTAAGTGACTGGATGAACCGCGAGGAACGGGGCAAACAGCTCGCCTGGACGGATAAACCACCAAGTCTCTACCTCCCTTAGAGGTAGAGGCCTCAGGTACCCTGACAGTACCCCCCCTCTCAGATACGCCCACCGGGCGGAATGAACCGGGGCGAGATGGGAAGCGGAGGTGAAATGCTCTGCGAAGGCGAGAAGCATGGACGTCCTCCTGAGGTACCCAACTCCTCTCCTCAGGACCATATCCCCTCCAGTTGACCAGATATTGCAATTTTCCCCTTGAAATTCTGGAGTCAATGATGGAGCTGACCTCGTACTCCTCCCGACCCTCCACCTGAACAGGACGAGGCGAGGAGACCTTAGAGGAGAATTTGTTGCAAATGAGGGGTTTCAACAAGGAGACATGAAAAGAGTTAGGAATGCGTAAGGCAGGTGGCAGAGCAAGGCGATACGCAACCGGATTGATACGAGTGAGAACCCTGTAAGGACCTATGTAGCGAGGAGCAAATTTCATAGATGGAACTTTTAGGCGAATATTCTTGGTACTCAACCATACCCTATCCCCAGGAACAAAAACAGGAGCCGCTCTTCTATGTTTGTCAGCGTGTTTCTTGAACAGCGAGGAACTATGTAATAGAATTTGCCGAGTCTGATCCCATAATTTCTTCAGGTTGGCGACATGATCATCAACCGACGGTATCCCCTGAGAAGAGGAAACCGAAGGAAAAATCGAAGGATGAAAGCCATAGTTCATGAAGAAAGGGCTAGAGCGAGTTGAATCGCAAACAAGGTTATTGTGTGCGAACTCCGCCCAAGGAATCAGACCGACCCAATCGTCCTGGTGTTCGGAAACAAAGCAACGCAGATACTGTTCGATCTTTTGATTAGTACGTTCAGCAGCTCCGTTAGACTGGGGGTGATAGGCAGAGGAGAAGTTCAATTTGATGCCCATTTGAGAACAAAAGGATCTCCAGAAACGTGAGACAAATTGAGAACCTCTATCAGAAACAATCTCTGAAGGAATCCCATGTAGGCGAAAAACCTCTCTCGCAAAAATCTCCGCCAATTCAGGAGAAGTCGGAAGTTTAGGTAATGGCACGAAATGGGCCATCTTAGTAAATCTATCCACCACCGTGAGAATAACAGTCTGTCTCTTGGAAGCAGGCAAATCAACGATAAAGTCTATGGACAAACAGGACCAAGGTTTCTCAGGAATGTCCAAGGGGTGTAAGAGGCCACATGGAGATGCATGAGGTAGTTTAGTCTTGGCACAAGTCTCACAAGCTGCGACGAACTCCTCAATATCTTTTCGAAGTGAAGACCACCAGAAATCCTTGGATATCAGAGAGTATGTCTTGCGAATACCAGGATGACCAGCTATTTTACTTTCATGAAAACATTGTAAGAGCTCCAGTTGAAGTTCAGGAGGAACAAAGTTTCTTCCCTCAGGAGTGTTTCCGGGAGCTAGATGTTGTGACTTCAAGATCTGGTCAAGTAGCGGAGAATGAATTTTGAGACTGGTATTAGCAATAATATTGCATTTGGGTACAATGGAGGACAAAAGTGGTTCAACTGAAGCAGAGGGTTCATATTGGCGAGATAGCGCATCGGCTTTAGAATTCTTTGACCCAGGTCTGTAAGTCAGAACGTAATTGAAATGGGTAAGAAACAACGACCAACGAGCCTGCCTGGAGGACAGACGCTTGGCCTCTCCGATATAGGACAAGTTTTTGTGGTCTGTCAGAATGGTAACAGGATGTAATGTACCTTCCAATAAATGTCTCCATTCTTTCAAAGCCTTGATAACCGCTAGTAATTCTCTGTCACCAATGTCATACCTGCTTTCAGTACCGGTCAATTTTTTAGAGAAAAATCCACATGGATGTAATGGTTTATCAACACCCAACCTTTGAGATAGAACAGCACCTAAACCAGTCTCTGATGCGTCTACCTCAAGCAAAAAAGGCAGAGAAGTGTCAGGGTGAACTAAAATTGGAGCGGAAGCGAAAAGCTCCTTGAGAGTCTTGAACGCAAGGAGAGCTTCAGTAGTCCAATTCTTAGTATCAGCCCCCTGTTTGGTCATGTTAGTGATAGGTGCAATAATGGAAGAATAGCCCTTAATAAAGCGCCTATAATAATTGGAAAAACCAATAAATCTCTGTATGGCTTTAAGACCTGTGGGTAAAGGCCACTCTAGAATGGATTGGAGCTTATCCGGATCCATCTTAAATCCCTCCCCAGAGATCACATAGCCGAGAAAGGTTACCTGGGTTTGATCAAAGCTACATTTCTCCAACTTGCAGTACAAGCCATGCTGGAGAAGTTTGTGCAAAACCCTCCTGACTTGCTTGTGATGAATCTCAATCTCACTAGAATGAATGAGTATATCATCTAGGTATACAATGACGCACTCTTGCTGAAATTCCCTAAGAACCTCATTTATCAGATCCTGGAACACAGCTGGCGCATTGCATAACCCAAAAGGCATAACAGTATATTCATAGTGACCATATCGAGTATTGAATGCCGTCATCCACTCATGTCCCTGCTGGATTCTCACCAAGTTATATGCCCCTCTGAGGTCTAACTTGGTGAAAATTGTAGAGCCCTTCAAACGATCGAAGAGTTCGGTGATCAAGGGAATCGGGTAGGCATTTTTAATGGTTATCTTATTCAAGCCTCGATAATCAATACAAGGTCTCAAAGAACCATCTTTCTTTTTAACAAAAAAAAATCCAGCCCCGGCAGGGGAGGAGGACCTCCTGATGAATCCCTTGTCTAAATTCTCGTGAATATATTCCTCTAGGACTGAGTTCTCCTTTATAGATAATGGGTATACATGACCTCTGGGAGGCATGGTACCAGGGAGTAGGTTAATTTTGCAATCAAAGGACCTGTGTGGGGGTAAGGTATCGGCTTTCTTTTTGTCAAATACTGCCTTTAAATCTAGATACTGAGGCGGAATTTGTGTCTCTGTAGGATTGTCAGAGGTATTCGATGTATTAGTTAATCCAAGAGGTAAGACCTTCCGCAAGCATTTTTCTTGACAATTCTCTCCCCACGAAACTATCTCCCCTGATTCCCAATTAATAATAGGGTTGTGTCTCCTCAGCCAGGAGTACCCCAGGACTATGGGAATAGACGGAGAAGAAATGAGCATTAAGGATATATCCTCTTTATGCAGGATGCCAACAGTCAAGTTAATCGGTATGGTCTCATGGAAAATAACAGGCTCAAGTAACGGTCTACCATCGATGGCCTCGACAGCCAGAGGTGTCTCTTTTAACTGGGATGGAATAGCATGCTTGGCAGCAAAACCCTGATCTATAAAGCTCTCAGCAGCTCCAGAATCGATTAGTGCCATAGTCTTAACTACTCCCTTCTCCCATTTTAAAGAAACGGGTAACACAAGCCTGAGCTCCTTGTAGTTGTGAATAGAGGACAAAGTAGAAACACCCAAGGCCTGTCCTCTAGAGGAACTTAGGTGCGAGCGTTTCCCGAACGATTGGGACAATTTAGGCGTAAATGACCCCTGACTCCACAATACATACATAAACCCTCCCTTCTCCTGTACTGTCTCTCCCTTTCAGTGAGATGAGTACTGCCTATCTGCATAGGTTCAGGAATACGTAAGTCTTCGAACTCAGAGATTTGAAAGGTAGGCGCTAGTTTAAAGGAGGGTCTACGGGTCCTATCTCGAGTGTTCTGCCTCTCTCTTAAGCGTTCATCAATACGAGATATAAAAGAAATTAAATCCTCCAAATTTTCAGGGAGTTCTCTAGTAGCGACCTCGTCAAGAATTACATCTGATAACCCATTCAGAAACACATCTATATAAGCCTGTTCGTTCCACTTAACTTCTGCCGCCAAGGATCTGAACTCTAGTGCATAATCCACAAGTGTTCGATTGTCCTGTTTAAGGCGCAACATTAATCTAGCTGCATTGACCTTTCTGCCAGGAGGGTCAAAAGTTCTTCTAAACGCATCTACAAAGGCATTATAATTATAGACTAGTGGATTATCATTCTCCCATAAAGGATTGGCCCATCTCAAAGCTTTTTCAATGAGTAGAGTAATAATAAATCCAACCTTTGCTCTATCTGTAGGATAAGAGCGGGGTTGTAATTCGAAATGGATGCTAATCTGGTTTAGAAAGCCACGACACTTCTCCGGTGACCCGCCATAACGTACTGGTGGGGTAATACGGGAAGAAGCACCTACAGTGGCTACCTCTAGACCTGAGACTGCAGGAGAGATAGAAGGAGTACGTGTCTCCTCAGGTGGATTACTAGCACGAGACAAAAGTGCCTGTAGTGCCAAAGCCATCTGATCCATCCTATGTTCCATGACGTCAAACCTGGGATCCGAAGAACCAAGCTGACTGTTTGTACCTGCAGGATCCATTGGCCCTGTCGTAATGTCAGGATCGGGACAGGGATCCAACACGCAGAGTACAAAGAGTGGAAAGGTACGTATACCGGGCCTTAGAATGGCCGGACTAACGTACCGAGAGTAAAGAATAGTCAGAGACAAGCCGAGGTCGAGGGAACGAGAAGACAGATAAGCGAGAGACAAGCCGGGTCAAGGGATAACAGAGAAGCAGGGTAGTACAACGAGCCGAGTCAAAACCAATAGAGCAAACTAGAATACCAGAGCACTGAGTGACTAGACAAGCTAGAACCACGACAGGGCAATGAGCTGAAGTAAGGAGTAAGCTTAAATACCCTGGCTCTGGATGGAAATCACGCCTCTGACAAGTACCGATTGGATATCGGACACTTGAGTGACAGATTGCTCGTGATAGCGTCATGACGTCATGTATTGAGCGTCCTGCTAGAAAAGGACGTGGATTCCTCGCGGCCGGTGTTTAAGTGACTGGATGAACCGCGAGGAACGGGGCAAACAGCTCGCCTGGACGGATAAACCACCAAGTCTCTACCTCCCTTAGAGGTAGAGGCCTCAGGTACCCTGACACCAAATGAAGCATGGCTTTTCTGCCCAAAACCAGTTCCACAGAGTCTTCTATCCTGGAGATAATTGGGAAGTAATCCAATTATCTCCAAGGACAGAGGCCAAACTCCATTGAACACATGGTAGCAAAAGACATTAAAATACATAAAAATATATAACTGTGCAGCTATTGCATAAAACAGGTACATTCAACATATCTCCAGATAGCTTAGATCTGAGCGCACATTATTACTGAATGGCGCTCAGATCACATACATACATACAGTTCAATTGCCATGGAGCCAAAATCTTTCACATAGTCTTTCGTTATACGAATGGGCTCCATGGCATAGCTATCTGGGGTATCACTGTTCAAATAGGGCAAGTACTGAATGACCCGGTTCTCGTGTCTTTGCAGGGGAAAATCAAGCGTTTAAACATGGGGCCATAGTCTAAAGGCAGCAGGCGGGCAACCAGGCTCCTCTAATGCACAGTGGCGAGATTGGTCTCGTCACAGCCCTTAATTTAGAAGACTCAAAAAAAACAAAAACGGCTCAATGTTTTGATTGTCTGTGGACATATAGAGAGTGTACCTATTTGGGGATTAGGATCTCTACGCATGTTAGGGATATCTTGGAATTAAATTGCATGGCCTCATTAAAGGAGATGAACTATGCTTTAAGATGGAAGAACAATAATTTATCCTGGGTTGGAAGGATAAATGCTGTTAAGGCATATATTATCCCCAAATGGTGGTACCTGTTTCAACATCTTCCCTTACAAATACCCAAATGCTGGTTAAGCTTAGCTCAAAAAGAGTATTTCCCTATTTGTTTAGCAGTGCAAAGGGCCTCGTATCAGCCCTAATAGATTGGCATTGAAAGAGAAAGATAGTGGATTAGGATTGCCAATCTTGCAAAACTATTATTTAGCTAATATGATTGGCCATATTTATTTCCACTAAAGAAAACGATGGGTGGGCAGGATAAAATAATTTATACTATTGGTATAATGGAAAAACATTCAAGACCATACATTAGGTAAGTGGACTAGATCTGACATTATTAAAGTGGCTGTCCTTTATACCAATGGGAAAATGAAAACTTTTATGAGCTAACCTTAGAATAGATTCTACATCCATAGGAAATGTTACCTTTTTAAGATGTTAGGGCTTCTTACAGTAGACCATGCTAAAGGGAGATGAACAAAAGCAGGGTCTTTTGAAAAATATATTTTGCAAACAAACAGTCCCTAAGGTAATGTCAAAAGCCCATTTATTAATATCCCTTAGAAAATGAGGGGACATTCATAAGAATATTGAGACATGGGCTAAGCTACTCCACACATATATAAGGAGAGAAGATTGGATAGAGGCTATAAGAAAATACAATAGAGATATCCACTATGTAAACATACTTAAAAACCAATGCAAAGTGATTAATTTCTGGTATCTGGACCTAGTCAAAGTAACCATGTTTTCCCCTAATCTTAACTGAAAATGTTGTAGATGCAATAAAGAGGGTGGGGATTACATTTGACAAACTTTAGACCTTGGGGAGATTTAAGATAGAACAAAAATTGGAAATAGTGATTTTGCATTTAAATTGGCCAGACCTAACCCTAAAAAATGCATTAATGACAACCCATTAATTTTGTTGCAACAAAACTCCTTCTAGCGCGACACTGGAAATCAAAAGACTCAATAAGCTGGTTAAGCCTTAAGAGTCAAATCTTATTCCAGCTTTCGGGAGTTACAGACTACGGAACTTGGGGAGCATTCTACACAAACCAGTTTTTCTCTATATTATGTGGTTTTTGTACTAAACTCCATGAACGGAGACCGTCTCTTGCCACCATTTCCATGGAACTATTTTGGGCTTATTCCTCGTGGCACACTGGTCAGTATTCCCTGCGATGGCGATCCAAAACTACTAAACGGATCTGCGTGACTTTTGGATATATTGTTTGCCCAGATGCAGGCTATCCATGGATGTGGGTTTTCCTGTATATTGGGGGTACTTTTGGGGTGTTGCAAAATGTGCATTTTTCTGTACTTGAGTTTAGTATATTTACTGACTCAATTATCTCTCAGGCACAGAGGAGGAGTTTATGGACTGTATAAATTTGATGCCTGTACTTCCATTTAAATCAGTCTTCAACCAGCATTAAGCCATAGCTCGTGTTTGGGAGGTTATTCTGCACCAGTGATAATTTGCCTGTGGGAATTAGTTGATGTTTCTATAGGAAAAGGGTATCCGTGGCGGTGATACCTTGACAGACCGCCACAACACTAAAGTAAAAATCTACTACATTATAAACAGAAAAAAATACTTATTTTCCATTACATCATTACAAAATTGTACCTGTTATTAACAGTGTGACAATAAGAATGTTTAAAATGTAATCTTCATAGATAAAGATAAACTACATACAGGCATATCAAATGGGAAATATAATCTAAATATATTCCAGACATCCTAATATGATGTAAAAAATCTAAATAATAATTCTAAAATATACTCTAGAGCATTAAACATATGCAAAAGGTGTATAGCCAAGTCTCAGCAATAAATAAACAACTTCTAGTCCAGGAAGTGACTCCATCAATCAGGAGTATCTATGCGTAGTGTGAACTTTAAGTAAATAAATTATTTAGCCCCAAGTGACAATTTTATTCATTAGATATTATGAGTAAATGGCTCAGAAAGCTGGTACAATAATTGCTAAGGGTGCAAAAGTAAAAATAATGTGCAAGTGCTACTCAATTATTAATAGTTAAAAAAGTCCATATCCACACAAAGTGATCTCAAATCCCACATTTACCTTATAATATAACTAACTGAATGACAAATGACAATCGAGAGTAATTACAATTGATATAATATGTTGTAATAAAATGTATAAAAACATGAACGCATACAATTCATAGACAATGGATAAAAACCGTGTGCACTTCAATGGTCCTCGGTAGTGATATCCCAAACGGTTCGCCGGCTAACATAGCTTGTTCGCATTCGCCACGGATGGCGAACATATGCGATGTTTGGTTTGCCCCCTATTCGTCATCATTGAGTAAACTTTGACCCTGTACCTCACAGTCAGCAGACACATTCCAGCCAATCAGCAGCAGACCCTCCCTCCCAGACCCTCCCACCTCCTAGACAGCATACAATTTAGATTAATTCTGAAGCTGCATTCTTTTTTTTTTTTTTTTTAGACAGAAGTGTGTTATATTTGAGCATGCTAGGCTGAACGTGCATATATCATGGCTAGTTGCACTGAGGGTATGAGTATATAGCAGTACATTGTTGTGAAAGATGGCTGTCATGTTTAGGGTGTAGCACTTTATCAACTGTGTATTTATATTAGCAGCTCCACCACTAGTTATAAATCAAGTGTGAGTCGCCACATGAGATGAGACTAGTGAATAACATAATACATGAACGGTTAAGGTAAAGGCATGTAAGGAACTACGACAATAAACTCTTTAGGAGGTGAAATAATGACATGTTTAAACGCTTGCTACTTTACGATTAGTTAATGTGCAGAGTGCAGTTCATGTGATCAAAGGCATGGTGTGGAGGATCGGCTATAGTGGGACATGCTTGGCAGGCTGCTGTTTACTGCTTGTGCTCATCCGATCCCTTCTGGGTGCCAGGTGCAGACCCTGGGAGTCCCCGATACCTGGAACAACAAAGGCAAGTCTCTGGCTGAGTGCCGGGTTCGCGGCTTGAGGTCGTGGAAGCTTGTTTTGTCGGGTGGTCGGATCTGTCCCGGTGGTGCTTCACGTACGGTGCGGGATTGTGGTGGCTTAAGGTGGAGTCGAGTGCTTGACGTGGGGCAGGCTCTGCGTTTCTGTTTGTGCCTCCGGTCCCATCTTCGACGCCTTTTGCGTTGGTGGATTTTAATGGGGACTGCTTCGCTTAGCTGTGGTGGAGCTTGTTGGGGCTGTGGTGGAGCTTGTTGGGGCTTCCTGCTTGTTATTTGCTTCCAACATTGATTAAAGAGTCTGTCCAGCTTAGACTCAATATCCTGCCATGCTTTGCTGGTACCAGGAGGACACGCGGCTGCCGCCATATTGGGAGAGTCGCAGATGAGTATGTCAGCCTGGGCGGCTGTGCTCTGTGCGTCCATTAGCTCCAGACAGCCTCTTAGGGATGGACCGGGATAACCCCCACCGGTCCGAGGGGGGGGGTAACGGAGCTCCTGCCGGGAAGTAGATGCTCCTGGGCATCCCAGGATCAGGAGATCGGCCGCCTCTCCCGCCCGGTGAGCACCAGGCCACACTTGCCACGCGGAGGTAAGAAAGACTCTGTCGAGTTGCTGACCGCTATTAAGCATGTCGGGTCAGTCAGGTAGGAGCAACATTGCTGGGTCATCCCTTTCTGGGGTGAAATTCGCTTGTTGATAGCTGCTTAAAGTGAGATATTGAGGGAGCTCACACGAAGTGCGTCTTTCCTCCATGACAGCTAGGCCCTGCCCCCCGGAAGCTGCATTCTTAGTAAGAGGAGGGACAGTGTATCTGCTGCTGATTTAATAGGGAAATCGATAGCTAGTGTCACGTTCACATAGAGTTTGATGGAGCTCAACTGCAGATTTCAGATTAATTAGATCTGAATGTGATAAATTGAGGAAATAAAGAGAAGACGGTTCACCAGAGAATTCACTGATACTGTGTCTTTAGTATCTTGATTGAAGAAACATAGGTACTGTATCTTTAAATACTTCAGGATTGCTGAAAGGATTCTTAGACAATCTTACACAATTGGATTGCAGCAATAAAATGAAGAAAGGTAATGCAGATTAACTTGCAGAGATTTGATTTAGCTCAATTGATAGAAAGCATCTCAGATGGAGACTGAGAGAGAGCTCAGTAGTCAGGGAAAAGTTCATATAACACAGTGAGGTAACTTAGCTTCCAGTGGATTGAAGTTGGTCCCAGAGTCCCCTCCGGGGAAGTTCCGTTGGAGAGAGGTCGAGAGGAGTCAAAGTTCTAGCCGTGGTCGAGGGAAGGAGAAAGAGGTTAGTCGAGTACGAGTCCAGTTCGGTACACAGGTAAATTGTAGAGAAGAGTTGCAGCCGGTTTAATTCTGTGGTACGCTGTTCATTAATCCAGCGTCTGTTGTCTGGCGCGGTCGCATTATGTATCGCACTGAGACCGCGTCAGAGAGGGGGAGTGGTTACAGTCCGTCAACCCGGAAGAGACAGGAATTACTGGTAACGGCCATGACAGTACCCCCCCTGTAAAGAGCACCCACCGGGTGCTATCCACGTGGTTTGGATGGATAACGTTTGTGGAATGCTGTAATCAGCCTATCAGCATGAATCATAGAGGAATCCTCCCATGAATCTTCATCAACTCCATAACCCTTCCATCTAATGAGGTACTGTAGAGAGCCACGATGGATCCTTGAATCAAGATTTTTTTGGACCTCGTATTCCTCAGTACCATGTACCAAGATAGGATCAGGAGAAGTGATTATATTCCTTTGAAAAGGGTCAGGATGATGGGGCTTGAGCAGGGATACATGGAAGACGGGGTGAAGTTTAAAAGTAGGTGGAAGCTTCAATTTCACAACGTTAGGGTTTATGATAGTCAATATTTGAAAAGGACCAAGAAACAGGGAACTCAATTTCTTCGAGGGACGGTTGGTGGAGATGTTTTTTGAGGAGAGCCAGACAAGATCGCCAACTTTATAAGTGGGGGAAGGTTGTCTCTTAGCATCAAAAAACTTCTTCTGGTTAGAGGATGCCACTTCAAGATTTTCATGTAACTGTCGAAATAAGGAGGACATATGAGAGATTTGACAGCGGGGTTAGATGAAGGAATTATTTGAGAAGGAAATGAGGAAGGATGAAAACCATAATTGGAGAAGAAGGGAGTCATTTTGCTACTTGTATGAACTGAGTTGTTATAAGCAAATTTGGCCATAGGTAACCACGTCATCCAATCATCCTGTAGGTGGGAACAATAGCAACGTAAATATTGTTCTAGGCATTGGTTAACTCTTTCAGTTTGCCCGTTGGTTATAGGATGATAAGCGAAAGATAGTTTACGTTGAATACGAAGAGAAGTACATAATGCATTCCAGAATTTGGAGGTAAACTGGGTTCCGCGGTCCGATATGATTTCATCTGGGAGTCCATGAAGTTTCACAATGTTATCGAGAAATGTTTTTGAAAGTTCTGATGATGAAGGTAATTTCTTCAAAGGAATGAAATGGGACATCTTTGTGAATCGGTCTACTACTACTAAAATGGTAGAATGGTGTTGAGAAGGGGGAAGTTCCACCAGGAAGTCCATAGAAATGGATTGCCAAGGTCTTTCTGGAACCGGTAGATTCATCAACTGACCAAAGGGTTGATGATGGTCAGATTTGGATCTTTGGCAGGTTGACCAGTTTTTCACGTAGGATTCGATGGTGAGGTCCTGGCGCGGCCACCAATAATATCTTTTGGATAATTTGAGGTTTTTTTTTATACCTGGATGACCTGCCAGAGGAGAGTCATGAATGAATTCAAGTATTTTATTTCTAAATGGGGGAGGAATGTAAATTCTATCATGAAAATAATAGAGACCGTCTTTCAGAGATAACTTAGTTGATTTAGGAAGTTCAAGGGCATCTGGATGAAGGCCTTTTATGTCATCTATAAGGGATGTGGCAATTCCGATGACTGCATGTGGAGGTTCTAATTCAGGTTCTTGATGAATTCTGGAGAGGGCATCCGCCTTTTTGTTCCTAGCCCCAGGTCTAAAAACGATTTGAAAATTAAACCGGGAGAAGAAGAGGTTCCATCTTACTTGCCTAGCAGATAGAGTTTTGTTGGAGTGAAGATATTCAAGGTTTTTATGGTCAGTATAAACTATTATAGGCGTTTGTGTTCCTTCTAGAAGATGTCGCCAAGTTTCTAAAGCTGATTTTATGCTTAATAATTCTTTTTCTCCTATAGGGTAATTCTTTTCAGCCGGAGACATGGAACGGGAAAAAAAAGCAACAGGATGAAGAGGATCTTGAGGAGTTTTGTGTTGGGAGAGGACAGCTCCGATAGCAGTTTCTGAAGCATCTGTTTCAAGGACATATAGACATGTGGGATCAGGGAGTTGAAGGATAGGAGCAGTTGTAAATCTTCTTTTTAATTCATCGAAAGCCTTTTGGGCCTTTTCATTCCAATTGAAAGCATATTTTTTGCTGTTAAGTGAATTAAGGGAATGTGTTACATCAGAGTAATTTTTAATAAATTTCCTGTAGAAGTTAGCAAAGCCCAGGAACCTTTGCAATTCTTTTATGTTAGAAGGAATGGGCCAGTTGAGGATACAACTGATTTTTCTGCTATCCATTCCAATCGAATGAGGAGTGATAACGTAACCTAAGAAGGTTATTTCATTGACGTTAAAGAGACATTTTTCTGGTTTAGCGTATAATTTATGAGTTCTAAGTCGGGATAACACCCATCTCACGTGTTTTTTGTGTTCCTCGGGTGTATTAGAATATATAAGAATGTCATCTAAGTAGATGATAACACAGACGTCCAGAAGATCCCTGAAGATGTCATTTATGAAATGTTGAAAGGTGGCAGGGGCATTGCAGAGGCCGAAAGGCATCACAAGATACTCGTAGAGCCCATATCTAGTTCTGAAGGCAGTTTTCCATTCATCGTTAGCTTTGATTCTAACGAGATTGTATGCCCCACGGAGGTCAAGCTTAGTATAGATAGTGGCTGTTTTTAACCTTTCAATCAGCTCGTTTATCAGGGGAAGAGGATAGCATTTTTTTACGGTTATCTTATTTAAAGCTCTGTAATCTATGATGGGACGGATGGTCTGGTCCTTATTCCTCACAAAAAACATACTGGAGGCAGCAGGTGAGCTGGAAGGTCTAATGAACCCCTTACGGAGGTTTTCTTCCAAGTATTCCTTGAGGATTTTTAATTCAGATTCAGAGAGAGGGTAGATGTGCCCAAAAGGTATGGGGGCACCAGGTATGAGGTCGATAGGGCAGTCGTAGGGACGATGAGGTGGGAGTGTTTCAGCTTCCTTTTTACTGAATACATCAGAGAACTCAGAATAGCAGGAAGGTATAGATGGTTCTTCAATAGTTTGGAGGAGTGGAATATGTTGTAAGCATGTTTCCTTACAGTACACGGAGTTAAAAGCGAGAGAAAAGGGAGACCAGGTAATTTGAGGGTTGTGGTCCCTTAGCCAATTGATTCCTAGGATGACCGGATAAAGGGGAGAAGAGATAACATTGAATATGAGGTATTCGATATGAGTGTTAAGGGAGGTTGTTTCTTTTGTGATAGGACCCGAGGCTATGAGGGAGCCATCAATTACTCTGACAGAGACAGAAGTGCTTTTACGGACACAAGGAATTTTATTTTTGATTACAAAGGATGAATCGATAAACACTCCGTTAGCCCCAGAGTCAATGATGGCTTCAGTCATTATTCTTTCTTTGTCCCACTGTAATATGAGAGAAATGGAGAAAAATTGAGTGGTTGATTTAGAAGGGAGTGCACTCAGTATAGAAGTGGTATGAGCATGCTTACCACTCCGTGGTCTTTTCAATAGAGGGCAGTCCGGGATTAAGTGTTCTGGTGAGGCACAGTACATACAAAGGTTAAGTAGTCGTCTTCTAGTTTTTTCTTCTAGAGTGAGAGGACTTCTTATAGTGCCAATTTCCATAGGTTCATTAGGTGATGAGGGTTTTTCAGCTGGTTTTGGAGGAGCAGCTGGTTTCCTAAATGTTGAACCTGAGAGAGCTCTTTCGGCCTTTCTTTCCCTAAGCCGTCTGTCAATACTGATTGATAGTTGAATAAGAGCGTTTAATGTAGCAGGAAGTTCGGTTCTAGAAAGTTCATCCTTTACTCCTTCGGATAACCCAATTCGAAATTGGTTGCGCAGGGTTATATCGTTCCATTGAGTTTCTATTGCCCATCTCTTAAACTCAGCTATGTAATCTTAGACAGGTCTATGTTTTTGCTGGAGGGTTCGGATGGTTAGATCAGCTGTAGACTGTTTATTAGGATCTTCGTAAAGGAGAGACATAGCTTCAAAGAACTCGTCCAATGAGTCTAAGATGGGATCATCATTTTCCAAGAAGGAGTGGGCCCAGGCCATAGGTTCACCTCTCAGGAAGGAGATAACTGAACAAACCTTAGATCTTTCCATGGGATAAGATCGAGGTTTTAGAGCAATCAATAGTTTGCAGGAATTAAGGAACTCCCTGTATTTTGATCTGTCTCCAGAAAACTTCTCAGGATTACAGACAGCAGGGTCACTGGCTGAGTGCATAACGGTATGAGGAGTGTGGGTTTGTAAGTCTCTGACATAAGTAAGAATCCGTTCATTTGTAACCTGGAGATCTTGCATGCCTTGAGCAAGTGTATCGACTCTTTGATTCAGCATAGTCAATTTTGAATCGAAATCTGCTGGATCCATTACAAGGCTGGATTAATCTGTCACGTTCACATAGAGTTTGATGGAGCTCAACTGCAGATTTCAGATTAATTAGATCTGAATGTAATAAATTGAGGAAATAAAGAGAAGACAGTTCACCAGAGAATTCACTGATACTGTGTCTTTAGTATCTTGATTGAAGAAACATAGGTACTGTATCTTTAAATACTTCAGGATTGCTGAGTGGATTCTTAGACAATCTTACACAATTGGATTGCAGCAATAAAATGAAGAAAGGTAATACAGATTAACTTGCAGAGATTTGATTTAGCTCAATTGATAGAAAACATCTCAGATGGAGACTGAAGGGTTAATGAATATGCATTACTCCTATAACGATAGGAGGATGTGCGAGCAGGCTAACGCTTGAGAGCTCAGTAGTCAGGGAAAAGTTCATATAACACAGTGAGGTAACTTAGCTTCCAGTGGATTGAAGTTGGTCCCAGAGTCCCCTCCGGGGAAGTTCCGTTGGAGAGAGGTCGAGAGGAGTCAAAGTTCTAGCCATGGTCGAGGGAAGGAGAAGGAGGTTAGTCGAGTACGAGTCCGGTTCGGTACACAGGTAAATTGTAGAGAAGAGTTGCAGCCGGTTTAATTCCGCGGTACGCTGTTCATTAAGCCAGCATCTGTTGTCTGGCGCGGTCGCATTATATAGCGCACTGAGACCGCGTCAGAGAGGGGGAGTGGTTACAGTCCGTCAACCCGGAAGAGACAGGAATTACTGGTAACGGCCATGACAGCTAGGCTAGTGTATTCAGTGTCCACTACAGTCCTGAATGACTCATCTGATCTCTGCTGTAAGGACAGCACCCCAAAAAGCCCTTTTTTTTCCTGTGTAATCTAATTGCAGTTGCCTGCCTGCCAGCGTGTGTGTCTGTCAGGGTACCTGTGGTCTCTACCTCCGAAACAGGTAGAGACTTAGCTGTTCCTCCATCCAGACGGTCTGATGGATCCCTTCCCCGCGGTCTATCCGGTCATGCTAGGCCGGCCGCGAGGGAGTGACTGCCTTTTACAGCATCTAGGCAGGAAGTAGTCATCAGGACACTCCCCCGGAACGACCTGTCAGTCAATTGCTGCAGGACCAATCAGGACGCCTCGGAGGCGTGGTTACTGCTCTGAACAGGGTATTTAACAGAGCTTCTTTCATTAGCTCATTGCCCTGTCGTGGTTCTAGCTTGTTCTAGTCACTCAGTGCTTGTGTATTCTATTATCCCTTTTGGTTTCTTCTCTAAGAAATTTTCTGGGCCTGAGAGCAGATATTACATTGGGGAAAGGGAACTGTTAGCAGTCATTAAAGCCTTAAAGGAGTGGAGACATTTGTTGGAGGGGACCCTACACCCTATTACGATTTTGACGGACCACAAAAACTTGTCCTATATTGGGGAGGCTAAGCGCTTATCCTCTAGACAAGCTCGTTGGTCCTTATTCCTGACTCACTTCAATTATGTACTGACTTACAGACCTGGTTCTAAAAACTCTAAAGCCGATGCATTATCTCGCCAATATGAACCTTCTACTGTACCTGAACCAGTTCTTTCTTCTATAGTTCCGAAATGCAATATCATTGCTAATACGAATCTTAGGATTCATTCTCCATTACTGGCCGAGATCATTAAGTTGCAACATCTAGCACCTAAACAGACTCCTGCGGGCCGTCATTCCGTTCCTCCTGCTCTTCAACTGGAACTTTTACAGTGTTTACATAATAGCAAGATGGCGGGACATCCTGGTATTCGCAAAACTTACGCGTTGATCTCTAAGGACTTCTGGTGGCCTGCTTTACGGAGGGATATTGAGGAGTTCATCGCTGCATGTGAAGTTTGTACTAAAACCAAACAACCCCATACGCTTCCATGTGGATTCCTGCACCCCTTGGATGTTCCAGAAAAACCATGGTCCTGTTTGGCCATGGACTTTATTGTCGATCTACCTATCTCTAAAAGACAGACTGTTATCCTCACCGTGGTTGACAGGTTTACTAAGATGGCACACTTCATTCCCCTGCCTAAACTCCCGTCTTCTCCCGAATTGGCAGAGATATTCGCTAAGGAGATTTTTCGCCTACATGGGATACCCTCTCAAATTGTATCGGACAGAGGCTCCCAATTTGTTTCCCGCTTTTGGAGGTCCTTCTGCTCTCAACTTGGTATTAAATTAAACTTTTCTTCTGCCTATCATCCTCAGTCTAACGGAGCTGCTGAACGTACCAACCAGAAAATTGAACAATATTTACGATGCTTTGTTTCTGAACACCAGGATGATTGGGTCGGTTTGATTCCTTGGGCGGAGTTTGCACACAACAATCTCGTTTGCGATTCTACTCATTCAAGCCCCTTCTTCATGAATTATGGTTTTCATCCGTCTATTCTTCCTTCGGATTCTCCTTCCCAGGGGGTGCCGTCGGTTGATGTTCATGTTGCCAATTTGAGGAAGTTGTGGGATCAAACTCGACAAATCCTTGTGCACAACTCTATGTTGGTCAAGAAACACGCTGATAAACGTAGAAGGGCGGCTCCGGGCTTTGTTCCAGGTGATAGGGTATGGCTGAGCACGAGGAATATCCGTTTAAAAGTGCCCTCCATGAAGTTCGCTCCTCGTTATATTGGACCCTACAGGGTGTTGACCCGTATCAATCCAGTTGCGTATCGTTTAGCTCTTCCTAATACCTTACGCATCCCGAACTCGTTTCACGTTTCATTGCTGAAACCACTCATATGTAACAGATTTTCCTCCACAATAGCCCCTCCTCGCTCCGTTCAGGTGGAGGGTCAGGAGGAGTATGAGGTTAACTCTATTATTGATTCTCGAATCTCCCGGGGGAGAGTACAATATCTGGTTGATTGGAAGGGATATGGTCCTGAGGAGAGGAGTTGGGTACCTCAGGAGGATGTTCATGCTCCCCGTCTCCGCAGGGCGTATCACTCTCGCTTCCCATCTCGTCCCGGTTCATTCCGCCCGGTGGGCGTATCTGAGAGGGGGGGTACTGTCAGGGTACCTGTGGTCTCTACCTCCAAAACAGGTAGAGACTTAGCTGTTCCTCCATCCAGACGGTCTGATGGCTCCCTTCCCCGCGGTCTATCCGGTCATGCTAGGCCGGCCGCGAGGGAGTGACTGCCTTTTACAGCATCTAGGCAGGAAGTAGTCATCAGGACACTCCCCTGGAACGACCTGTCAGTCAATTGCTGCAGGACCAATCAGGACGCCTCGGATGCGTGGTTACTGCTCTGAACAGGGTATTTAACAGAGCTTCTTTCATTAGCTCATTGCCCTGTCGTGGTTCTAGCTTGTTCTAGTCACTCAGTGCTTGTGTATTCTATTATCCCTTTTGGTTTTGACCCGGCTTGTTTACCTTACTCTGCTTATCTCTGTTACCCTTGATTCGGCTTGTCTCTCGCTTACCTGTCTTCTGTTGCCCTCGACCTCGGCTTGTCTTTGACCATTCTATACTGTACTACTTACGTTAGTCCGGCCATTCTAAGGTCCGGTATACGTATCTGGCTACTGTTTGTACTCTGCGTGTTGGATCCCTGTCCCGATCCTGACAGTGTCAGGCTCACAGCATATACTGTGCCCACTTGCCCAGTGCCACCACTCATATCTGGTGTCACAATAGCTTGTATTTAAAAAAAAAATAACTTTTTTGACTGTAATATAATAGCAGTCAGTTTCCTTCACACGTGTGCGTTTCAGGGCCTGCCAGGGCACAGTGTCACACCAGTGCAACTCATATCTGGTGTAACAGTAGTGTACATTTAAAAAAAAAATACAGGGGGCTTGTTGTCACCTTTCGGGGACCCTTGGTGTTGTACGTGGCTGGGTGGAGGAAGAGACTTTCAATGACATCATTGAGGACAAGGAACGGGACATGGCTAGCTTGGTATCCAACCTTGAGCAAATGGGGAGTTTGCGGTTTTGCAAATGGACTGTTTGAGGTTGTTTGCGGTGCGTTAAACGGGGAGTTTGGTCTGTCACTGTGAAGCGGGCATAACCCTTACACTACCTGATCGATACAACATCATACCTGATGTTTTAAAGCACGTTATTCCAAACAATTAAGGAACGTTAGGTGATTTATGCCCTTTATGGATAAAAACCAGACTCTGCATCAACTATGTAATTTTCCATGGGAGTTTTGCCATGGATCCCCCTCCGGCATGCCACAGTCCAGGTGTTAGTCCCCTTGAAACAACTTTTCCATCACTTTTGTGGCCAGAAAGAGTCCCTGTGAGTTTTAAAATTCGCCTGCCTATTGAAGTCTATGGCGGTTCGCCCGGTTCGACCGTTCGCGAACATTTGCGGAAGTTCGCGTTCGCCGTTCGCGAGCGGAAAATTTTATGTTCGCGACATCACTAGTCCTCGGACCTCTCATATAATATAACAACGTGCAGGCTGGCTATGCTAAAGAATCGGCTACTTGAAGAAGTCACAGTTTCTACTTACTATCTATTTTATGCACATATTACAGCTTTTAGTAAACAACAAAAATATGTATTTTATTTAAATTATTGGGAACAAAATCTTGTCCATTTTACTTTAAAATAATTGCAAACTCAGGTTGCCATTATTATTATTATTTTTTCATGCTTAAGCTTTACTTCGAGATGCAACTTGAATTTTCTTGTTAATATTGTATAAAAATAACTGACATTCAAATCCTTTTTCATTTGAAATTGGATTTCAATATTTATATAAATTGGGATAATGGGGTTTTGTCCCACCTATACCTGTGTGGTTCTTCACCCCAGGTACCTCCTTGCACTCTGCAGGGCAATGCTGAGTCTCTGCTACCTCAGAGTTTGGGTACATGACAGCAGCAGTGCTTTAACCCAGTGGGGCATCCAGGATATGGATGTGGGGTCCCACCAAGAACATACAGTTGCAAGAAAAAGTATGTGAACCCTTTGGAATGATATGGATTTCTGCACAAATTGGTCATAAAATGTGATCTGATCATCATCTAAGTCAAAAAATAGACAATCACAGTCTGCTTAAATTAATAACACACAAAGAATGAAATGTTGCCATGTTTTTATTGAACACACCATGTAAACATTCACAGTGCAGGTGGAAAAAGTATGTGAACCCCTAGACTAATGACATCTAGGGGTTCACTAATTGGAGTGAGATGTCAGCCAACTGGAGTCCAATCAATGAGATGAGAATGGAGGTGTTGGTTACAGCTGCCCTGCCCTATAAAAACGCACACCAGTTCTGGGTTTCCTTTTCACAAGAAGCATTGCCTAATGTGAATGATGCCTCACACAAAAGAGCTCTCAGAAGACCTACGATTAAGAATTGTTGACTTGCATAAAGCTGGAAAGGGTTATAAAAGTATCTCCAAAAGCCTTGCTGTTCATCAGTCCACTGCTGCTACTCTCCCTAGGAGTGGCCGTCCTGTAAAGATGACTGCAAGAGCACAGGGCAGACTGCTCAATGAGGTGAAGAAGAATCCTAGAGTGTCAGCTAAAGACTTACAAAAGTCACTGGCAAATGCTAACATCCCTGTTAGCGAATCTACAATACGTAAAACACTAAACAAGAATGGAGTTCATGGGAGGATACCACAGATGAAGCCACTGCTGTCCAAACAAAACATTGCTGCACGTTTACAATTTGCACAAGAGGACCTGGATGTTCCAAAGCAGTACTGGCAAAATATTCTGTGGACAGATGAAACCAAAGTTGAGTTGTTTGGAAGAAACACACAACACTATGTGTGGCGAAAAAGAGGCACAGCACACCAACATCAAAACCTCATCCCAACTGTGAAGTATCGTGGTGGAGGCATCATGGTTTGGGGCTGCTTTGCTGCGTCAGGGCCTGGACGGATTGCTATCATCGAAGGAAAAATGAATTCCCAAGTTTATCAAGACATTTTGCAGGAGAACTTAAAGGACCACTCTAGGCACCCAGACGACTTCAGCTTAATGAAGTGGTCTGGGTGCCAGGTACCTCTAGGATTAACCCTTTTTTTTATAAACATAGCAGTTTCAGAGAAACTGCTATGTTTATAATGAGGGTTAATCCAGCCTCTAAATCCTCTAGTGGCTGTCTCATTGACAGCCGCTAGAGGCGCTTGCGTGCTTCTCACTGTGAAAATCACAGTGAGAGCATGCAAGTGTCCATAGGAAAGCATTGTAAATGCTTTCCTATGCGACCGGCTGAATGCGAGCGCGGCTCCTGCCGCGCATGCGCATTCAGCCGATGACGTCGCGATCAAGATGGAGAGGAGGAGGAAAGCTCCCCGCCCGGCGCTGGAAAAAGAGGTAAGTTTAACCCCTTCCTCTCTCCAGAGCCTGGCGGGAGGGGGTCCCTGAGGGTGGGGGCACCCTCAGGGTACTCTAGTGCCAGGAAAACGAGTATGTTTTCCTGGCACTAGAGTGGTCCTTTAAGGCCATCTGTCTACCAGCTGAAGCTCAACAGAAGATGGGTGTTGCAACAGGACAATGACCCAAGGCATATAAGTAAATCAACAACAGAATGGCTTAAACAGAAGAAAATATGCCTTCTGAAGTTGCCCAGTCAGAGTCCTGACCTCAACCCAATTGAGATGCTGTGGCATGACCTCAAGAAAGCGATTCACACCAGACATCCCAAGAATATTGCTGAACTGAAACAGTTCTCTAAAGAGGAATTGTCAAGAATTACTCCTGACCGTTGTGCACGCCTGATCTGCAACTACAGGAAACGTTTGGTTGAAGTTATTGCTGCCAAAGGAGGTTCAACCAGTATTAAATCCAAGGGTTGTAATGTTGCGTGGAAGATAGAAACGGTATATATCCCTCATTGCCTCCATCAGGGACCGTGACCAGGCTCCAAGAGGTTTATGTATTCGACCACCGCTTAGGGGTGGGGGCCAGGGGAGGACATTAGGTCCCCCTTATTAGTATTTAGGGCCCCCACCGCTCAGGGGTGGGGGCCAGAAGGGAGGAAATTAGGTCTCCCCCTTATTCTAATTTAGGGCCCCCACCCACCGCTCAGGGGTGAGGGCCAAAGGGAGGACATTAGGTCCCCCTTATTAGTATTTAGGGCCCCCACAGCTCAGGGGTGGGGGCCAGAAGGGAGGAAGTTAGGTCTCCCCCTTATTCAAATTTAGGGCCCCCACCCACCGTTCAGGGGTGGGGGCCAGGGGGAAGGACATTAGGTCCCCCCCTTATTAGTATTTAGGGCCCTCACCCACCTTCTGAAGTGGCCCAGTCAGAGTCCTGACCTCAACCCGATTGAGATGCTGTGGTATGACCTCAAGAAAGCAATTCACACCAGACATCCCAAGGATATTGTTGAACTGAAACAGTTCTGTAAAGAGGAATGTTCAAGAATTACTGCTGACCGTTGTGCACGTCTGATTTGCAACTACAGGAAACGTTTGGCTGAAGTTATTGCTGCCAAAGGAGGTTCAATCAGTTATTAAATCCAAGGGTTCACATACTTTTTCCACCTGCACTGTGAATGTTTACATGGTGTGTTCAATAAAAACATGGCAACATTTCATTCTTTGTGTGTTATTAGTTTAAGCAGACTGTGATTGTCTAGTGTTGTGACTTAGATGGTGATCAGATCACATTTTATGACCAATTTGTGCAGAAATCCATATCATTCCAAAGGGTTCACATACTTTTTCTTGCAACTGTATTCAGGTAAGTAATAAAAACTGACGCAGAGCTAACCTAAATATAAATTTGGATTGCACATAAAACACCATGTAAGGATATAACAAATACATAAATGCAGTTAAGAATACAATAGGCAATAAACTTCACCCACCCCTAATAAATACTGTGCCCGATCTTAGGAGTCACCCTAGTGGTAGTCAGGAACCATTAGTTGGTAAATATTGAGGCCCATAACTAATGTAATCCACAATGGGGCTTGGGTTATACTGTAATCTTCCCCAGGTCAGTAAAACTGGAGATTAAGGCCTTTGAATTATGTGACCAGTTTCAGGGTGCCCTGTTGTGAAAAAGGGGAAGAGGTTTTAAGCTTACCATTTCACAGTCTGCAATCGGGTCAGTTCAGGAAGTGAGCACCTGCTTATTTAGCTTCTACTAAGATTTATTCACTGGTCACAACAATCTTTCCTACAAACAGAACTATCTACTGGAATGCTCTTCCAGGATGCTCTAGCAGTCCTCTGAGCATTGGATCAAACATTGAATCCCATGCCCCTCTCTCTACTTAGCAGGTGTCTTCCACTTCTTGTATCAGTTCTAAACTTACAGTGAAAGTTCAAAGTCCTGAATATATATCCAACCAAAGTGTCCCGAAGCTACAGAATAGTCTATAATTATGCATTCAAATTGGTTGCTATGACAATGAGAGTTGTAGAAAATAAATGGAAACCCCACAAAGGGCTCTTATAGAAAGTGGCTACATTGTAAAATGATTATAGCAAAAATATTATCAATACAATATTAGCTAAGTGTATTCTAGATACAACTCACTAATGTGGTGATTGGTTGCATGAAGAATTGCAAACGTGATTCTTTCTCATCTGAAGTTGTGCATAAATTCCTTATTAGGAAGACAAGTTGATTTCTATTTTTATAATGTTAGTTTTATAGAACTTACTCTTCTGACACCTGCCAATAAGACAAAGACAATAGAAATACAATAACAAGGGAAGCATGTTCTGTCTAGTAAATTAAAGTATGTTCTGACAAGACAATAGCTTAGATTTGTTCTTTCAAATTGAAACTTCACCAAGATTTTGAATTCCAGACAAAAGGATGTCATCACAAGGGTTTTATTAAAATATGTTTAACAATGAACATTGTGCAGATGACTAACAACCTGCAACTGCTTAAAAAATAACTTTATAAATACTTTTAACATTTACATCAATGTTTGCAACCATATTTCTTTTTAATTATATTTTGTGCTCTGGAATGATAGAGATTCCTTGTCCCTAACTGGATTCTCTTTATGCAGAAAATTAAAAATAACAATCCATCCTATGATAGAATAAAACTGTGTCAGTAAGTAGAACTTTTTTGAGCCTACACATTATATGCAGAAGCTTAAACAACTTAAAAGAGAGGAAGCAATTGAAAAAAACAAGAACAAAAAACAGAAAATGTGGAGTCAGTTTTTACAAAGAAAAAAAATGTAAAGGCTATTCAGGCAGCCAAAATAACAGGGAAATATTCAATTTGACTATGCTGACACAAAGAAACTGTACAATATTGTCTAGCTTAATGACCTTGTAATATTGACCATTTTTGCAATGCCAATTCTGAGTTACCAAAATTAGAATACTTAAAAAATGTGTGAGATTACTTAGTTTTAAAATTATTAATAACAATATTTTTCCTTTTACTATCATGTATTAAAAGAAAATGGTCAGCAGGAGTCATTTACGTTAAAACATTGTAGTTTTGTCCTAAAATCAAAGGGAAAGTGGGCTATTAGCCATCCACTTATCCCATTCTCCCTGGAAAAAAAAGCTTTCTCACACATCCAATCTACATCATCAGTGACTTTCCTTTAGTTTTTTTATTTTATTTATTTTTGTTAAAGCAGTGCCCTAGCTGCATCATAAGTCATTTAATAAAAAATTAAAAAAAATAAAGATGGAACAGGTGAGTAAGTCATAAATTGCCCAAATACCTTTTCTTGCATTTTTTGAAAAATCTAATGTTTTAAATGAAATGACTCTTGCTACTACTCCACCTTTGACAAATGCCTTAAACTGTAGTGTTTTTTTTAGAGTGTCTGCTACTGCCAAAGATGCAGTTGGTAGAAGCTGATAATAGGGCACTGTTTTTTTTTCCCACACTGCAAGACAGTCAATCACATCATAGAACAAATGCATGGGAGAGCCTTATTGTTCTCAGGGGAAAAGGGGTGAGTGGGTCATCAATTGCTCATGCCCATGCACTTTTTCCTTAGATAAAGAAGTGGACGTCGGTCATGGTTAACTATGACTCGGAAACACAGAACTTAAATAAACAGTAACAAATAAACTTTATGGGAGAAATGTGTAATATCAGGCCTTAGAGTGACCGGGCTGAACAATTACTCTGTTTTATATGTATCAAGGTCTTGGCAGTGTTTTCCTCACTACCAAGAGGTTCAAAAGATCATTTAAACTTAGGTAAAAAATAATTATAATCATAGGTTATAGAATAATACCCTTAATACTAGAATCCATTTTTAAAAAGGAATATTAACAATAGTCTTATTTTACTCTACCAGTTGGCATCAATCTCCGTGGTTAGACTGCATTCCAAAAAGCCAATTTATTTGCCTAAAGTGAAACTGTACAAATCCATCTACATATTTTAATCAAGCCGATTGTTTAAAATACATATTTGAAGAAAAAACTAAAATACTGAAAAAAATGTTGTTGTTTTTTTTTTTTTTAAATCAATGAAATTGGAAAATTAAAGAGAGGAACTCATGCAATACAAACATTCTGAGAAAACCAAAATGACCATGCCAATAATTTTTTCATTTTTATAACAAGTTTTAAAATGAAAAAAATATATATGTAAAACACTGGGAAATTTTTTTAAGAAAAACAATATACTTAAAAAAGAATCCAGAAAAATACTGTATTGTTTTTAGAGTTGTCCCAAATCTTAAAAGATGTCTTACCAATAATTTTACTAAGAAAAAAAAAAAAAACTGTAAATGTAAGCTATGTATATCATGTAATAATACAAACAACACATGCAAAAATACAATGTTATAAATCCAATTATTCGGAAACAATTTATAAAAAATATTTTTTTTACCTGCAACTCGAAAAATGTCATCTATGTTTTAGAATGCTATTAGTTTACAGTGAAAAACTTTTTTGTTTTTAAAGGCACGCTATAGTCACACCAGATATGAGTGGCAAATGAACTTGCTGAGGTTGGCAGAGTACACGCTGAAGGCCTGACACCCAGACGCTTGCAGACAACTAACTGCTATTAGCTTACAGTGAAAAACTTTTTTTGTTTTTAAAGGCACGCTATATTCACACCAGATATGAGTGGCAAATGCACTTGCTGAGGTTGGCAGAGTACACGCTGAAGGCCTGACACCCAGACGCTTGCAGAAAACTAACTGCTATTAGCTTACAGTGAAAAACGTTTTTGTTTTAAAGGCACGCTATAGTCACACCAGATATGAGTGGCAAATGAACTTGCTGACTTTGGCAGAGTACACGCTGAAGGCCTGACACCTAGACGCTTGCAGACAACTAACTGTTATTAGCTTACAGTGAAAATCTTTTTTTGTTTTTAAAGGCACACTATATTCACACCAGATATGAGTGGCAAATGCACTTGCTGAGGTTGGCAGAGTACATGCTGAAGGCCTGACACCCAGACGCTTGCAGACAACTAACTGCTATTAGCTTACAGTGAAAAGCTTTTTTTGTTTTTAAAGGCACGCTATAGTCACACCAGATATGAGTGGCAAATGCACTTGCTGAGGTTGGCAGAGTACACGCTGAAGGCCTGACACCCAGACGCTTGCAGACAACTAAATGCTATTAGCTTACAGTGAAAAACATTTTTTGTTTTTAAAGGCACGCTATAGTCACACCAGATATGAGTGGCAAATGCACTTGCTGAGGTTGGCAGAGTACACGCTGAAGGCCTGACAACCAGATGCTTGCAGACAACTAACTGCTATTAGCTTACAGTGAAAAACTTTTTTTTGTTTTTAAAGGCACGCTATAGTCACACCAGATATGACTGGCAAATGCACTTGCTGAGGTTGGCAGAGTACACGCTGAAGACCTGACTCCCAGACGCTTGCAGACAACTAACTGCTATTAGCTTACAGTGAAAAACTTTTTTTGTTTTTAAAGGCACGCTATAGTCACACCAGATATGAGTGGCAAATGCACTTGCTGAGGTTGGCAGAGTACACGCTGAAGGCCTGACACCCAGACACTTGCAGACAACTAACTGCTATTCAATCTATAACAGTGCCAAAACTTTTTTTGTTTTTAAATGTCAAGCTTAAGCTATTGTGACACTAGATATGAGTGGTGGCACAGGGCAAGTGGGCACAGTATCCACTGTGAGCCTGACACAGAAGCTGGCAGACAACTAACTGCTATTCAATCTATTAGAGTGAAAAAAAAATTGTTTTTAAATGTCAAGCTTAAGCTATTGTGACACCAGATATGAGTGGTGGCACTGGGCAAGTGGGCACAGTATCCACTGTGAGCCTGACACAGAAGCTGGCAGGCAGGCAGGCAACTGCAATTACATTACACAGAAAAAAAAGCAGACTGATGTTCTAGCCCTAAAAAGGGCTTTTTGGGGTGCTGTTCTTACAGCAGAGATCAGATGAGTCCTTCAGGACTGTAGTGGACACTGAATACCCTAGCCTAGCTATCAATTTCCCTATCTAATGAGCAGCAGCTACACTTTCCCTCCTCCCTACAATTTCCCTCACTAAGAATGCAGCTTCAGAATGAATCTAAAATGGATGCTGGGAGGGAGGTGGGAGGGTCCGGAAGGGAGGGTCTGCTGCTAATTTGCTGGAATGTGTCTGCTGACCGTGAGGCACAGGGTCAAAGTTTGCTCAATGATGATGGATCGAACCGCGCATGTGTTCGCCCGCCGTGGCGAACGCGAACACGCTATGTTCTCCGGGAACTATTCGCTGGCGAACAGTTCGGGACATCACTAAATCTGTATCAAATAGTAAGTAAGTGTTCATGAAATGCACTCACAAGATTAGATGAGAAATAGCGCTCTAGGGTGCCTCCCCTGGTAGTAGTGTGGGCTATTATCTTCCTCCAGTTGCTCCAAAAGAATAGATGAAAAACAGGACTCCCAGGGTGGTGGAAAAAATGTAAAACGGCTTTATTAAGGATGAATTTTCACCCAGCAATAAAAATAAATTTTGAACTTAAAATGAGGACCTACGCATTTCGTTCACAATATAGAACTTCCTCAGGGACAAAAAATTAAAACCAAATATTATACAACAGTGACAGAGTATAAAATACAGCCTAATCCCACCCACCCATCAGTTCTGTCATATAGGGCTAGCCCCTAAGTTGATTGGTGGTGACCTGGGCGTCCTCCTGGATTCCTTCCTTCATTGGTGTAATGGTTAATGACATCCAGCTGACTTTTTCTTACTTTGATTGCAGTCAAAATTCCCGCGTTCTGTGTCAAACGAAAACCGGAACCGGAAGTGAACACTCACATCCGCGTTCCATTCAGTCGTGCTTTCCAGCAAGGGAGGCCAAGAAGTGTATTAACAGAGCCCTCTAGTGGTCACCAGGGGAACAGTCCTAAATAGTGAATTTTGAAGATAATCATATATCTATTGAGACAAAACACAATAGTATCGGCAGCAACATGGAGGAGTGTAACTGTAGAGCATGAGTTAATCACTTTTACCATTTTAAAATCCCCAATAGGTATTGGATGTAGATCTAATCTCAAAAAAATAATTATAATCACAGACTAACAATTGTGGATAATGTGAAATGTTAAAATAATTAAAAAAAAATACTAGAAAAGGAAATATATATATATATATATATATATATATATTTATATGTATATTATAAATAAACAACATTTTTTAACTAAATTAAAATAATATTATATGTAGATTTAGAAGAAAAAGCACACATATCTACCGTAGATAATCTCTCAGTATATAAGTATTTATTTATCCAAATCAAATACCCTTGACTAAATAATAAAACGGATGTGAATCCGCTATTTTCTTTAAAATGTATTTAACCCCTTAAGGACACATGACGTGCGTGACACGTCATGATTCCCTTTTATTCCAGAAGTTTGGTCCTTAAGGGGTTAAAGGATGGTAACATAAAAGCTTAATCAATACAGCTATGTATCTCTATGGAGTTCCCAAAAGGTGAAGGGGGAAACAAAAATATACCAAATGTTGTTATAATGAAACATAGAAACATAGAAACAGACCAAAAAAACATAATGTGATTTATGAAAAACAGACCAAATCAATATCTACATTTAATCTCATGGGTTCTAATGTTTTTAGTTGGTGAATCCAAAAGGTTTCTCTTTGGGATAGGTTCTTAATCCTATCACCACCACGCCAACTCTTTCAATACCTACGCATCTGAATTCCTTCCATGAAAAGGAGGGGCATGTACTGCAATGAGCAGAGACGGAATGGGTGGTTAACCCCTTCCTGATATTGTTCAGATGCTCAGGTATACGAACTTTGAATCTTCTTGTGGTGCAGCCCACATACTGTTTGCCACATGGACATCGCAGTAAATAAACCACAAAGTCCGTGTGGCAACCTATATCTGATTTAATATGATATACCTTCCCAGTATTGAAACTAGAGAAGGTATTTGATCTTTCAATAGTCACAGTCTTACAGGCTTTGCACACATTACAAATAACAAAAAACAGTATAGAGGTGGCGCTAAATCAAATAGGATCAAATAGGTGAATGGTGCAGCTAAACCCAAGTATATCACCACTATATATACTTAAAAAGAATACTGTACAACCAAAGAAAGGTAAAAGCGCACACACACACCAAGGGGAGTTATTACCTGAAATACAACAAATAATAGGTATCTCCTCCTTATACACAATGAGTAGATTCACTTATAGAGATCCACTTTGATGAGCCGTTTAAAAGCAGGCTCAGGACTTATGTAGCTTTTATGTCACTTAAATGGGACATACGCATTTCTTTAGCTCTACAGGCAGGTTCCCCTTGAATCTCAATGATCGTCAAGTTTGGAGTCAGGAGCCAGGAGCCAGGAGTATCATCATAAGTGATTTATTTAAAAAACAAACAATAAAAAGCAATATTGCACAACGCGTTTCAAATAACTGTTAGTGGTCTTCCTCAGGTGCTCTTCTAGGTTACAATGAATATACCACAACTTATATAGGGGGTAGTATTGCAGGCTTAATTACTTAGTTTACAACACCTGCATAGGTAATTACCTTATATGGTCCGGACCGGATGTGATCTGCCACCTTCAATAAGGCTCCACATCCGGTTCGGAAATACACATTGATGGAGGGGCATAGTTTTACAAAAAATGACCGAAAACATAAAAATACAATACTAGTAATTAATGTCCTCCCCCCCATCATAGTCAACATACACGATATGGTTAAATCGTGTGTGACTATGGAGATGGGGGTATATTAAGTCCGTTCCGGTATTCTGTCGCGTCACTTCCGGTGACGTATGTAGCAATGGAGTCAAACGGCAGAGTTTCTTCCCTCTTCCAAAGTTGTAGGAATGCTCATTTCAACTTGAAGCCGAGGTGGCCATCTTTAGAGTGGGCAAACAGTCCCAATATGTAAATACTCGTACCACAGGGCAAACATTGCATACAAAATAGAAAAAATATATATATATATATACATATTAATTACATCATCTAGCACAGTTTAATAGTATAAATAGATGTATATATATATATCTCTTATGTAGATCACTAGGATAGATAGTAAGTGAAATACACTTTAAAGTGCATGAAGTTAAAGTGCTAGATGAACCCAATACAGAGTCACTGTGCAAAATACTAAAATACAATAACCCATAAAAAGCCAGTTGTCCAGCAAATACTCAATCTCAATCGCTAAAACAGAAATCAAAAAACCTCTCCATATAGGAGATATATTAATAAATATATTTTATAAATACGTAAAACCCAAACATATAAAAATAGTACAAAAGAAAGGGGCTAAAAGGGCTAAAAAAGGACCACCAAAAACAGGGGAGAGGGGAAAGGAGGGTAGTTATCGCCTGTGCGGGCTATCCTAATTTGCATCTGTTATAACAACTTATTGATCTCAAAATCAATATTTAGTCCTCTTGGGGTCAGGGAACGTAATTCAAAGATCCACTTGGATTCTTTTAGACTAAGAGCTTTGGATATGTCCCCACCTCTCCAGTGTCCTACCACTTTTTCAATAGCAAAAAATCTTAGAAACCTGGGATCCGAACCATGGTGCTGTAAAAAATGTCTGGATACACTATGGTTCGGAAAACCTTTTTGAATATTTCTAAGGTGTTCGCTAATCCTTATCTTGAGTTGGCGGGACGTTTTCCCCACATATTGGTAACCGCAACTACATTGTAGGAGATAAATTACATAGGTAGAATGACAAGTAGTTAAGGTCTTAATATGATACTCTTTTTTAGTCACTGATGAATGAAAGTTTTCTACTTTTTTATTTGGTCTTAGGGTATTGCAGCAAGCTCTACAAGATCCACAGTAGAAAAAAACCCTTTTGTTCTTGCGTCCAATTACTTAAAAAATTCCTCGGCGCTTCTGTTTTAATAAAACTAGATGTTACCATTTGTTTAAGGTTTTTCGCACCCCTAAATATAAATTTAGGTTTATTGCCTATATACTTTTTTATATCCTCTTCATGTTGTAAAATGTGCCAGTTTTTGTTAATAATTTTTTTGATGGCACCAATTTTACTGGAGAAATTAAAAATAAAGGGGATCTGTTTATTTTGTTCACCTAAATCGTTTTTATCTTTATATTGTAACAGAGGAGACCTGTCCATATTGCCAACCTGATATATTTTTTCCTGCAGGTCGTCACTTTCATACCCTTTTTGCATCAATTGATTTTTAAGGGACATTGCCTGACTGATATAATCCTCTTTTTTGGTGCAGTTCCTGCGTATCTGGAGGAACTGCCCTTTGGGTATATTGTTCAGCCAAGGGCGATGATGGCAGCTATCTAGTTCAATAAAGCTGTTGACATCTACCTTTTTAAAAAAAGTTTTGTTCATTAAAACTTGGTCCTGAATAAAAACATTAAGATCTAAAAAATCAATACTGTTTCTACTCACACTTCTAGTGAGTGTGATTCCCCACTCATTTACATTAAGATAATTAAAAAACTGAAGAAAAGTATCTTCAGACCCCTTCCATATAATTGTAGATTATACTAGCTTTAGTGTAACTATAATCTTAATTTTATTAATGACAGGAGGCGAATATTTGCTTAAGTCTCTCTTTACTAGAACTCCACAGCAGCACATTAACAGAGAGATAAACACCAAAGACAAAAACATAAGGTATCTATATAAGGCTCCTCCTAAGCCACCATTTCCTCTTTCACGCTGCGACAACGTAACGTACACAACAATGACAATAACTAAATAAAGAAAAATTCACAATATAACGATGAATGTCATCTGGAAAAAACTTCGGATAATGGATGAACTTGATCTTTAACCCGCCAAACGGCCGATCCTATGAACTGAAGTCAAACCATTAAACTGAAACGAAAGAAACAGAATCGAAAACACTGATTAGTGAACGAAATGTACTGATAAAACATAAATCCCACGATCCAGTACTGATAGAATAAAGACACGAAATCCATACTAATGACCGTCAATACAGTATAACATGCACTTCCCACAACATCACCCCAGACTAACCAACCTAGCCCAGATAATCAGACAAATCAACAGAAATACAATCAATGCAATCCATCCAAAACAAGGGGGGGAGAAATCAAATTGGGTGGGAAATATTCGCCTCCTGTCATTAATAAAATTAAGATTATAGTTACACTAAAGCTAGTATAATCTACAATTTTATAGCATGACAGGAGGCTTCATATTAGCATGTTCCGACGGTCTAAAGTAAAATAGGCGAAAAAACTCTACACGGGACCCGTCCGCCGAACGCAAAATGTTCTGAAGGGAAGCGCTCGCCAAAAAAGCTCCGGAAGCCGCGGCGCCCCTAACCAAAAGCGCTCCGAAGGTCGCATCCACGCCCGCCAGAGCCAAAAGACATCTTATCCATTGCGCCAGTGCCTTCGCTACACGAAGCTTAGGCGAGTCCTAGAAGTAAGGGCATGATACAACCGTCGATTCCGACTTGGTACGTCTAAGCACCTTGACGGAGATCCCCTCTGGAGAAAAACGAGAAAGCGCCGACATCGAAGGCCCGGACATCCGAAACACGTCTGAACGAGACCAGACACAACAAGAGGGCAAATTTCGCTGAAAGCTGGCGAAGAGAAAGGTCCTGGTTATCAGGCCAATTCCGAAAGAACGCCAAAACCAAACGCACGTCCCAGAGGGAAGAATACTTGGGGGCCGGAGGGCGCACCAGTCTCATTCCACGTAGGAGCCTGCAGACTAGATGATCCTGGCCGATGGGGAAAAACTCAAAGCGGGACATGTGCCGTCGAGATAGCTGATCTAACCACGATAACCGAGCGATATGACCGACCCAGGTCAAAGAGATGAGACAAGAAATTCAGCACGCTAGATACAGGACCCGTAAAGGGATCGGTATCCCGTTCCAAGCACCAGCGACACCAGGAGCTCCATGTTGAGAGATAACACCTCCTTATCCCAGAGGCCCAGGAATCCCAGAGAAGGCCACTAGCCGACTGCGATAACGCCTCGACATTCCAGGCACCCCTGAAAGAGTCCAGGGTCATCCCGAATATCGCCTTGCTGTTCCAGGCGGATATATGCAGGAGGCACCAGCTCAATCCGGCCTGCATGTCCGAGGCCAGGGAGATCATCTGGTCCTAAGAGGGTCTCTTGCGTAGAGAGTGCGCCTTCAGCCGCTGCATGGCCCTGTAATGTAGTGGGCCCGGTTATAACGCCTGTATCGAGGCCAAGAGGAGACCCACCACGCGAGCCAACCTCCGGAGGGGAGTCCGGTCTTGTCGAAAACACGTCTGATCTCCTTCCAAATGGCCGTTATCTTCGCCACAGGCAGGCGGAGAATGCCGTCTTGCGCAACGACTACGAAACCCAAGAATTCCCCCGTCTGCGCAGGCTCCAAGGCCGATTTCTTCAGAATGACCACGAACCCCAGGCATTCCAACGAGGAAAACGCAGAGCGCGTCCGAAATCTGAGCCCGGCGGGGTCCTCGCAAAGATAAGCAAGTCGTCCAGATAGATGATGCAGCGTACGGCCTCTGATCTGAATTGGGTGACCACCGGTTTCAGGAGCTTGGTGAAGCACCAAGGGGCCGAGCTGAGGCCGAAGGGGAGGCATGGGAATTGGTACGTAGAGTCTTTCCATACGAATCAGAGGGGACTGCGACAGGCCCCGTCCACCGGGACGGAGAGGTAAGCGTCTTCTAGGTCCAGTCTCGTGACCCAGTCTACTGGCCAGAGAAGGCATCTAAGAAGGTGAATGCCCTCCATCTCGAAGTGGTTGTATACCACGAAGGCGTTCATTTCTCCTAAATTGATCACTGGATGGAATTCTACAGACTTCTCCCTTACCAGGAGAAAATCGAGCTGACGAAACCCCCCAAATCCGGGGCCTGTAGGACCGCGCCTTTGGCTAGTGGAGCTCGAACTTCCACCTCCAACAAGGGCTGTTGGCCTCTTGTGATGACGGGGATCCTCAGGCGTCCAACCTGTGTAGGGGAAGAGTGGAAGTCTGTGACCTAACTCCGCACTGTCCCAAGGACCCATACGTCTGAAGGTAACCGTGGGCGGAAGACCTTCCCGATCGAAGACTTCGCTTTGTCCCGGGAGGTAAACAGAATAACCTGTTTCTGCAGTTCCTCAACGAAAGGCTCCCTGAACAGCAGACCTTTAGCCAGGGGACCCACATCTTCGGCTCCCAAATCCGACAGCTTGTTGTCCATATGGAAGAGTGCCGTCTTCCTGGGCTCCGTGCAAAGGGCCACAGTGGCACTGCCCAGCAGGCAAATGGAACGAAGTGCCCAGTCCCTCATGGTGGCTGGGTCCAGATCCCTACCTTCTATGAAGGCCTCGTCTGTTAGGGCCAACATCCGGGGTAACCGCCACAATGTCCGGCAGTACCGGTCTGGGGCATTCCGCCCGCAGCTTCTTGCAGGCCTCACTTCCAAGGGGTCTACGGACCCAGTAGCGCACGAATTGTGCCAAGTGGTCGGGCAGTGACTAGTCCGAGGACCTGGGGCGTCGGATAGATTGAGGCTCTAACAGAGGTTCTCCAGTAGTGCCCAAAAGGGTATCGTCCCTCAACATTGTTGTGGGGGCCCTAGTCGGTGGTGCGTCTTCCTCTTCCCAGCGTCCACCGGGACCCTCGCCAAGGTCCTCAACCCAAACATCTTCTCCATCTGAGGGAGGCTGGTCTGCCCGCCACACATCCAGCGCGGCCAAGGTGGGGGGGTAAGGAGGCCTCCTCCCCTGCGCCCGATAGGCGGTGGCGCCTGGCCGGCGAGGTTGTCAACCTCAAACCACGTCACTTCGCCGGAGTCTTGCCCGTCCGGGAGCGTGGTTCAGGGTCTTCACCCTTTCAATAGCGCGTTCGCGCACTTGCCTGCTCTCGCACCTGAGAGTCTGACTCATCCGAGTCTTCTGCCAAATGAGGGGTTCCACACACACCCCTGTCTGTATGTGGTTGAGGGAGGGCCCTAGCCAGGGCTTTTTCAACAGATGCGGTCACAGCCGCCTTAAGTAAAGCCTGCAAATTCTGCTCCTGTGCAGAGGCGTCCATAAAGTCTGAGTCTATGATACTTGATACCTACGAAGCTAGAAAACAGGTATCATTAGCAGGCAAAAGGGGCAGCACCCCTAGTGTTGGCAGGTGCAAGTAATAATGCATGCAGTCTCAACAAACCGTATCCAGGGTATGGAGCCACCAGTCCAATAGCATGCATAGTATGGCACAGACAAAGCAGGCCAATCATGGGGCACAGACAAAGCAGGCCAATCATGGGGCACAGACAAAGCAGGCCAATCAAGGGGCACAGACAAAGCAGGCCAATTATAAAGGCACAGACAAGGCAGGCCAGTATAAGGGTACGGGCGGTACCGGCCCAGAGGTACAATGCAGGCGGAAACCTAGATCCTTTTAGACATGTAGTAGAATCTTGACTATTAGGATGCAGGGTAGAGACGAAGCTGGGTCCTTATAGGCAAGGTTCTTCAAGATAGCGAAACACTTTAGTTTTGATATGGTTGTGCCTAATCCATTAGGCCATAAAATACGAGAGCCATGCTCAACCACCCAGATGGGGCCTGAACCCACAATCCCTGGCTTTGGACGCCAGTGCGACCTCCATCAGGCAACTGAGGCTTGATTAGAGCAGTCCTAGTTCAATAAGTGGGTAAGGACACCAGGCAGGGACACCTGCAGGAGGCACGCAGTGCCATGTGGAAGTCAGGAAAACCAGTAAACCGTAAAACCATGTCCATAGAAAAACATGCAGGGCAAGCACACATACAAAGAATCGAAAACTAAAGTCTATTGCTTAGTTACTTGGGGAGGTGAGGGGGATTGAATCTGCGACCCTCATATATGGGGCATAATTTATGATGCAAGGGCTCACAGAGCTGCCTCACATGGACAGAAAAGAAAGCTGTCATCAAAAAATACGCACCCCCAAACCGCCCAGGAGATGGGGAAACACACTGGACCAACTAGTCACTGTACCTTTAATAAGGCAGTGACGCGCGCGGCAAACACAGTGGAGAGCCGCGCACCCGCTGCCCGACCACGCGGTCGCGGGAAGGGTGACCGGGAGCGGAGGCTCCCGCGGCAAATGAGTAGATCCCTGCTCCGTCCCCACTCTGATAACAGTGTTAGCGAGTGAGCGGGGGCGCGGACAGGGTAAAGAACAAAACGGGGATTCCCGCTCGGCGGACGAAGCCGGCGGGCGGGAATCAAAGGCAACACACGAGGGACCGCAGGAGTCTTTCTCCACGGTCCCAGCGGTCGGCACGGGGAGCGGTCAGAAGACCGCTTCTCGGCGACCACCACGGCCAATAAGCCAGAGGAAACCGAACAATAAAGCCAACAGGGTAAAACAAAACTCCCAAGGAAAAAACAGGCACAAAAGAAATAAACACGTGGTAAACTACCAGTAATCTGTATAAATAAACACATGGTAATCTATCTGTAATCTGTATAAATAAACATATGGCAAACTACCAGTAATCTGTATAAATAAACACATGGCAAACTACCATCAATCCGTATAAATAAACACATGGCAAACTACCATCAATCTGTATAACTAAACACATGGCAAACTGTCAGTAATCTGTATAACTAAACACATGGCAAACTACCAGTAATCTGTATAACTAAACACATGGCAAACTACCAGTAATCTGTATAACTAAACACATGGCAAGCTACCAGTAATCTGTATAACTAAACACATGGCAAACTACCAGTAATCTGTAAAACTAAACACATGGCAAACTACCAGTAATCTGTATAACTAAACACATGGCAAACTACCAGTAATCTGTATAACTAAACACATGGCAAACTACCAGTAATCTGTATAACTAAACACATGGCAAACTACCAGTAATCTGTATAACTAAACACATGGCAAACTACCAGTAATCTGTATAACTAAACACATGGCAAACTACCAGTAATCTGTATAACTAAACACATGGCAAATTACCAGTAATCTGTATAACTAAACACATGGCAAATTATCAGTAATCTGTAAAACTAAACACATGGCAAACTACCAGTAATCTGTATAACTAAACACATGGCAAACTACCAGTAATCTGTATAACTAAACACATGGCAAACTACCAGTAATCTGTATAACTAAACACATAGCAAACTACCAGTAATCTGTATAACTAAACACATGGCAAACTGTCAGTAATCTGTCTAAATAAACACATGGCAAACTACCAGTAATCTGTCTAAATAAACACATGGCAAACTGTCAGTAATCTGTATAAATAAACACATGGCAAACTGTCAGTAATCTGTATAAATAAACACATGGCAAACTGTCAGTAATCTGTATAAATAAACACATGGCAAACTACCAGTAATCTGTATAAATAAACACATGGCAAACTGTCAGTAATCTGTATAAATAAACACATGGCAAACTACCAGTAATCTGTATAAATAAACACATGGCAAACTACCAGTAATGTAAAGGAAACATTCCCCAAAGAAAATAAAAGAGCCAGAAAGGCACATAAATCTCACAACCAAGCATAGTTCATAACAACCATAAATAAATCACACTAAATCCCAAAGCCACCCACTAGAAGCAGGAGGCAGTGGTACTCTGACCTGTACTGATGCAGAGCAGCAAAGAAAGAGGAAATGGTGGCTTAGGAGGAGCCTTATATAGATACCTTATGTTTTTGTCTTTGGTGTTTATCTCTCTGTTAATGTGCTGCTGTGGAGTTCTAGTAAAGAGAGACTTAAGCAAATATGAAGCCTCCTGTCATGCTATCAAATAAAAATATCGTCAATATACCTCTTGTAGAGGACCAAGTTTGCGCCAAAATCATGTCCCCGAAAAACAAAAGATTGTTCCCAGAAGGACATAAATAAATTAGCGTAGCTTGGCGCAAACTTGGTCCCCATGGCCGTACCTTTAATTTGCATAAAAAACTCCTCCTCAAACCAAATTAATTATTGTGCAAAATCATGCGTATTCCCTCTAGAATAAAATTTTTTTGCAGTTCTCCATATACATCAGATGCCTCAAGATAAAATTCAACGGCCTTACATCCTTTATCGTGCTGGATGATTGTATAGAGACTTGACACATCGCATGTTGCAAGTAAATAGTCGTCATGCCAGCTAAAGTCTTTTAAAGTATTAAGTAGACTCATAGAGTCTTGTAAAAAAGCTGGAGTCCTCCTGACTAAAGGTTGGAGGTGGTAGTCGATATATTGAGATAATGCGGACAGAACTGAGTCAATCCCAGAGACAATGGGGCATCCTGGGGGGTTTGCCACATCCTTATGAATTTTGGGCAATATATATATGACAGGGACTCTCGGATGTTCCGGAAATAAAAAAGAGAACTCCTTTTTATCCAAAATATTGTCCTCTAAACCCTTCTCCAGGAGTATTTTCAAATTATTTTTAATTCTTTCTAGAGGGTCCTTTTTGAGTTTCACGTATGTAGTTGTATAATTTAATTGTCTATATATTTCCTGTACATACCAATTCTTATCAAGGATGACTACCTCCCCCCCCCCTTGTCTGCTGGTTTGACAACGATAGATTTATCTTTTTTAATTGAATCTATAGCTTTCCTTTCTTGGAAAGAAATATTCTGTTCAAATTTGGTAAGGGGCTTAATATTATGTATGTCTTCAAGACATGAATTCTCAAAGACCTTAATAGTGTCTGTTTTAAGAAAAGTGGGAAAGAAATCAGATTTTTTCTTCAAATCTGTGTGTACGATTCCCAGACTTTCACTCATCAACGCAGTATTGGCCATTACTACTGGTGTAATGGAATTCTGTTTGTTAAAAAAAAAAATTTAAACAACGTTTTCTAGTGTAGCAATTGAGGTCAAGAAACACTTCAAACTTATTTGCTGGACAACTTGGTACAAATTTAAAACTTTTAGATAGGATCCCTTCTTCTACTTGAGAAAGGACTCTGTTGGTCAAATTAAAAATCCTTATCTCACTTCCCTCTGCCTCCTTTTTCCTGGCATGATCTCTCCCTCCTCTCTTTCCTCTTCTGATTTTCTGGTCCTTTTCCTTGGGGTTTCATTTATCGGGGTATTTCTCCCCATTCTGTTCCCTAAAAAAACATCCTCCCTAGGTTCTGTTCTAAGGGCCTCAAAACGATTCTTTAGAGGTATATGTGGGGAATCCCTTCTAAAAGGACTTCTCCTCCCATTATTAGAAGTCTTTCTTTCCCTGAACCTATTTGCACACATTACATCCCCTACAAAATCCTACATTCATATTAATGGAAGAGGTTTTAATAGCGTAACTAGGGGCCAACATATTTTTTAAGTTTTGATTTTTCTTAAAAATCACTTGAGGATGTTCAGGTAAATGTGCTCCTAACACCGGATCTTGTAACAATATTGACCGGTGGTTCTGCAGTCCTTTTTTGATCTTTCTATGGTCAACATTGTATTGGGTCAAAAAGGCAGACCTAAATCAATTATCCACGGTATCAGGTGTAGGTTTATCCGTTAATAGTGTTTTTCTATTTGTTTGTGTTAGATGTCGAATTTCTTTTTCCAAGGCATTTCTCTTGTATCCCTTCTCCAGTAATTTATTTTTAATGTGTTGTGATTGAATGTGAAAATCATAATCATGTGAACAGTTACGTCTAAGACGTGTGAATTGGCTTTTGTCTATCCCCTTAAGCCACAGCTTATGATGGCAACTGTCCTGGTGTACAAAACCGTTGCCATCAGTTGGCTTGAAATAGCATTTAGTACAAATTTGGCCAACTTCACTAAACAATGTGAGGTCCAAAAAATTAATTGTGTCTTTACTCCAAACAGTAGTGAAAACTAAATTATATTGATTGGAGTTTAAAAAATTCACAAATTCAAAAAATAAAGTTGAAGGCCTTTTCCAAATAATAATAACATCATCAATATAACGCCACCAGAGCACCAGGTTTTCCCTCCAGTCATGCCTTGACCACACAAATAATTCTTCCCATCTCCGGACATAAATATTGGCATAACTGGGGGCAAACCTGGTGCCCATGGCAATCCCCGTGATCTGTAAATAAAACATTCCATTGAAAAAGAAATAGTTGTACTCTAAAATAAATTTAACAGCAAATGAAATAAATGTTTTTAGACCCTGTGGAAGATCAGGATCTTGAGTCATGAAGTGATCAATGACCTCTAGCCCTAACGTGTGGCTTATAACTGTATATAAGGAAGTGACATCCAGGGTCGCCCAACTATACTCTGGATCCCACTCGATATTTTCAATTTCTTGTAGGAACGATTTTGTGTCCTTAACGTATGATGGTGAACTTTGAGCATATTTCTGTAGATAAAAATCTGCAAAAACAGATAAATAGGCAGTGATCGAGTTTATCCCACTGATAATTGGGCGGCCCAGGGGCTTGGGAAGACTTTTATGGGTCTTAGGGAGAAAGTAAAAAAAATAGGAATGGTAAGATTTTTTTTTAAATAAATATTCAACATTTTTTGAGAAATAATTTCATCATTCTTAGCCTGCTCTAGAATGTTTTTCAGTTCTAAATTGAATTGATGTGTAGGGTCCGTTTTCAGAGGTATGTATGTATTTGTGTCGTTCAAAATGTTAGAAGATTCCTCCAAATAATAAGTCATTGTCATCAAAACAATCCCCCCCCCCCTTTGTCAGCTTCCCTAATAACCAAATCATCTCTTTTCATAAGATTTTTTTAAATATTGGATTCTTTTTTAGTGAGGTTATGAGTACAACTTTTAAATTTGTTTTTCCTTGTTAAGAATTGAAATTCTTGATCTACCATCCGTTCAAATATTTCTAAATAAGGACCCCTACTTTGTATGGGGAAAAAAATGGGACTTCGGTTTAAATTTAAAGTTAGATTGTATATTCTCACTAGGGCCATTAGTATCAAGCGGTGAGGGATGCAAGAGAAAATGCCTTTGGATAGTCATAGACCGAATGTATTTTTTAAGATCTATATATAATTTAACCCCTTCAGGACGGAGTCAATAGTACACGTTCTGATCAAAACAAAACGTAAACAAAAACTGGAATTTGCGCTATATGTCTGTTCACCCGTAGTTCCCCTCTTTCATATTAAATGCACCCACACTTATTATATATCATTTTGTTCAGGAGAAACAGGGCTTTCATTTCATATAAAATATTTGTATTTGAAACAATTTATTATGAATAAAATTAAAAAAAACTGTGAGAAATTTGAATTATTTTTTTAAATTTGTAGTTCCGCCTCACATTTTAGCTGTAAATGTCATAATACTGTTAGGTTTTACGGCAACAAAATGCACATATTTGTAATCAGCGATGTCTCACGAGTACAACAGTACCCCCCATTAACAGGTTTTATGGTGTTTTGGAAAGTTACAGGGTCAAATATAGAACGTTCCATTTTCAAATTGAAATTTGCCAGATTAGTAATGTTACCTTTGAGACGGTGTGGTAGCCCAGGAATGAGAATTACCCCCATAATGGCATACCATTTGAAAAAGTAGACAACCCAAGGTATTGAACGTGGGGTATGTTTAGTTTTTTTTAGTAGCCACTTATTCACAAACACTGGCCAAAGTTAGCGTTCATATTTGTTTTTGTGTGAAAAAAGCAAAAAACTAATATTTGGCCAGTGTTTGTGACTAAGTGGCTACTAAAAATGACTGGACATACCCCATTTGCAATACCTTGGCTTGTCTACTTTTGCAAATGGTATGCCATCATGGGGGTAATTCTTATTCCTGGGCTACCATACGGTCTCAAAGGCAACATAACTAATCTGGCAAATTTCAATGTCAAAAAAATGAAATGCAAGCCTTATATGTGACTCTCTAACTTTCCAAAACACCATAAAACCTGTACATGCGGGGTACTGTTATTCTCGGGAGATTTCACTTAACACAAATATTAGTGTTTTAAAACAGTAAAACATATTACAACAATAATATAGTCCATAAAAGTGGCGTTTGTTTGTAAAAAATGCAAAAAACGTCACTTTTACTTAAAATATCATCGTTGTAATACAATTTACCAGTTTCAAACACTAATATTTGAGTTCAGCGAAGTCTCCCGAGTAGAACAGTACCCCCTATGTACAGGTTTTATGGTGTCTTGGAGAGTTACAGGGTCTAATATAGTGCATGCGAATTAAATTCTCTGCACTTTCTCCCTGTGTTGTCAGGCATGTCAATCAAATTTTAATTAATCAAATGACATAATTATGTTAAAAAATTACTTAAATATACATGTAGAATTTTAATATATATGCATTTATAGGTATATAAATTCTACGTGTATACTAATGTAATCTTTTATGTAATTATATGTATTTATCTCTCTATATATATTTGCGGTTATTTGTATTTTATATATAGATAGATATATATAGAATGTCATTCTAAGTGTATTCTGTTTCCAATATATATATATTAATAACAAAATACAGTTAGAATGAAATTACATATGAATATATAATTTATTTTATATTTTGTTTCAATATTTTATTTATTTATTTAATTATTTTATTTATTTATTATTGTAATTATGCGTATATATATATAATATATATATGTAGATCTATTATATATATAATATATATACATATTATATATATGTAACGTCATTCTAAGTGTATTTTAATATTAATATATATACTAATATTAATATTAAAATACATTACGTATGACGTTACATATATATAATATGTATATATATTATATATATAATATATATACATATTATATATATATAAAAAGGCATTTAATTTATTTTATAACATTTTAATATTTATTTTTTTACACTACCTACCAGCAGGGGGACTGTCTAATATTTTAAACAGCCCCCCTGCTGGCAGATCCATAGCCAGCTATAGGGGGCCATGTGATCGCTCTTTGAGAGCGATCACATGGCCCCCGGGGGCCTCATTTGCCGGAGGGGGGCTGCCTGGGCTCTCAGACAGCCTCCCAGAAGAGGATCGCGGCGGAGGTGAGTACACCTCTGCTCCTGGGGCTGCAAGCCGTTACGGCGTTCTATGCCGCCGCAACGGCTTTAAAGCCCTTTAAAGCCGCGACGGCATAGAACGCCGTAACGGCGTTAAGGGGTTAAAGTCATTTGCTGTTTTATTGGGGGCAAATTTCATCCCCTTGGAAAGTAAATTAATTTCATCATCTGATAATGGTATTTCGGTTAAATCAAATATACCCTTCGCTACTTCTTTTTCCCTCAAGGGATGTGCCATGGGGGGAGAAATATTTTATTTTCCGTCCTTATTCTCTTTTGAGGAGAATCTTGTAGTAACAGGAAGAATCGATTGGGATGTTCCCATGTTTCTGCCCTGGGGCGGCAGTAGTTGGTGATGTTTTTTTCTCGTGGGCCTTTCAAACGCCACTGAAAATTTGATTCTTTGTCATTAAACTGAGTGTTAGCCCTTTCTCTGTCGTTAAACTGAGTATTAACTCCTCCTTGGTCTGATTTATTTCTAACAACCTGAGCATAGGAATGAGTATCTCTATTAAGATCAGAAGATAATCTCCTCTGTGGTAAACGAGATCTCTCTTGATGGGGAGTAGTATTAGAGTAATACGAGTTATGTTGTTGAAAAGTGTGTGGGTGATATGTATCCCCTTGGCCATCTCTTTTTTTAAAGGGTACTCTAGAGGAAATTTTCCTATACATATGGGATCGTGTTTTTTTATGAAGTAATTTGTTTTGTGTTGAAAAAGTGTTAGATATTTTGTCTTCTTTGCCCCTCTTATATTTTTTGTTTTTGGTCTCAGCTATTTTCTCATCAAGATTCTTGATGTTAGTCTGTAAAGTTGTATCTCTTTCTTTAAATTATTTACTTTCTGAGTCTAGAGGAGACTTTGCCTCTAAGGTATGTAATTCTCCTTCTACTTTGTTTTGTATATCTCTTGAATATTTAATAATAAGTTGTATTAATTGGAAGGAACAATTAGTAAGAATTTCATCCCATTCTTCTAAAAATACAGATGAAGTAGAGCCACTTGGCAGATATGGATTGACACCTGTCCTCAGGGACCCTGATACACACAGACACAGAGCAGAATAGGGACTGTTCCCCCTACATAGGGTCACTTGGCAGATATAGATTGACACCTGTCCTCAGAGACCCTGATACACACTGACACAGAGCAGAATAGGGACTGTTCCCCCTACATAGGGTTACTTGGCAGATATGGATTGACACCTGTCCTCAGAGACCCTGATACACACTGACACAGAGCAGAATAGGGACTGTTCCCCCTACATAGGGTCAATTGGCAGATATGGATTGACACCTATCCTAATGATCCCTGATACACACTAACACAGAGCAGTATAGGGACTGTTCCCCCTACATAGGGTCACTTGGCAGATATGGATTGACACCAGTCCTCAGGGACCCTGATACACACTGACACAGAGCAGAATAGGGACTGTTCCTCCTACATAGGGTCACCATTTTTAGCCCAAGGCAGCTCATCTCATCAGGCCTTTTTTAGTCGAATTTATTGCCCACTGTCAGTCCCTTCGGGATCCATCCCTCATTTATCTTAATAAAGGTGAGGTAATCTAGACTTTTTTGACCTAGGCGACTTCTCTTCTCGGTGACAATACCTCTTGCTGCACTGAAGGTCCTTTCTGACAGGACACTTGAAGCGGGGCAGGCCAGAAGTTCTATCACAAATTGGGATAGCTCAGGCCACAGGTCAAGCCTTCACACCCAGTAGTCAAGGGGTTCATCGCTCCTCAGAGTGTCGATATCTGCAGTTAAGGCGAGGTAGTCTGCTACCTGTCGGTCGAGTCGTTCTCTGAGGGTGGATCCGGAAGGGCTGTGGCGATGCGTAGGACTTAAAAAGCTCCGCATGTCCTCCATCAACAACACGTCTTTAAAGCGTCCTGTCCTTGCCGGCGTGGTCGTGGAAGGAGGAGGATGACATTCACCTCTTCCCCTGTTAGATTCCCGTTGTGCTGTGACATCACCCTTATACGCTGTGTAAAGCATACTTTTTAATTTATTTTGCAAATGCTGCATCCTTTCCGACTTGTTGTAATTTGGTAACATTTCCGCCACTTTCTGCTTATACCGGGGGTCTAGTAGCGTGGACACCCAGTACAGTTCGTTCTCCTTCAGCCTTTTTATACGAGGGTCCCTCAACAGGCACAACAGCATGAAAGACTCCATTTGCACAAGGTTGGATGCCGAGCTACTCATTTCCCGTTCCTCCTCCTCAGTGATCTCAATGAAGGTATGTTCTTCCCCCCAACCACGTACAACACCACGGTTACCAGATAGGTGACAACGAGCACCCTGGTATGCCTGTTGTGGTTGGTCTTCCTCCTCCTCCTCAAAGCCACATTCCTCCTCTGACTCCTCTTCCTCACAATCCTCTTCCAGCGTTGCCGCAGGTCCAGCAAGCGATGCTGATAAGGTGGTGATGGTGACCACAACTCTTCCTCTTCCTCTTCACGCTCATCTATGGCCTGATCCAGCACTCCTCGCAGGGCACGCTCCAAGAAAAAAACAAATGGTATGATGTCGCTGATGGTGCCTTCGGTGCGACTTACTAGGTTTGTCACCTCCTCAAAAGGACGCATGAGCCTACAGGCATTGCGCATGAGCGTCCAGTAACGTGGCAAAAAAATTACCAGCTCCCCAGAGGCTGTCCTAGCACCCCGGTCATACAAATATTCATTAACGGCTTTTTCTTGTTGGAGCAGGCGGTCGAACATTAGGAGTGTTGAATTCCAATGTGTCGGGCTGTCGCAAATAAAGCACCTCACTGGCATGTTGTTTCGCCGCTGGATATCTGCAAAGTGCGCCATGGCCGTGTAGGAACGCCTGAAATGGCCACACACCTTCCTGGCCTGCTTAAGGACGTCCTGTAAGCCTGTGTACTTATGCACAAAGCGTTGTACGATCAGATTACACACATGTGCCATGCACGGCACATGTGTCAACTTGCCCAACTTCAATGCCGCCAACAAATTTGTTCCGTTGTCACAAACCACTTTGCCGATATCCAGTTTCTGCGGAGTCAGCCACTTTTCCACCTGTGCGTTCAGGGCAGACAGGAGTGCTTGTCCGGTGTGACTCTCTGCTTTCAAGCAAGTCAAACCCAAGACGGCGTGACACTGCCGTATCTGGGATGTGGAATAGTACCTGGGGAGCTGGGGGGGTGCCGTTGATGTGGAGCAAGACACAGCAGCAGAAGAGGACTCAGCCGCGGAGGTTATGGAAGAGGATGGAGTAGGAGGAGTAGAGGAGGTGGCAGCAGGCCTGCCTGCAAGTCGTGGCGGTGTCACCAACTCCTCTGCAGAGCCACGCATTCCATGCTTGGCAGCCGTCAGCAGGTTTACCCAATGTGCAGTGTAGGTGATATACCTGCCCTGACCATGCTTTGCAGACCAGGTATCAGTGGTCAGATGGACCCTTGCCCCAACACTGTGTGCCAGAAATGCCATTACTTCCTTTTGCACAATCGAGTACAGGTTGGGGATTGCCTTTTGTGCAAAGAAATTTTGTCCGGGTAACTTCCACTGCAGTATCCCAATAGCCACAAATGTTTTGAACGCTTAAGACTCCACCAGCTTGTATGGTAAAAGCTGGCGGGCTAATAGTTCAGACAAGCCAGCTGTCAGACGCTGGGCAAGGGGGTGACTTTCTGACATTGGCTTCTTACGCTCAAATATGTCCTTGACAGACACCTGACTGTGGGCAGATGAGCGGGAACTGCTCAAGGCGAGAGACGGAGTGGCAGATGGTTGAGAGGGGGCAAGGAGGACATCAGTGGTTGACGTGGCTGAAGATGCTGGAACAGGAGGAGGATGGCGGCTTTGAGTTTGAGTGCTGCTTGTACTCATATATACTCATGTGTTTTGTACTCATAACCATAGGCGTTTGTGATGTGCGATCATGTGCCTACGCAAAGCAGTTGTACCTAGGTGGGTGTTGGACTTCCCACGACTCAGTTTCTTTTGGCACAGGTTGCAAATGGCATCGCTGTTGTCAGAGCAGACACACAAAAAAAATGCCACACTGCTGAGCTCTGCAATGACGGCATTCTGGTGGTGGACACAGCATGCGTTGACTGGCGTGCTGTCAGGCTGACCCCGGGTATGCTGTCTGACTGTGCCACTAGCTCCTTGCGACCACCTCCCCCTGCTTCCAACTCGTCTCCTCCTCCTCCTCTCCTCTTTCTCCCCATCTGAACTTTCGCCCTGTTCTTCTTCTTGCCGAGCGGGCACCCACGTGACATCCATGGACACATCGTCATCATCAACCGCTTCACTTGTATCTGACAACTCAGCAAAGGAAGCAGCAGCGGGTACAACATCATCATCATCACACCGTACGTCCATGTGTGTAATGCTGCCTGCCTGAGACATATCCCTGTTATCTACATCCTCTGGCAATAATGGTTGCGCATCACTCATTTCTTCAAACGGATGTGTAAATAACTCCTCTGACATACCAAGTGAAGCGGCTGTGGTGCTAGTGTTGGTGGTGGCAGCAGGCGGGTGAGTGGTATCTTGAGAGGTGCCCGAAGCTAAGCTGGAGGAGGATGGTGCGTCAAGGTTCCAAGCGGAAGCTGTAGAAGATTGGGTGTCCTGTGTTAGCCAGTCAACTATGTCCTCAGAACTTTTCAAGCTCAGGGTACGTGGCCTCTGAAAACTGGGCATTATTCTAGGGCAAAAGGGAATCACAGCACCACGACCACGATGGCCCCTGCGGGGTGGCCTGCCTCTGCCTGTCATTTTTTTTTGGATTAGTGGTACTATACGTGCAAGCTACTGTGAGACCAGATATGAGTGGCAATGTGCACTGGCAGAGATTGGCAGAGTACATGCTGTAGGCCTGACACCCGCTTGAAGACAACTAACTGCTATTCAATCTATAACAGTGGAAAACGTTTTTTGGTTTTAAATGCACGCTATAGTGACACCAGATATGAGTGACAATGTGCACTTGCAGAGGTTGGCAGAGTACACGCTGAAGGCCTGACACCCGCTTGAAGGACACTGACTGCTATTAGCTTACAGTGAAAAATGTTTTTTCTTTTTAAAGGCACGCTATAGTGACACCAGATATGAGTGGCAAAGTGCACTTGCAGAGGTTGGCAGAGTACACGCTGAAGGCCTGACACCCACTTTAAGAACACTGACTGCTATTAGCTTACAGTGAAAAACGTTTTTTCTTTTTAAAGGCATGCTATAGTGACACCAGATATGAATGGCAAAGTGCACTTGCAGAGGTTGGCAGAGTACACGCTGAAGGCCTGACACCCGCTTTAAGGACACTGACTGCTATTAGCTTACAGTGAAAAACTTTTTTTTTCTTTTTAACCCCTTAAGGACACATGACATGTGTGACATGCCATGATTCCCTTTTATTCCAGAAGTTTGGTCCTTAAGGGGTTAAAGGCACGCTATTGTGACACCAGATATGAGTGGCAAAGTGCACTTGCAGAGGTTGGCAGAGTACACGCTGAAGGCCTGACACCCAGACGCTTGCAGACAACTAACTGCTATTCAATCCATTACAGTGAAAACATTTTTTTGTTTTTAAATGCAAGCTTAAGCTATTGTGACACCAGATATGAGTGGTGGCACTGGGCAAGTTGGCACAGTATCCAGGCAACTGCATTTACATTACACAGAAAAAAAAAGCAGACTGATGTTCTAGCCCTAAAAAGGGCTTTTTGGGGTGCTGTCCTTACAGCAGAGATCAGAGGAGTCCTTCAGGACTGTAGTGGACACTGAATACCCTAACCTAGCTATCAATTTCCCTATCAAATGAGCAGCAGCTACACTTTCCCTCCTCTATCTAAGAATGCAGCTTCAGAATGAATCTAAAATGGATGCTGTACAGGAGGTGGGAGGGTCTGGAAGGGAGTGTCTGCTGCTAATTTGCTGGAATGTGTCTGCTGACCATGAGGCACAGGGTCAAAGTTTACTCAATGATGACGAATAGGGGGCGGATCGAACCGCGCATGTGTTCGCCCGCCGTGGCGAACGCGAACACGCTATGTTCACCAGGAACTATTGACCAGCGAACCATTTGGGACATCACTATTGGGCATGTGGATTGGACAGAAATAGGGCAACTATTGTCTGTTTCTATTCCATTTAAGTAGTAACAGAAACCTTGAGCCATAGTGATGCCAGTTTGGTACAGGTAATCTCCTTGTTAACCCAACTCATAAACATGATACATGACTTCCTGGTGGCACACTCCAGACTAATGTAGCAGCAGTGCCAAGGATGATTAAAGACTTTTTTCAAAATTTGTTTGAGCAAACAACTTGCTAATTATGCAACACTGATGCTAGCTCTCCTGTGTCATTCTAGGATTAAGTGAGAAGTGGTATTTGATATTGTGGTGGGGCAGACGTGGTGGCGTCTCTAGGGTTCATTTTTAAGGGGGGGGGGGCACATGGTGGGCCAGGGACTAAAGTAGGGGGGCACATTTAACCCCGCCCTCACCGCAGTTTGATCCCGCCTCTGCCGCATGTTAAGCCTTGCCCCCGACACAATGTGTGTTTTTTTTTATAATCCCTGGTGTAGAACTCATTATTTTCCACCAAGGATTATTAAAAAACAAACACATTTCCCTTGATACAGTCCATACACACACACACACACACACAGACTGCTGAGTCCTTACACACAGAGACTGCTGAGTCCATACACACAGAGACACACAGACTGCTGACCATAAACACACACACACACAAACACACACACACAGACTGCTGAGTCCATACACACAGAGACACACAGACTGCTGACCATAAACACACACACACATACAGACTGCTGAGTCCATACACACACACACATAGACACACAGACTGCCGAGTCCATACAAACACAGACACACAGACTGCAGAGTCCATACAAACACAGACACACAGACTTCTGAGTCCATAGACACAGACTGCTGAGTTCATACACACACAGAGACTGCCGAGTCCAAACACACATACACACACACACACACACACACACAGACTTCTGAGTCCATACACACATACACAGACACACATACACAGACATACACAGACTGCTGAGTCCACACACACACACACACACACACACAGACTGCTGAGTCCATACACACACACAAACATAGACTGCTGAGTCCATACACCCACATAGACTGCTGAGTCCATACAAATATAGACACATAGACTGCTGAATCCATACACACACACACAGACTGCTGAGTCCACACACACACACACACAGACTTCTGAGTCCATACACACACACACACAGACTGCTGAGTCCATACACACACACACACACACAAACACAGACTGCTGAGTCCACACACACACACACACACAAAGACTGCTGAGTCCATACACAGACTGCTGAGTCCATACACACACACAGACTGCTGAGTCCATACACACACACACACACACACACACAGACTGCTGAGTCCATACACACACAGACTGCTGAGTCCATACACACACAGACTGCTAAGTCCATACACACACACACACAGACTGCTGAGTCAATACACACACACACACACGGACTGCTGAGTCCATACACACACAGACTGCTGAGTCCATACACACATACACACAGACTGCTGAGTCCATACACACACATACAAACTGCTGAGTCCATACACACACATACAGCCTGCTGAGTCCATACACACAGACAGACAGCTGAGTCCATACACACATACACAGACACACACAAGCTTCCTCACTAGCAGACAGACAGACACAGACACACCTGAGCATATCAAGCCTACCTGTTGCTGGGGATCAGACAGCCATCTTCTTGCCTTTCCAGCAGCAGCATGGTCTGCTGCTTACCGGCAGGGGCAGGCTTATGTACGGGAGGCAGGGCTTGGTTTGGGGGCGGGGCCTGTGTCGGGGAGCCTGTCAGTGCTTTCTCTGGCCACAGACAGCCCCCAGCACCATTCCAGCTGAGCTCCTCTGCCTTGCATTCCCTCCCTCGGGCTGTAACACACTGTTACAGCCCGAGGGAATAGAATTTAAGCACATGGCCATTTGGGTGGGCCCAAGGGGGGGCACAACATGATGTAGGGGGGGTGGAATGGCCCCCTCTGCCCCCTCCCCCCCCCCCAGCGACACCACTGCAGACTTATTAATATTAACATTAATTACCGGTGAAAGAGAGGCATGCTGATTGAGGAAGATGTACATATTAAACATAACATGTTGCCATTTTCTCTTACTGCCAGAAGCAGCAGAAGCAAGATATGCCTACCACAACAGAGTGGAACATCTGTAGTTTGAGTTGAGGCTGTTGGCAGTTTGATGGGAGAGAGTGAGTCAGGTAAAAGCCAAAATTAAACTATCAATGACTCTGAAATAGTCAGAGCTTACCTGTGTAAATATGATTTGATTCCTAGTAAGAACACTCTGACCTACAAGGATAAGAAAATGAGTGCATGGCCTACTCTGTCTGGTAGTTTAGCAGCTATAGTCATGTCCATCAACAACTTTCCAAAGTGAACCTTTTCTCTTGCAGGGAACATTCTGAATCCCAAACACTCACAAAGGTTGTTGCAACTAATGGAGAAAACAGCCTCTCTCAATTTCAATCTCTCAAAGTTGAGTGATCCTGCTTTTCACTGTGATACTTGAAGCATTGTCATCCTCAATCTGAGAACCAAATGGCCACTCACATATCCCTTCAAAATTGTTTCAAAATGTATAAAAGTATTCTAAAATCAGAGTGCTCTAAACAACTAAGTGGGATCCCCGTGACCCTTGGTTGTGTGTAAAGCTTTTTTCTTCTTATGGTGAAAAGGATAAGTGGGTGGTCAATTTCCCTCTCTTTTTCTTTTCTTTTTAAGTTGAAAAAATACTAGTTTTACAACTTAAAATGGCTTGTGTGTTCTATTTTTAATTATTAACATAGTATTAGTAAGTTCTCTTACCATTTTTCTTAAATCTAGCTTTGTAATAATCAAATTTTAGCAACTCAGAATTGCCATTGCAAAATATCTGATAATATGTCAATAAGCCAGGCTATATTGTAGCCCTTTTTCAATCTCTGCAAAATAATAACCACCTTTTTCAGTTTTTTTTTTTTTGGACTATCCAAATCTCTTTCCAAAGTTTTTTTTGTTTTTTTTAAATAAAGATATTCTACAGTACCAACTGAAACTATGAAATGGATTAAAATTATGCTGCCCCAATTTATATTTTTATTTTTTTTAAGAAATGTCTAATGGGCAGCTTCTTGGACCCATCTAATGATCAGAGCCACTTATTGGACCTTCAACATATGATTCGGGTTTATTGGAGCTCATGATCTTTTATTTTACTATTTAAACATTGCTGCTGCTAACTGTACTGCAAGGGTTAACTTTGGCATTAGTATGAGAATGTATTGTTATATGCCCCTTTTTCAATTTTTGCAATTTTGTGGCAGATGTTGCTTGGTCATTAAAAAAAAAAAATAATAATTGGAAACTGTATTTTATGCCTGCTGATATCTAACTGCTAACTATTGTTAATTACAACTGCTCATGGTAGATATTAAGTGACGAGGTTAAAAATTAGCCCTATGGTTGTCCATCAGTTAGAGGAATATAACTATGAATTTAGTTTGTTATAGTGTCTTACACAGTTACTAATTATTAATCTATAAAATATATTATTCATATATGATATATTTATTAAATATGTAATATAAAACTATAAATATATGTTGCTGCTCCTTGTTTTTTCATTTTCTTGGTCACTTTTCACTCAAACTGTGAATAAAATAAACAATTTATAGTTCACTCAATCATCTTTTTTTTTCCGCTCAATCATCTCCTTTTTCTGGCAGAATTAACAATCACAAATCATAACGAAAAAGCTTGCCATTGAACTTTTCGTTTGTTTTGTGATTTGGCTACATTTTGACACATAGTTTAGAAATTCAATGGAACACCTGATAGGTGTTTCAGACAAATTGCAGTTCATAATAAATTTAATCTCCAAGTCTAGTCGCCATTCTGAATAGAGATTCACAACCATTCAACTAGATAAAAGTATAGTTTCTATATGCTGTAAATGTTGTTGTCTACTTTACTCTTTTTCAGTTATCTTTGGAAAAAAAATGATAAATATTTTGAAAAAAACACAAAAGCATTATGTAAAATAAGTTAGATTGTTTTCCTAACTGCATTTTATTTTCACATTAATTTCTGAAACATATTTTCATTATAGCCTTTTGCATTATATTCTTTATATTCCTTTACGCGAGAAGTGTGTTTGCTTATGATAGATAATTCCTAGATTTTACTAGTAGCATGACGTAAAGTCATGATTTTATTAATGACACGGAGGCGAGTATTATGCTTCTCTTTCTTTTATTTTCCCTCAGCAGCGAAGAGAGAAATGAGTGAAAAGAGAAAAACGTATCATTAACATATATACATATTCAACATATTCCACAGTGCTACATAGGGGAACCTCCCCCTTTCAGTATATAAGGTGTAGCACTCCCTTCCTCTTCCTCTTTCGTCGCGATCCGAAGACCCGTAAACCGAACCAGAACTTGAAATTGAACTGTAAACTCGGAAGCTGAAACGTATCTTCCTGGGAATGTGGAGTCAACTGCGAAGCTCCTGTTAGTTCCATAAGTATTTGGAATCATGCTAAAAAAGAGGGGAGAAATATGGTAAAATCTCAACTTGCAACTGGGTGTAATATTTTCCATTATATATAGCAATCTTGACTTCTGAAAAGGAATAAGTGTCATATTAACTAGACATAACATAAAATGTGTGATGATCATGATCAATTAAAGCTAATGTAAACTAAGCTAAACGACAGAAAACGTCAAATCTATACAGCATAATTAAATAGAATATGGGCCAGGAAGACCCGTCCTAAAGAAGCAAGTCGTGAGTCATTCCAGAAAAACAGGGTGTAACAGAAAACATATCACCACCTCCAACCCAGGGAGGGAGGGAGGGAATAATACTCGCCTCCGTGTCATTAATAAAATCATGACTTTACGTCATGCTACTAGTAAAATCTAGGAATTTTATTAAAGACACGGAGGCTCCTATTATGCTTGTTTAAAGCTGAGCAATGACTTTATCTGAAAAATGTTGTATCGGTCTAAAGTAAAAGTTCCTGAATGTGGATTCCGTAGACCAATCTGCAGCCTTCAGAATGTCTTCCAAGCGGCATCCGGCCGCCGATGCTTTAGAGGCCATGGCGCCTCTAACAGAGTGTGATGAGAAAACAGAGACGTCGATTCCGGCCGTAGCTAACATCCATTTAATCCATCGTGCCAGCGTCGGCGTGGATACCGGCAGATGGGGTTTTTTCAGGGAGATGAACAGAGGCCCGTCATTGGACGGGCGCAGTGTAGAGGTGCGAGACTCGTATTCTTTTAGGCACGCTATTGGGCATAAGTTAGGTAAACACGGTATCCGTGGATAGCAGACCTGTTTGGTGGCCGACTTCGTTCTTCGTGAGATATCGAACGACACCCCCTCCGGGGTGAATGATCGTGCTCGCCAGTCCAAGGCTCTCACATCTGATACCCGTTTGCAGGATAGAAGGCAGAGCAGCATCAGTAGTTTTGCCGATAATTGTTTAAGTGAAAGATCCACGTTAGTGGGCCAGCCATCTATGAGTCTGAACACACAGTTGACGTCCCAGAAGGACCCGTATCTGGACGTGGGGGGACGTGAGAAACGGACTCCCTTAAGCAAACGACAAACTAGAGGATTCTGCCCCAGTGGGAGGCCGTCCACCTGGTCGTGCCCGGCTGAGATGGCCGAGCGGAAAACATTGACCGTGCGGAAGGCCTTGCCTGATTCGAACAGGTGCGTAAGGAAATCTAGTACCGATTTCACAGGGGCTGATATCGGATCCAATGATCGTCCCAAGCACCAATTGGCCCACTGTCTCCATGCTGCAGCATAGGCTTGTCGTGTACCAGGTGCCCATGCGTTTGCCAGGAGCCGCACAGTCGTGTTCGAAACCTCCGTGATTTCCCAGGGTCCCCGGAAAGGAGCCACGCCATGAGGCGGAGGAGGCCCTGTTCCACCAGGGGGTGGTTTTCCCCATCTGGGTTGGTCAATAGCGATGGATGGTCCGGCAGTAGCCGTGGGTGGTCTATCGCCATCTCCAGCAGATGTGGGAACCAAGGTTGAGATCTCCAGCACGGGGTTATCAGTACCAATGAGCTCTTGAAGTGCCGGAGGTGCGCCAGACAACGAGCTATCAGGTTGAATGGTGGGAAGGCGTAAGCCCTGCCCTCGGACCAATCTTGGAGGAAAGCGTCTGTCGCTACGGCCTCCGGGTCTGGTCTCCAGCTGCAGAACTTCGGTAGTTGTGTGTTGAGTCTGGATGCGAACAGATCCATGCTCAAAGGTCCCCACAGGGACGAGATTCTGCGGAATATTTTCGGTAGCAGTTTCCAATCTCCCGAGTCCCTCAGGTAGCGGGAGTTCCAGTCCGCGGTGTAGTTGTCTAGGCCCGGGATGTGTTCCGCGGTAACGGACACGCTGTTTTGTAAGCAGTAGTTCCAGAAGTCTCTGGCCAAAACCGCTAGGATGCGAGACCTGGTTCCCCCTAGATGGTTTATGTATCTTACGGCTGAGACATTGTCCAGCTTGAGGAGGATCGAGCATGAGATGCCTCTGGGAGACAGACTGCGAATGGCGAACGAGGCCGCCAGCAGTTCCAGAGAGTTTATGTGTAAGAAGGACTCTTCCGTGGACCACCTGCCTCCTGTGGATATATTTCCGCAGCGCGCGCCCCAACCATGTAAGCTGGCGTCCGATTCGATCACCAGGTCTGGAGTGGACCCGAAGATCGCTCGGCCGTTCCAAGCCTCCATGTGGGTCAGCCACCAGTTCAGTTCCTCCCTCGACTCTGTATCCAGGGAAATGTGAGATTCGTACGAGTGGCCACTCCTCAGGCAGGCCGCTTTCAGCCGTTGTAAGGCTCTGTAGTGTAGCGGGCCTGGGAAAATCGCCTGGATAGAGGCTGCCAACAGGCCGATGACCCGTGCCAGTTGGCGTAGGGATATGTCCGGCCGTTGCATAAGTTTCTTTATCTCCCTCTTGATGTTGGACATCTTCTCTGCTGGGAGGCAGAGAACCTGTAGTACGGAGTCGATACGGAATCCGAGGAATTCCATTTGTTGAGAGGGGATCAGAACCGACTTCTTCCAATTTACAAGGAAGCCTAGGTTCTGTATGAGGTGTAGGGCCCACCCTAAGTGTTCTAGTAAGAGGGATCGAGTCCCGGAGAGTATTAGGATGTCGTCCAGGTAAATGATAAGGCGGACTCCGTGTAATCGGAGGAAGGCCACCACTGGTTTTAGGACTTTCGTGAAACACCACGGGGCGGAGGACAGGCCGAAAGGTAGGCATGTGAAACGCCACTTCTTGCCTTCCCAGCAGAACTGGAGTAGGTTCCTGTGAAAAAAATGGCCTTGTTAATGGAGGTGGACATAGTGGTGTCCAAGAGGGATTGGAATTCCTCAGAACCTATAAGGTTAGAGTCGGCCTGGGAATCAGATGCTGTGGTACCCTTAAGTGGGACAGGGTGGGGATTCAAATCACCACAGGCAGACTGCATGATAACAAACTATTAGGTAATGTAAGGCTAAAGGACAGAGGTGCTGGATTGCTTAACCCACGCACAAAGGACAGAGCAGGAGAGAAAAAATACCCGGTAAGAGCAGGAGCGGGGTCAAGCAGCCTCCTCGGAGCAAAAACACGCCGAGTAATGAGGCTTAAAATGGCCGCCGGCACTATCGGCGACGGGAAACCAAGAAAATGGCCGCCGCGAGTGTCCGCGCATGCGCAGAACGCGCCCGCGGCGGAACCGAGAAGGTGAGAAAAACCGCCGGGGAGTAAGGTTGGCGGGATATAAAGGTTGCCGAAAACGACAAGGGTGGGGTGGGGAGATTGTCAGGGGCACAGAGGAGCCCAGGGACCCGGGTGAAAACGGGTCGAGTCAAAACCCAGCCCAGGGTGAAGAGGGGCAAGAGCCCACCCCAAAGGAAAGAATAAGCAGTATATAAAGGAATAAATTAAACATAAAACCAAGCCCTGCAGATAAACTGCAGGCAGTGTAGGTATAGATGACAGTATAATGATATAGTCAATAAAATGTACTTAGCTGGTCTGAGGGAGCAGCGAAGAAAGAGGAAGAGGAAGGGAGTGCTACACCTTATATACTGAAAGGGGGAGGTTCCCCTATGTAGCACTGTGGAATATGTTGAATATGTATATATGTTAATGATACGTTTTTCTCTTTTCACTCATTTCTCTCTTCGCTGCTGAGGGAAAATAAAAGAAAGAGAAGCATAATAGGAGCCTCCGTGTCTTTAATAAAATTCATGGTGCCCACCACTGATTTTATTACATATTAATGCAGCCTCACTATGCCCTTAATTTATTTTTGATAAACTTTTAAATAATTGCAATCTATGATCTCATAGCATGTAGTGGTAATTTCTGCTGGTAAATAATTAGAAATGTTTTTCTAACAGATTGTGATCATTTTGAAAGCTTATCCAAAACTATTAAATCAAAGCCTAAATCTGCTAGGCATGGCATAACATAGATGAAAACAAACCACATTAAAACATTGAAGAGTAAATAGAAGAAAACAGACAATCAAGTAACGACAGGTCGCTATTTTTGCTGGACAGTTTTCTTCAAATGTCTGTTGAAGCTTCCCATGTGTAACCACCGTAAGACTCCTACTTGCTTCTCTCCAATTATAAGTCCTGGTCTGTCATTCACTCCTTTGGTAGCAATCCTTAATGCATTCATTGCTTCATCACTTGGAGCAGTGCCAGAGGAAAGACTGATGGACCATGAATGATGATTGGATCATAGCATGACAGAGAGCTGTGAGAGAATACAGTTTAGCAACTACTACACACAGCTTTTTTTTTTTAGAAAATTGTTAATAAATGTTAAGTCGCTAAAGCATTTTATCAGCACACAACTCCTGTCCATCATCATAGAGAGAAATGTATTTCTAACCAATAATGGCTGATATAACTTATTTTAATTTAATGTAAAAGGAAAACATGAATAATATGAATAGTTGACAGGATTTTTTTATAGATAGTATAAAAATATTTAGTTTTTCTTTAATGCAATTTGTTTTACATTAATTGCCCTATATAATATATAATATATTTTTTTGTCTACATCCCACTATACTGCAAGTAAATATTTGAACAGATCTCCAGAGGGGTTACAGTGTAACTCTTGCGCAACTCATGCATCTAAATTATCTGTATGATATGGATTGACATCTCTATTTTTGATGATTGAAAACCAATATATCTTAAAAGAACAATAGTTGACATTATGTTTCTGAATTTTTTGGCGCTGTTTTTTTGTTGCCGATTGCTCTCTTAATTGATGTGATTTATCAAAGATGTTAAACTTTACATAGAAACATAGAATGCCATGGCAGATAAGAACTAGATTTGGTCCATCTAGTCTGTCTAGTCTGAACTCATTTCTAGGTTTGGCAAAATAGAAGATTCCATATGATACAGATAAAACAATAATAACTACTTACAGTATCCATCAAATATGAAGAAAAGAAAAAAACCAAAATACACATAGAGTAAAGGCACTTTGAAGTTGTTGATTGCTTGTACTCCCATCATAAGTTATCAATATGTAGAGGACCAAATCAATTTTACGTGTCAGGAGGCTTCATATTTTGCATATCTTTCTTTACTGAACATTAAAACAACATAGAAACATACAACCTTATCGAGCGTACTGCTGGATCTCATCCATTCGGAACAAGTTGGCTTCATACCAGGATGGAAGGAAAGGGACAACACCATTAGAGCCCTCAATGTTATCCATATTCAGTCCTCTAGAGGTCATGCTCCTTTTCCTGGATGCTGAAAAGGAGTTTGGCCATGTTGACTTGACCTATCTTGCTACACATGGGATTCTGTCCACATATGCTGTCCTGGATTTTGTCCCTGTGTACGACCCCCAGCATACCACACATTTGGGTCAGTGGTATGCTGTCCTACTCATTCCTCATCATAAATGGACCCCAGTAGGGATGTCCCTTGCCCACCTTCTGTTTGCTTCCTCTCTAAAACTGTTTCTAAGGGTAGTCAGACTGCGTGGAGCACCATTTCACAGCATACGCAGATGACATGATCTTCTACATAGGAGGACCAGTGATCACATTGCCTAATCTCCTTGCCCTCTTTAAACAATTTGGCTCAATACTGAAACTTAAATTGAGCATGGAGAAATCTGAAGCCCTTAGTCTCTACGATCTAGTCTGCATGGCTTGGAGGTATGCTTGCGGACTCTGTTTACTCTATTATGATTCACGGAGAAACCTTGATCCTAGTTAATTATTTTCCAAAGGACCTCTCACAATTATACCATATGAACTTCCTGCCCATTCTCTTCATCCTTTAATCGGATATGAAGCATTAATCTGACATATATCTCTTGGTTGGGTTGCATCAAAGCTGTAAAAATGAATGTCCTCCCATGCCTTTTATATTCATTCCAGACCATTCAAGTGGTCATCCCTAGAGCCTTCTTTCACTGTAGCCGAAAAGCGACTAGAATATGCAAGATCTAGTTGACCTTGCCTAAACACTCAGGTGACCTTTTGTCGATTGTCACATATTACCAAGCCACACACCTAAACTGATTGGCAGACTGGCAAGCGCTCTCCTCTACTATATTGTAGGTTGCAATGGATTTAAAGCAAGACTAAGGGGAAAGTTCTACAGACCAGGAATGGGACCAAACTGACACCTTGACTCATAAATGCTCAATCAGCTTTAACCCCTTAACACTGCAGCCAAATGTACAAGTTGTGAACTAAACAAAATGTAAACAAAACCTGGCATTTGCGCTATATGTCTGTCCAACCGTAATTCACCTCTTTCATATTAAATGCACCCCCCTTATTATATGTCATTTTATTCAGGGGAAACAGGGCTTTCATTTAATATCAAATATTTAGCTATGAAACATAATTTAATATGAAAAATATGGGAGAAAATAAGATTTTTTTTATTTTTTTAGTTCTACATGACATTTTAACTGTCAATGTCATAATACTGTATGCTTTTACTGCAATAAAAAACACATATTTGTATTCAGCAAAGTCTCACGTGTAAAACAGTACCCCCTATGTACAGGTTTTATGGTGTTTTGGGAAGTTATGGGTCAAATATAGCGTGTTACATTTGAAATTGAAATTCGCCAGATTGGTTATGTTGCCTTTGAGACTGTATAGTAGCCCAGGAAATAAATTTACATCCATAATGGCATACCATTTGCAATAGTAGACGACCCAAGGTATTGCAAATGGGGTATGTCCAGTCTTTTTTAGTAGCCATTTGGTCACAAACACTGGCCAAAGTTAGCGTTAGTATTTGTTTGTGTGTGAAAAATGCAAAAGACGTAAATTTTGGCCAGTGTTTGTGACTAAGTGGCTACTAAAAAAGACTGGACATACCCCATTTGCAATACCTTGGGTTGTCTACTATTGCAAATAGTATGCCATCATAGGGGTAATTTTCATTCTTGGGTTACCATAGGGTCATAAAGGCAACGTAAGCAATCTGGCGAATTTTAATGTGAAAAAAATGAAACACCAGCCTTATATTTGATGCTGTAATTTTTGAAAACACCATAAAACCTGTACATGAGGGGTACTGTTGTACTCGGGAGACTTCGCTGAACACAAATATTTGTGTATCAAAACAGTAAAAAGTATTGTAGCAATAATATCGTCCGTGTAAGTGCTGTTTGTGCGTGAAAAATGCAAAAAATGACACTTTTACTGGCGATATCATCGTTGTAATACATTTTACTGTTTTGAAACACTAATATTTGTGTTCAGCGAAGTCTCCTGAGTAAAACAGTACTCCCCCATGTACAGGTTTTATGGTGTCTTGGAAAGTTATAGGGTTAAATAAGCAAATTAAATTCCCTATACTTTCGGCATGGGTTGTCAGGCAGGTCCCGCTAATTGTGATTAATTAGGATACCTAATTATGTAAAATTATTACATAAATATATGTGTAGAATTAATATATGTGTATATATATATATATATACATATGTGTATATATACGTATATATATATAATTTTTTTTAAATATTTTTTTTATATATGGTATATATATAGTTATATATACGTATATATTTATGTATATAGATATATATATTATTTCGTTCTACGTGTATTTTGATACAAATATATATATATATTAATATCACAATACAGTTATAACGAAATAAAACACATCTATATATTTTTTTATATTTTATTTTTAATTATTTTTTTTATATTTTTTTTACGTATTTACATATTTTTTATATTATATATACATATATATATATAACAATAATTATATATATATATTTAATCAGTATCAGTCTACGGGTAATATGATATTAATATATATATATAATTATATATATATATTAATATTAAAATACACCTAGACGGTGTATGTGTGTGTGTATATGTGTATATATATATACTTAGATCATATATATATAATATATATATATGATCTAAGTATATATATTTTTTTTTTTACACTTATTTTAATAAATTTTAATTTGATTTTCAGCCAGCAGGGGGACTAACTGTCATTACAGTTAGTCCTCCTGCTGGCAATGCAGCAGCCAGCTATACAGGCCATGTGATTGTGAGGTCCTCGCAAAGACCTCACTCTCACATGGCCCGGGGGGCTGAAGAGAGCAGACGTGCCGCGGGGGGCTCCCTGGGAGTCCCCCCAACCGCGATCGCCGGCGTGGGATCGCCGGCGACCGGGTAAGTTACTAAAAAACGGAGGGCGTACTATTACGTCCTGCGGCGTTTAGAGCCGCTTTTAAAAGGACGTAATAGTGCGCCCTCCGGTCTTAAGGGGTTAAGTAACAGGGAATGAGCTATAAAGTCTTGACTAACTGGTACAGAACACCAGACATGATACACCGCATGAATGACATCCCTGATGAATGCTAGCACTACGGTTCCATAATGAGTAATATGCTCCACGTCTAGTACTCCTACCCATAAATCGCCCCCTTCTGGAAGTTGATACACACCAAGATCAAGGAAATTACAGACACTGACATCTCTTTGCAACCACTCCCCATGCTCCTACACTATACTAGTATTCCCCTAAAGACATATAAGATGTCCTTTCCAAGCACCTGCTTACAGCCACAAAGTCTCTGATTCCAACTTACTGGAAGCAAGCAGATGCGCTGACCTTCCAGCAGTGGGTTGATAGGTAGGAGGAGATCTATAAAATGCAATCTCTAACCGCTGCCCTTAGGCACCTGCTAAGTGATCCAGGCAACTGATAACATCAGCTCTGGAGCACCTCCCCCTGCAGTCCTCTGCGGACAAGGATCCGGATCTGCCCCAATAATTCTATATCATCGATGATGGCAAGCTAGCCATTCCACTTCAGAAGATAAAACATGGGAAGCAGGAACGAAGTTGGACTTTATCTGAGAAACATTTCTTGGTGAGCCCCAGTACAAGGTGGAGTCTAAAGAGTGTGATATGGCTCTGCCTGATGATTCTTAAGTCCTCTTAGACATCTCAGATCAGCAGATCATGCAACATCAGGCACCCTCACTCTGGAGATTTCTGCTGGAATGTCCATGACTTACTTTGACTGATTAAACCATGCAGATGCCCAAATGTGATCTGCTTATGATGATCTTAATGGTGTGCAGTGGTCATGACCAATATAAGGGCATAGAGAAGGTTTTAAGGGGGCTCAGGATAAGCTCTTGGAAACCATCACCCATCTTTCCCACATTATATTCCTGGCTTTCGATGAGCTGCCCAAGGCTGATTGCTCTGACACCAATAAAGTGCATAAATGGACTCATGACATTCAAAAATAGTCCTGGTGGTGTTTATGCTTTGTGGGTAACTCCAATGTAGCACTTTCTTCATAGAGACACAAAGCAGCCTTATTCTGAATAAACTGCAAACTGGACGACCTGGAGTATTCCTCAAGCAAATACATTTATTCACTTCTTTAAAAAAAAGCCCATATCTCGATTGACAAAGTTTTCAAGGGGGTGTTTCTGGAAGAGCTGGTCAGCAGAGGTGCCATACCGCCATCCGTTTCTGGCCATCAGGCATTTGTTCTACCTATCACAACCCTTTACCTAATAGAAGGTGAGACATAGCCCTGGGAGCCTTCCTCACTGGCAGAGGAGGCTCCCGACGGGCAAGGAGACCCCACCGAACCCCCAACAGCGGTACCAAGGTACCCCATGCGGCCCGCGAGGGCCTACTCACCGCCCTACCGGATGGTGTGGAGGGGGACCCATGGGTAGGCCGCACGGCAGCCGCACCATGAGGCCGCGCGGCGGAGCAGGCCACATCCCCGGCCTAGTAGTAGTAGGCCGCGCGGCTGTGGATGCAGCAGGCCATGCGGAGGTAGTAGGCCGCATCCCCGGCCTTGCAGTAGTAGGCCATGCGGCAATGCTGGCGGCTGGCCGCGGGGCAGTGGCAGGCCTCATGGCAGACACTCGGTCCCGGCGATGCCTCAGGCCCAGGCTCCCAGTCCTCAACCGGGCCCGAGGAGTGTGATCAGGGGATAGCCTGTCAGGCGGTCGAGAACGCCTGCGAGTGCTGGTGTGGCCCCCATGGGCAGGGACCACATGGGAGGCAGCAGGGGAGACCACAGGGGGTGCTCCAGAGGGAGGCCGGCTGCGGGGGGGGACCACACCAGTAGCCATATCTCCACTAATGTGTGCAACTTGCTCCCACAGGTGCTGGCCACCATCCACGCTGCAGAAGCCCTGAGGGAAGCCAGAGAGCCTCAACCTCCATCCCTCAAGCTGTGTAAATCTGCAGGCCCAGGCAAACAGGAGCAGGAGGACAGGAAGCTGTTTGCTGTCCCGAATCCCAAGTGGCACTGAGGTAAGACCTCCCCCAATCTAACTTACACAGAACATAAACCCACCCACACACTCTTTCCC